>NC_059079.1:34448369-34760672 GCF_020497125.1 Mauremys mutica
CAGGAGGCACAGTAGTTGTCCTCTTCATGATTCAGCCCTCTGACCAGGTCAGTATTGTGGTTTCCCCTTCCAGGGGGAGCGTATCAAGATTCCTGCTCTCCAGCAGTCTCAGGTAGTCTTCCATTTCACTGCCTCACAGTGCCACTCCTGCAGTGGCTGGCAGGGAAACCCAAGCCCATCCACTACTCCAGATTCTGGCTCATGGACCCTCTATACAGCTGCCATGGTCCATTCCCTGAACCTTGCTGCCTTTCCCTGTGTCACTTCCATACCTCCTCTCCTTCCCCACTTCCATGGGTTTGCCAATCTCTTCCCTCCCTCCTCCCAGGGAGTAACTTTAGGCAACTTGCCTCTGGAGTCTTTCCCAGATCCCTGTCCCCTTCTTTTGCCAGCCTCCTGGCTTTTGTAGATGCTCCACTCACAGGTCAGCTTCTCTCTAATTAACTGCCTCCAGCCTAAAGCTCCTGTTTGTAGCCTAACTAGCTGTTTGGGCCCACCTAGCCAAATTCAGTTCTTGCAGAGCTAATGTGGGGAGCACACCCCCTCTTCTTTCTCTTCCATTTACATTCAGGTGGATGAGACATTTGACCAGCGAGAGATAGTGTTTGTGGGCCTCATGGAAGTTAGTCTTTAGGAGTCATTTGAATAAGGAAAGGAAGGTGGGCTAGCACACTGGAAATGAGAATGCATTTAACGCTCGTGTGGCATGGTAGAGGGCACAAAGACAGGACTGGGAGCAGGATACAAAAGGGACATTGAGACTGGTATGTTGGTAAAGCAAAGGAAGTGGGGGAGGGGAGAATATAATAAGAAACAAGATCACAGATATGGGCTTGAGCCGAATTGTGCAGGACCCTCATGGGAAGGATACAAACTTTGAACTGGTTATGATGGGCAAAGGATAATCAGTGGAGGAATTAAGAGAGGTGTATGATGTGGTCTGATTGGGCAAGAAAGATAATTAAACCAACTGTGTTTTGAATGGATAAGAGAGGAGGCCAAGGGAGAGAATAATACATCCAGGAGGCCAGAGCAGAAGAGGGTGAACTAATGAGGTGGAGGATGCATGTTTTGTCTGTTAAGATAGAAAAGAAAGGTCAGATTTCTGAAATGTTACCATGAAGGAAGCAACAAGAATTGGTAAGGGCCTGATGTGAGGGGAGAAGGGAGAAGTCTAAGATGACTCCAAGGTGGGAGCTTGAGTGATGGGAAGTATTACCCACAACAGTGGAGAAAGGTGGAGATAGAGAGGGCATAGGAGAAAAATCCCAGTCAGGATTGTGCTAGGTGCTGTACAAACACCAAGTAAAAAACAGTTCCTGCCTCAAAGATTTAACCATCTAATCAAAGATCAGCTGAAACAGAGATGGTAGCTGAAATTGTGTCTGCCGAGTTTAAGTCCCTGGGCCATATCTTTTGGTCTGACAGACCTTCTGGGATTCACACGTATTGCCTCCCCGGTACTTGGACCCATCCTCTGACTGTGTCATCCACCCTATGGCCAGAGGGGATGACAGGGAGGACGAGAAACCAGTTGCAGAAGGATGTCATTGTTCCTGGCCCAGGGTGCTAAGATGGGTTAGATGGCACAGTGGTTAAAATGCTGGCAGCCATTTAGTGTTCCCATTGCTACTCTCAAGATGAGAGTGTGACAATGGGAAGTCTGAAGAAGAATATTAGTGTAGACAAGGTTTTGGCTTTAGAAGCTTGCAGACTCTTCAGGTATTGTCTGCAGAGTTAATTAATTCCACAGAGATATAACAAAGCTATCAGAGATACAAATTTCTGTTTTTAATAACTCCTAAATTGATCATCCTACCTTCTAAAAACACTCCAGTATTAATCTGCATTGAGGACACAAAACAATTTTTCATTTCTAAACCAAGACCCAGATATAGAGCTCTGCTGTAGCCCTTTTAAGGCACAAATAAGGATGGCAGAATCTGGCCCTACATAATCAATCTAAAGAATTTCCCTATGAGATAGGAATGATCACCTTCATTTTACACATAAGGAAACCCAGGTTAAATGAGTTGCCCACAACCATGCAGCAAGTTAGTGACAGAGTCAAGATTAGAACCCAAGAGTTCCTGGCACCCAGTCCAGTGCTCACTCAGACCACATTATTCTCTATGGACTTGGCCATACTAAGAAAATTTGGATGCATAATCCATCACTGATACATTTCCACCAACTGAGAATTATAGGCTCAAATGTTGCCAGTGTAGACACAGCCTATTTAAAGAACAAACCCTTATGACCTAACACACATTTTCTGGACACTAAAAAGTCACAGAAGGATAATTTAGTTAAAAGAATAAACTTCCAATGCAAAAAAAATACATTAAAAATGATCCAGTGAAAGAAATAGATGGAAAAGAAGAATGCACACACAGTACTGTGCTAGCAGTTAGTTTAATAAAACAGAGGAACCCTCTTAAATGAAAGTCTGTAAAAGGGACAGACTACTTAAATTAATATTGTTTCTGCAATTAGATCATGCATTTACCGTGCATGTATTACACACAATCAATACATCATATTCAGAACTGGGTGAACTGGCAAAGAAAACAAAATTCAATCAGGAATAAAGCTTTTCATCCTTTCAGAATGTGCTTAGCAAGCTCTTTCCAAAAGTAGTGACACTTACCCCTCCCCTCCATCCCACAAAGTTCTGAACAGTTTATAGGACTCTCTGACCTCTAACAGGCTTTCAGCCGGGAAGAAAAACTCTCCATACAGTACAACTAGTGCAGAACTTTTCAGGTAATCAATCACACACTCATGACTCATATGAAGGTGGCATGAGTCTACTAGCATTCTGGCATCACCGCCCTTCATCAGAACAGGTTACACTTAGTGCAGGGTAAAAAAAGCTTTGCTCAGCAAAGAAAGGTAACAATAACATTTTAAACTTGGATTTGTTACACAGAGAGAGTTCCAAAGACATGCTTGGCAAGAACCAGCAATATCTCCTTTATTAAAGCGAGCACACAGTGCCAACTCTGTTCACTCCGAAAATGAGATGTGCTGGGCCAAATTTTGCTCATATTTATGCCAATATAAATTTGGAGTAACTCCAATGACTTCAGTAGAGTTAGTCCAGGTTTATACTGATGCAATGGAAAGCAGAATTTATCCTACTGTTCCCCTATTCCCACATTGAACCAAATGACCTCCCTACGCTCGCCGCACTGCACCACTATCCTGAACCCTGCACTTGTTTAATATATGCAAACCATTCACAGAGCACACTGAGGAAAGTGAAGATGGAGAATACTGTATTTAAAAGACTGGAAAAGGTGAGGATTTCCCTGGTCTGCATTCTTTTTAAACATTATTGTTGAATTCTTGTCCTCATCATTTACACTTAATTATGTGCAAAGATTGTATAACAAGAGGCTGGACTGTCTTTCAACACCTTCATAAGCCCAATTTAGAAGAAATATTATGTATTTTTTCAAATTATTTTCCCAAGTTGTTAAAAACAAATTTCTTCTTGTGCCATCAGTCCTTTTCCTTCCTTTGCTTTACAAGCAAACCACTCCCTGGTACAGGCAGCACAGTCACCACAGGAGCAGATTAAAAAGGATAACACCACATTGCCATTTTTGCAAAAAGGCGAAGTAACTGAGTAATGGAGTAGATAAAAGCTGGCCCAGCAGAACTGCTTCACTCCACATGATTTGGTGAAATTATATACAGGGATAGGGTCACTTGATGAACTTCAGCTGAGCCATGTATTCTTTAACTTCAGCTTTCAGTTAGGTTTGGCCCAAGGAACAGACACAGACAGACACATAGAACAAAATAGTCGGCAAGTCAATAATAATAATCATACTTCTGCATAGCAACTTTCATTCCAGGATATCAAAGTGCTTTGCAAACAATTAGCCTTCACAACAATGTGAGAGAGACAAGGTGGGAGAGGTAAATAGCTTTTATTGGACCAACTTCTGTTGGTGAAAGAGACAAGTTTTTGAGGTCCCCAGAGCTACAACAACACTGTAATTCACACCATGTGACATAGGAAAGTATTAATATCTTCATTTTACAGATGAGGAAACTGAGGCACAGAAGAATTAAGTATCATATCAAAGGCAATACAGCATGTCACTTGCAGAGCTGGACCTAGAACCCAGGAGTTCAGACTTTAATCACTAGATACACACATTCCTGCTCTGAACCATGTCAGAGGCACTAAAATGTCATCTCAATGGAGTCACCAAAAGCTCTAACAGAGCTCCGAGACTGACCCTACTTAAGTATTTGGCAGTCTGACAGTAATTTCTGCATTTAAACTTGTGTTACCTCTGAGAACATTTGAGTTGGTCATGTCTAGACTTCAAAATGCAAGGGTATTTTCAATTTAGATGAAAGCCAAGGGTTTGGCAGGTCTGCCTCCATACAGACAGTCAAATCTTTGAAACTCCAACTCCTCCTTCAGTAGATATATGAAGCCATGATATAGTTCTCTGAAGATGTCCACGCAGTGTGCAGAGGCGGTCAAAAAAGCAAACAGGATGTTAGGAATCATTAAAAAGGGGATAAAGAATAAGACTGAGGATATATTATTGCCCTTATATAAATCCATGGTACGCCCACATCTTGAATACTGTGTACAGATGTGGTCTCCTCACCTCAAAAAAGATATTCTAGCACTAGAAAAGGTTCAGAAAAGAGCAACTAAAATGATTAGGGGTTTAGAGAGGGTCCCATATGAGGAAAGATTAAAGAGGCTAGGACTCTTCAGTTTGGAAAAGAGAAGACTAAGGGGGGACATTATAGAGGTATATAAAATCATGAGTGATGTTGAGAAAGTGGATAAGGAAAAGTTATTTACTTATTCCCATAATACAAGAACTAGGGGTCACCAAATGAAATTAATAGGCAGCAGGTTTAAAACAAATAAAAGGAAGTTCTTCTTCACGCAGCGCACAGTCAACTTGTGGAACTCCTTACCTGAGGAGGTTGTGAAGGCTAGGACTATAACAATGTTTAAAAGGGGACTGGATAAATTAATGGTGGCTAAGTCCATAAATGGCTATTAGCCAGGATGGGTAAGAATGGTGTCCCTAGCCTCTGTTCATCAGAGGATGGAGATGGATGGCAGGAGAGAGATCACTTGATCATTGCCTGTTAGGTTCACTCCCTCAGGGGCACCTGGCATTGGCCACTGTCGGTAGACAGATACTGGGCTAGATGGACCTTTGGTCTGACCCGGTACGGCCTTTCTTATGTTCTTATGTTCATTCCTCTTCAGGACTGACTCAGAATCTGAAGTGAACCAAAGCATTATGTCTCAGATCTTTGAGGCTCTGGATGAGGTAGAAGTAATATTGATAATCTGTTTAATTACAATGGAAATGACAACACCACAATGAGAGACTGAGTAATGTTCTGAAGAATGCCAAAGAAAACAACCTGAAATTGAACAAGAACAAATGCCTAAGCAGGCTGAATGAGATCAGATATCTAGGACACATATTCAGTAATAAAGGAGTTTGATCATATCAAAGAAACATGGAGGCAACTGTACAAATAGATTCCAAAAAAGGAGGCTTTACAGAGATTCATAGGTATGTGAATATATTAAAAAAATTAATCCCTAATTTGCCACAATTAAGTTCTCCACTTAGAATACTGCTTGAACACAGGACAAAATGGAAATGGGAAGAGTGGCAAAAGAAACATTTTGAAGAATTAAAGTAGTCAAAGCACCCTACTATAATATTATGAGATTAACAAAGAGACTAAGATCTCAGTCAACGCAAACTCAAATGGATTGAGATCACCCAGTTTTTTTATGCTTCCAAAGCACTGACTAAAACACAATAGAACTACGCACAGACTGAAAAAAAAAAGAAAGGTAGGAATAGTTTTGGTTGTGAGTAGTTACATGAATATGAACAGAAAAAATGTCAAAGCACAAACCGACTGTTGGAAACTATTGGAGACTATTTTGCACAGTATGGCCCACACTTCAAAAAATAATCATGAAATTGCAAAAATAATCATCAAATGTGAAATACAGACCCTGTAAGGAGCTTATTATGGTGCACGTGAATTCAAGAGTGCCTATAAATAGTGAAAGCAAGGTACTGCTGGAAGCAGAACTCGAAATAAATATGACTCAAAGTCTTTCCACATAGGAAACAGAAATTGGTAAACTCAGTTAAAAGTCACTGATCCAACTCACAATAGCACATGTAGGATCTGCCTGAGAACTATGAACCTCAAACATTTCCCTAGAATGCTGTCTAACGGGCACCCAGAAGACATGGCTCAAAAACTGGCCCCTTCAAGCTTCCCATTACCCTAGAGGACAGCCCTCTGAGAGGTTCTACACATGAAACCGTGGACAGATTTGGCACCAATAGGGAGCTGGCTTGATGTAATTGTTTGGCAAATTGTTAGCTCTTCACATCTCCAAAATGGATTTGTACAGTGACATTCATAACAAAGGGCTTGAATCCTGAGAAGTGCTGAGCATCTCCTGAAACAGGCTAAGTATCCTCAGCTAAAGGAAGTTGATGGGACCTGAGGCTGTTCAGACTCTTGCACAGGGGTGAAAGTAACTGAAAGGACTTACCGGTACGCCGGAGTCCTGAGTGGGGGCGTGACCTCAACCAGAAGAGGCATGGCCTCAACTGGAAGAGGCGGGGCCTTTAAAGATTTAAAGCCCCTTGGGCTCTGGCTGTGGCTGGGAGCCCCAGGGCCTTTAAATCACCCCGGAGCTACCAGCTGCAGAGGTGGCTGGGAGCCCTGGGGCTGTTGGGGGCGAAATAAAGGGCCCAGCTGCTGCGGAGCTCCGGGCCCTTTAAAACGCCGCCCAAGCCCAGCTGCTGGGCTCCGGTGGGGATTTAAAGAGCCAGAGGCTCTGGCCGCTGTGGGGAGCCCCAGGCCCTTTAAAGCGCTGCCCAAGCCTCGCTGCAGGAGGTCCGGCGGCGGCGCTTTAAAGGGCCCAGGGTTTCCCGCAGTGGCTGGAGCTCCGGGCCTTTTAAGTCCCCACCTGAGCCCGGCTGCTGGAGCTCCAGTGGTGATTTAAAGGGCCTGGGGCTCCCCGCAGTGGCTGGCGCCCTGGGCCCTTTAAATCTCCACCAGAGAAGCCGGTCCAGTCCGACACGGCGTACCAGCTCTTGCCGGTACACCATACTGGACCGTACAGGCTTACTTTCACCTCTGCTCTTGCATAATCAAATTCCAAGTTTTCATCTCTCTGTGACATAGATGTAAACCACATTGGATCGTGGCTCATCTCTGTTCCAAAAGCCTGACAATGACCCTCAATTGTTCAAAATTTCTCTTTGGCCATCAATATCTGAGACAGAACTGCAATGCTTGAGGTGCAGGGATGATGATTTAATTAAGTGGTGTGGGATGTATTTTCATGTTCTTATGTTACCCAAGTTGCTCTAGAGACTTGTTTCTTTGTTTGTTCATAGGAGAAGGTGAAAGGCTAAAATCAATGTAATTAGTATTTATTCCAAAAGATGATAATCTAGGCACCAGGTATGTGAGTGAATATGAGTGAACTTTAAATAATGCCATTCCTCCCCAGTTCCCATGCTGATCATCGGTTATTTCACGTGACAAAATGAATAAGGGATCACGGTCAGTGCATAGACGCCAATAATTATTCATGCTGTGGGGAAAAAATGTGCAAGAATAGGCACCATATGTGGCCCTGGTCATGGTAAATCATCCCTGCACCTCAATTAACTTGGTGCAGGAATAGAAGCAGAGGCAAAATGGTAGCTCTGCCCTGCCCCTATCTTGGAGCTTGTTGTGGTCCCAGGTATATGTTAGCACAGCCTCTGAGCTGCCATAACACGTGTCCCAGCTGCAACTACTCTTATAGGCTGCTCTGGCAGCTGGGAATATTTGGGTCATAGGAACATCGTGGCCATGCCAACTCCCTCCCTGACATGTCCCAACATTCCCCCTTCCCCTTCCTCTGCAGGAGTCTGTTGTGGGCAATGCAAAGCTATCTATAATGTCTTCATGCATGTTAGGTACCTCACCTATGGCTCCATGGTGCAATTGGATCACACGTTGGACTTCTAGATGATGAAAGGATTCAAAGGTTCTGGGTTTGAGTCCCAGGGGAGTCATGTTTTTTGGGGGGAGGGATAGCTCGGTGGTTTGAGCATTGGCCTGCTAAACCCAGGGTTGTAAATTCAATCCTTAAGGGGGCCATTTAGGGATCTGGGGCAAAAATCTGTCTGGGGATTGGTCCTGCTTTGAGCAGGGGGTTGGACTAGATGACCTCCTGAGGTCCCTTCCAGCCCTGACATTCTATGATTCTATGTCATGGGGGACTCCCCGAGAGGCTGTTAGGGTGGCTGTATCTGGCCCCTTTATGCAAGCACAGCCAGTGTAAAGCTATCGCAATACATCTGTAAGTTTAGTTCTCAGTGTATTCAGCATAAAGACATTTCTGACAATTTCTCTCACAGCTAGATCTGTGAAAATCAAAAAGCAGAGTCTGGTATACTTGTGCTGTCCTGATAATCAGTCAAAGCTACATTCACAGATTCTCAGAGGGGCAGAACTGAACTATAATTAGATTACCAAGCCACACACAGTACCAGAAGAGTAGTGTGGACTTTCTTAGCAAAAGGCTGTAATCATCCCACAATTATCTCTGTTGCAGTTAACCCATAACAGCTCTGCAAGCTTCCCCCATCTGGCAGCATATTTTAAGGATAAGGTTATGTGACAACCTGCTGGGATTCCTAGAACCAGAGTCACTGTGTTACCCCTTCTGCCTTATGAAGTGAAAGCTTTTGCTGTTGCTAAACTGGATGACAACTCCCTGGTACAGCAACTTGTGTGCCTTGCCAGCAAACTCTTCAGGGCTCTGCCAGACCAAACCTTGCCTAGCAGGTAACAATCAGTGAATTCCAGCTCCTGCGTTCCTCAGAGCTGTCTCTCTGCAATGCACAACCCCTATCATGGTCTGCCAACAGAGGTTATTAAATTCACTGCTCCCTTAAAAAGACACCTTACTACCTTAACTGGGATTAGCAAACACTCTGTTTTAATTAAAGCATTAAACTGGTTTACAGTAAAAGTAAAACAAGTTTATTAAACAAAAAGACATAGGCTGAAGTGCTACCAATTATAAGGAATAGAGCTGGAAAGGGCTACAGGCAAACAAAAGTGAAAACACACTTCTATGACTAAGCCTGGTTTAACAAACTAGAGTCTCTTGTCCAAAGAAATGTTTCTGTGTCTCTTTTCCAGCATGGCTGCCCAGACTCTCTGGCCAGACCCTTTACAGAGCTCAAAGTGCTCTGTTCCTTTGTCTCCTTGGGTGAAGGATAATTTAGAGGTTCTCGTCCCCTTTTTAAATAGCCCAATAAACCTTTGAAATGTATTCTGAAGGGTATCCCCAGATAAAGGTCCTTTTCCCTGCTGGGTGTAGAGGCCATGCTGTCTCATGTAGATTTCAGGCTGGTTTCTTCCCCACTGGTGATTTTTTACAACGCAAATGATCTCTTCCTGCAACCTCCCATACAAATTAATAGCCCATTGAATCTGGCCACACATGGTTTGAGGTGTTGGCCTCTTTCCTTTGTCTGGAGAAAACCTGGTTTATCAACTCCCCCCCAACAAGCTTGGTTTAAAAACATTTTAGTCATATATTTCCAGCATATTTATATATTCTTTTGTGGGTTTACTCTACTTACATCATGCAAGAATATTAATGATCAGCGAGTTATTCGTTTTCCAATTATATTTACCCAAAAGATGAACCATAATATGTTATGACAACAGTGTGCCAGCTGGCATTGGGGAGATCTTAAGGTCAAAGGTTCCCTTTCAGGGGTGATTTTGGGTGGTTCCTCATGCCCTCCCATTTCCCAAAGACATGTCCCTTGGGAATTGCTCATGGGGAGCATCCTTAGTGCCTCACACACATCCTGGAGGCAGGTTCTACTCAGCTAACTGACAATCAGATGGGGAAGGTTCTTAAAGGTCCTTAAAGGGACAGTACCTGAACAGCAATTTCCTGGTTGATAGCCTGAAAAAACAGGAGAGATCTATCAGGCTAAGGATTCTCCTAGCCCCTCACCAACAGTGAGACAGGTGATTATGTGCAGAACCCTCAAATGTCCCTGCAGAATCAATTGCACAAGGACCCACTGAAACTGTCCTTTTAGAAACATTTCCTGCCCCCTTCTTGTAGGATCAAACCACTCCACATCCCATTATATGATCTAGGGAAAGGCTCTAATCTCCTAGCCACAGGTGTGTGCATTTTTCATGTAAATTGTTGAGAAGTGCCAGATGGCAGCTTGTTCCCTTTTCTCTCTTCTGCTAGCACCATGCAAACAGGTCACTATAGCACTACCACTCCACAATTGAGAGAGAGGGGAACAAGGAATAGGTAGAAGGACTGCTCAGGAAGTGGCAAGCTCATATAAGCTGGTTCTGAGGTAGCTGTCTCAGGCCATGTCTACAATACAATGTTAAGTTGACTTCATGTAAGTCACCATTGAGCCTCAATTTAAGCAAGTCGATCTTGCATTCCACATTACGCTCATTGTGTTGGCGGAGTGCATCCTCACTAGCAGGGTTTACATTGATGCACAGAGCACAGCGTTGTAGGTAACTATCCCAGAGTGCACATAGCTGAGTGGAATTTTGGGTTGGGCTTACAATGCCTTATGTGACCAAAACATTGTCGCACATGATTATGGCATCCCATGATGCACTTACCTCCCTTCCTCCCTCCCTCCCTGAAATCAACAACAAACAAACCAAGCCTTTTTCATAAGCCTGGGTTACCTGCGTGGACACCATAGCATCATAAGCATTACCCACTCAGCTGTACACTGTTGTTGTGAGCGTTACAAACACCTTGTGCCTTATCTTGCAGTATTTACACAGCCGATACAGGAACCGCCACACAGAACAATGTGATGCCACACAAGCAGCCCTGCTGGAAGACAGAACAGAGAAATTCACAGTTGCTGGTCACAGTAACGTATCACCTTGACATAGTTGACTGCCATTTCTGGGCTCGGGAAACAAGCACTGATTGGTGGGACCGCATCGTTATGCAGCTATGGGATGACGAGCAGTGGCTGCAGAACTTTAGATGGCATAAGGCCACTTTCCAGGAACTGTGCGAAGAGCTTTCCCCAGCCCTGAAGCACAGCAATACTACAATGAGAGCTGCTCTGACAGTGGAGAAGTGAGTGGCAACAGCTCTGTGGAAGCTTGCAACACCAGACTGCTACCGGTCAGTGGGGCATCAATTTGGAGTGGGTTCATCTACCATGGGATCTGTTGTGATCCAAGTTTGCAGGGCCATCAACAGACTTCTGCTAAGAAGGGTAGTGACTCTGGGCAATGTGCAGGACATAGTGGATGGTTTTGCCAGGGTGGGGTTTTCTAACTGTGGTGGGGCGATAGACGGAACGCATATCCCTATCTTGGCACCAGACCACCTTGCTAAAGTGTACATAAACTGAAAGAGGTACTTCTAAATGGTGTTGCAAGCACTGGTGGATCACAGGAGCCATTTCACTGACATCAATGTGGGATGGTCAGGAAAGGTGCATGACGCATACACCTTTAGGAATACAGGTCTGTTCAGCAAGCTGCAAGCAGGGACTTTCTTTCCAGACTGCAAAATAACTATAGGTGATATTGAAATGCCAATCATGATCCTGGGACACCCAGCCTACCCTTTGCTCCCATGGCTCATGAAGCCATACACAGGCAGCCTGGACAGCAATAAGGACTGGTTCAACCATAGGCTGAGCAAGTGCAGAAGGGTGATTGAATGTGCATTTGGACATTTAAAAGGTCGCTGGCACTGTTTGCTTACTAGGTTAGACCTCAGTGAAAGCAATATCCCCATTGTTATTGCTGCCTGCTGTGTGCTCCATAATATCTGTGAAACAAAGGGAGAAAAGTTTCCGCCTGGGTGGGGTGGGGTGTGATGGTTGAGGTAGATTGCTTCAATTTTGAGCAGCCAGACACCAGGGCCATAAGAAGAGTACATCAAGGACCTCTGCATCTCCATGAGGCTTGAAAACCAGTTTCAACAATGAGCCAGAGTAAGGTGACACTTGACTGTGTTTTTCCTTACCAAACTGTCCCTTCCATTGCATTTTATCCCCTGTAAACTCCACCCCCACCAACCACTCTGTATTGAATGAATAAAGAGCCTTTTCTCCTCAATCCGTTAAGTTTTATTATGCACACAGAAACAGGAAAGAAAAGTAAGATATCAGCCCCTTTGTCCCAGTTTAACACTGTGGGGGGAGAAACAAGGAAAGCTTGCTTAGAGATCCACTGCAATAACAATCAAAGGTGTGGGTACTGGCGCCTTCTGGTCTTTGTACCCTCCCGTGGTGCTGAGTGCAAGGGATACCGAACTGCCCCCCGGCCTCATAAGACGTTTGGGGGAGGAGGATGTAGAACTGGGTGATAATGGCAGCAGGTTCATCATCGGCTGCAAAAGGACTCTAGCATACAGCTGCCTTTCTTGAACCTCAACATGTCTGATTGTTCCTTCATAATCTGCAGCATCTCTTCCTACATGGCATGTTCTTGTTCCCTGCATACTCTCCTGTCCTTCTGTCCATGTTCTTGGACAGTGTAATCCTCCATGCTCTGAGCTCTGTCTTGTCACTCTCTGAGGCATGCATTAACTCACCGAACATGTCCTCCTGAGTCTTCTTTATCCACCTTCTAATCTGTGAAAGTCTCTGTCCTGGTGTGGAGGATGCGCCGACGGACAAGTTTTCTGCTGCAAGGAATGCAAAGCACAAGGGTATCATTGACAGTGCATACATTGTTTCTGGTGCAAGGTTAATTGTTTTTATAAATAAACCACCCCTCAATACATTTCACTGCAAACCACATGTAAATAACAACTACTGGCTATTGCAAGAATCGGTTTGCTGCTCCAGCCATGGTCAGTAAAGCCACGAGGCATGGGCAAGAGGTCTTGTGCTGCTGCTTTTGTGAAGATATCCTTGGAATGGAACTCAAGAAAAGTCCCCTTTCCCCTAGCAACCTGGATGGTGCTTGAGGACAGGCACCAGCGTAAAGACCCCCCAAATAGTTTGTTTTTTTACAAAAGCAGCACTGGGTTGGAGGGAAGGGAAACAATCAGGAAACCATCACCAGGGCTGGCGCTTCCATTAGGCGACTCTAGGCGGTCACCTAGGGCACCAGGATTCGAGGGGTGGCATTTTGTGCGCTCCCCACGGGGCGCGCGGGAGCTTCTGGTTCCGCTCCCGTCACGCCGCCGAAGAAGGACCCTCTGCCGACGTGCCGCGGAAAACAGCGGCAGGCAATTGAGCAGTTCAATGACTGCCGCTGTCGCCTGTGGCATTTCGGCGGAGGGGCCTTCTTTGGCGGCACGATGGGAGTGGAACCGGAAGCTCCCGCACGCCCCGTGGGGAGCGCACAAAATGCCGCCCCCCGAATTCTGCCTAGGGCGCCAGAAACTCTGGTGCCGCTCCTGACCATCACACACCCTCCTTCCCGCGCCCCCCCCCCCCGCCACTGATGCTTGCAATACACAGTGATCCCTTCCAACCACAACCACGGCATGTTTGGGAAAGCATGGTTGTCTGACACAGATTTCACCAAACCAGGTGAGGTGGGGTAGATTATTTGTTGAATTGTTTGTAGGTTAAGGGCTAGCATTGAAAACTTCCCCCAAGTGACCCAATGCGATATCTCTCTCCTGACGGTAACAGAGGCAGTAAGGGAGCAGATGCTGCAAGTGTCTGGGTACAGACCTGGTCCTTATGCTGCAATGCTGTGTGCTGAAACGATGCCAGCTGTTAATACTGGGGTGGTGGTAGGGGAAAGTGTCCTACCATGGTGAATGAAATAAGGCAGCCTTTCCCAGAAACCTTCTGCAAAAGATTGCAGAGTATCTCCATGAAAGCTTCCTAGAGATCTCCATGGAGGATTCCCAGGCCATCCCCAGGCACATAAACAGTCTTTTCGGAGAGTACCCTCTGCGTAGCTGGAGTAGCCACTGATACCCACGACACCTACTTTTTTGTTCAGATTAAACATAAAAAATAGCACGTAGCTCCTACAGTTTGATCGGAAATGTGTACTCACCAGAGATGCCTTCCCTGGCATCACGCTCCACCGTCAACTGGTCCTGTGAAGGGATGGGCTCCAGGGTTAAAAACAGTTCTTGGCTGTCGGGGAGAATGGATCCTCCGTTTGCCTGCCTCACATTCTCCTCCTTCTTCTCCTCCTCATCAATGATGTCCTCCTCGTTGTTGCTCGAGGTCACCTGGGGCTCCTGAGAAGTATCCATGGAGCGTTTTGGGGTAGTGATGGGGTCACTGCCGAGAATCACATGCAGCTGTTCATAAAAGCAATATGTCTGTGGGGCACAACTAGAATGACTATTCGCCTCCCTTGTCTTCTGGTATGCTTGCCAAAGCGCCTGGATTTTCACACAGCACCGCTGTGTGTCCCTGGTGTAACCCTTCTCCCCCATGCGATCTTTTCATAGGTGTCCGCATTTCTTCTGCTGGATCGGAACTCTGCCTGCACAGACTCTTCTCACCACACAGCAATAAGATCCACCACCTCCTGTGTACTCCATGCTGGAGTGCGTTTGCGGCCTTCAGTCTCCATGATCAGCTGTGCTGACGAGCTCTCCATGCTGATCAAAAAGAAATGAAAATTCAAAAGGTCCCGGGGCTCTAACAGGGGAGCGGCTGTTTCCTGTATACCTGGCTGATGTGCAGTGGAGTTGAAAGTGCTCTCCAGAGCGGTCACAGCGGAGCACTGTGGGACACCTCCTGGAGGCCAATTCATTCAAATTATACAATGCAGTGTCTACACTATCCCCATGTCAACCCATGGATGTCAAATCAAGCTCTACGCCTCTCGTGGAGCTGGAGTACAGAAGTCGACTTTACAGGCGACTTGGGACTTGGTAGTGTAGACTCATACATTACTACAGGGGTTCTCAAACTGGGGATTGTGACCCCTCAGGGGGTCACGAGGTGACAGGGGGGGTTGCAAGCTGTCAGCCTCCACCCCTAAACCCTGCTTTGCCTCCAGCATTTATAATAGTGTTAAATATTAAAAAAATGTTTTTAATATATAGGCTTGTGTGAAAGGGGTCACCAATACAGAAGTTTGAGACCCACTGCATTATTAGATCAACTTAATGCGGCTTATATTGACCTAAGTTTGTAGTGTAGACCAAGCCTATGAGACTGCCTCTCTTTCTGCAGTGTCCCATAGTCTCTTGGGCTCAGCAAGAAGGTTTAAGCTAATATTCCCCCAGGAAACACTTGATCGCATCAGCAGCAAGGCATTCTCTATAGATAATGTGCAGATTTGCAAAGTGCTCCAGCTGGAAAGCCCCGAGAGCTCAAACTGCCAACCTTTCACAGGAGATGCAAAACATCTCTTTATTCAAGCTGTGATGCTGGCAGACCAGATGCCAGCTCATGCCAAGGCCCTTAGGCATGACAAATGAATAGTTGGAAACCAGACTGTCTCACCTGTGCGTAGTATTGTTAAGATAGGTATTGGACTTATATCAATATGTACAGTGTTTAGACTTTATGAAATGCTTGTAAATTACTTCATGCATTAATCTCACTTACAACCTCTATATCCCATGTTATACGTTAATTCTTACGTGTTGGTTCTATAACTGTAAAATGTTTGTTTTGAAACTATGTAACTCACCAAACAGGAAAAAACATCACCTACTGCAAAATGCTGGATTCCTACAGAAGGTGTTATCTCCTCCTGCCCATCAGGAAGGACTATTGAATCCAAATGGGCCATTGTGGAACAAAGACTTTGTTGATTGCTTCTCCAGCAGTCCTGAAGAGGGCACATGCCCAAGCCCTCATTCTGTCACAGCTTGAACACCGGGGGGAAGGGAATAAAAATGCCTGTTAAAGAGAACTACTTATCCATTTGCTGCTTAAACTCTGGGCTTGGCTACACTTACAAGTTGCAGCGCTGGTGGAGGCTTTCCAGCGCTGCAATTACACCCCGTCCACACTTGCAGGGCACAACCAGCGCTGCAACTCCCTGGTTGCAGCGCTGGCTGAAAACCCGTCAGGGTTGGGGTATAAGGAGTGCAGCGCTGGTGATCCAGCGCTGCTCAGCATGTGTGGACACTCACCAGCGCTTTAATTGTCCTCCAGGGAATAAGGAGTTATCCCAGAATTCCTGTTCAGCCACTCTGCTCATCAGTTTGCACTCTACTGCTCTTGCCTCAGGTGACCCGCCCTTTAAATGCCCCGGGAATTTTAAAAATCTCCTTCCTGTTTGCTGCAGCCAGGTGTGGAGTGCAATCAGCTAATCTTTACAGGTGACCATGCCTCCACGCAGCAAATGAGCCCCAGCATGGAGCACTGGCGAATTGCAGGACCTCATTAGTGTTTGGGGGGAGGAAGCTGTGCAGTCCCAGCTGCGCTCCAGCCGTAGGAATTACGATATCTTTGAGCAGGTATCAAGGTCCATGCTGGATAGGGGCCATGATCGGGACGCACTACAATGCAGGGTGAAAGTTAAAGAGCTGCAGAGTGCCTATTACAAAGCCCGCGAGGGTAATCGCCGATCCGGAGCTGCCCCCACGACCTGCCGTTTTTACAGGGAGATGGACGCGATACTTGGGGGTGACCCCACTGCCAATCCCAGGACCACGATGGACACTTCTGAGCCGGGTGGGGGACAGGAGGAGGAGGAGGAGGCGGAGGCGGGGCGGGGGGAGGAAAACGCGAGTGAAGCTACTGGGATGGGGGAAGACACCCCAGAGTCCCTGGAGGCATGCAGCCAGGAGCTCTTCTCAAGCCAGGAGGAAAGTGCCCAATCGCAGCAGCCAGCAGTTGCAGAAGGACAAGCAGAGCAGCGGGTTACCGGTAAGCGGCTTTTATTTTCTGGGTGGAAATGTTTCTGGAGAGGAAGGGGGGTTAGGGCTGTATGCATGCCAGCCTAGATGTGGAATAGCCCATTGATGTGGTCTATCACGTCGCGGTAATCATCTGCAGTAATCTCAGCAAAAGTTTCCGCCAGAGCGTGGGCAATATGCCTGCGCAGGTTTATAGGGAGAGCCACTGTTGTCCTTGTCCCAGTCAGGCTAACGCGTCCGCGCCACTGTGCCGCGAGGGGTGGGGGGACCATTGCTGAACACAGGCAACCCGCATAGGGTCCAGGGCGGAATCCACATTGCTGTAGAAGAGCCTCCCGCTGTTCCCTAGTGACTCGCAGCAAGGAGATATCTTCCAGGATTAACTCCTGTGAAAAATGTTGGGAGACTCTTTAGTGAAGCTAGTGATAGAGATAGGGAGATAGTGAAGATCACCCCTGCAGCTGCATCTTCACTCAAACCCTCTATCACTGAAGCTTACCCAAAGCAACCAGCACCCCTCTATCACTCAAGCCCCACTTCTCCCTCTATAAGCACCCCTCACTCACCATTTTGTGGCTTCTGCTGTGTTATGTGTGTGGTAAAAGAATGCTAAAGTGAGGACTAAGAACTCCTTCAGTGTGTGGGAATTTCAGTCTTGAGATAATGAACACAATGCTTCCCTGTTAAAAGTTGTCAATTCTGCCTTTCTAAAGTGACCTTGACTGCTGGACTGACCAGATGTACCACAGCACAGAAGCTGCAGAATTTGAGAAAAAATCCCCGAAAGAGCAAGGAAGACATGCTGAGAACTGTTATTGCTCACTCTGCTAGAGAGAGTAAAAACTTGCAGGAGTGGAGAGAAAAGGAGAGCAGGATACGCCAGAGGGAAAGCAGGACCCGGCAGAGAAATGCAGTGGCCAAGAGGAAAAGCACAGAGAAGCTGCTAAGCATCCTGTCGCGCCAAGCGGACTCTATCGAGTCACTCGTTGCCATGCAAGCAGAGCACTACCGTGCTACTCCCCCACCCCCCACCCCCGTCCCAAAGCTTTTTGCCTTGTGAGGGGTTGAGGATTTCTTTCGCATATGCAAGGAGTCTCCAGCTGTTTTGCCTGTATTAGCCCTAAAGAATATACAGAGTCTGATTACTATACAAGTTTCCATTACCTGTTGAAACCTGACTGAACTCAGTTGTGCGTATGCTTACCTGCTTTAACCTTGTAATTAACTCATTTCTTTTTCCTAGTTAATAAACCTTTCGTTAGTTTATTACAGGATTGGCGACAAGCGTTGTCTTTGGCACGAAATCCAAGGTGCAAATTGACCTGAGGTCAGTGACTGGTCCTTTGGGACTGGGAGTAACCTGAATATTTTGTGATCGTTGGTGTAAAGTGACTATCTATAACAGAGTCATGGTTGCCTGGGTGGAATGCTGAAGGGGACTGTCTGTGACTCCATGTTAAGGCTGTTATAATGCTTGAGGACCTTACACTTGTTGCTTGGTTGGCGAAATCTAAGTATAGAACTCACAACCAGCTTGGGGTTTGTGCCCTGCTTCTTAACAGTCTGCCCTGAATACTTAGGGCTGAGGCTGGTATTCTTGCTCATGAGTCACTCCAGACAGCATGACACAGACTGATAAGAATGAATACTGGAATGCACAGGATAAACAGTCTCCTTGAAAACTGTAATGGAGTGCCCATCTCCAGACTACCCATTCATAGCATGGAGTAGCCCTGCAGCATCCTTTCCTCAGTATTCC
The DNA here is from genome assembly GCF_020497125.1 of Mauremys mutica. Taxonomy (NCBI): domain Eukaryota; kingdom Metazoa; phylum Chordata; order Testudines; family Geoemydidae; genus Mauremys; species Mauremys mutica. Next base: position 34,467,017 of record NC_059079.1, read on the forward strand.
TCTGTTCAGGGCTCCACAGTAACTTCACAGATGCTCTCTCATACCAATTATACCCTTACTTGGGCTAGTTCCAAAATAAAGTCCTCAGAGTCCAGAGGCTTTTACATTCATTTTTCCCCACTCTTAATCAAGCTACTCATAGGCTTCCTGCTGGAGACTTCCCTGCCTTGGCAGGCCATTCCCAGCCCTACCTAGCTGGAGTTTTTTCACCCCTGGTGTCTCAGGATCCCCTAGAGGAGCCTTCTTATTCTCTGCAATCTACAGGCACCTTCTAATGCCCTACAGCCCTCTCATCCCCACTCCAGGACCTTCCTTTTCTGTCCCAGAGGTCTGATTATGTCACATGACCTTCATTTCCCCAACTAGGGAGGACAGCTGGCTATGTCACAAATGGAGCTGAGACCCATCGCTCTATATAGGGCCAGCCACCCTGTGACAATCAACAATTCTTCAATGTTTGGACCCTGAAGAACATGCCCTATATTTTATTGATGGGAAATAGTTATAATATTGTGCTATTCCTGGCTCTGCCATTCAATCCTTGGCCAAGTCACTTTAACCGCCCACTGCCTCAGTTTCCCCATCTGTCAAATGGGCATAATGACACTCAGATTAGTACATTGCTTTAAGAGCTACAATGATAAGAGCTAAGTAATAAATGTTGTAAAGTATACCCAGATATCATTGTAACAGGCACCTTATAAATGTATCCAAAAATCATCAAAAATATAATGAAGGTGCTTGATCATTGCTACAGGTACTTCCCATGGAACATCTCATCTATGTGGACTTCAAATTAGAGGGCAAAATAGTTACATGCTGTCACTCACAGGATCTAGTAGTTCATCAGTGGCCTATTGCACCTTTATGACAGTTCAAAAGGCCTGTAACAACAGTAGATTTGGCACCAGGAAATTCTTCCTGTGGTACAGAGCCAGCATATCAGCACTACAACATGAACTTTTCCCAACCTCCCTGAAGCTAGAGAAGTGTGGGCATGTCCAGAGTATCCTTCCCTCCACAGGAACCCAGATGCAAGCAAAGGGCAGTCTTGAGACTGCCTGTGTGACGGGGGCATGACTCAAAACTGCAGCGCTTCCCTCTGGTTGTCCTGGGAATTGGCTCTGCGCCCTCTTCAGGTGATGTCTTCCTTCCATGGCAAGTGCAGTCTACTGTTTAACCACTTCCCCAGTGGTGAGGAGCAGAGGGGAGGGACCTGGGCCCACCCACTACTCCAGGTCCCAGCCCAGGAACCCTATATATAGCAGCCACTTACTGCATCCTCTCCGACTCCTCTGTGTATCTCCCTGGGCCACTTCCCTGCGGCTCCAGTTCCCTCTTTGCCCTAGCCTCAGGGCCTCAGCCTGCAGCACTGTTATGTCCGGGGTGCTTGCTGCCCTCAGCCTGCAAGGCAGTCAGTCTACCTCCTCCTCAGGCTCCAGGGAGTGACTTCCTCTGCTCTGCCATGCAGCCCTGCTTATATGAACCTGCTGGGCCATGATTGGCTGCTCCCATCAGACCCTTTCTAATTGGCTGCTTCCAGCGCAGCCTCCCTAGGGCTGCTTTTAACCCCTTTTCTGCTAGTGTGGGACAGCTGCCCCAACACACTGCCCTAACCTGCACCTGCAGTTGAAGCATCCCCGAGCTAGCTCCGGAATAGGAAAGGCACAAAGGTAACAGAAACTCACTTTCTTCATCTTCTTAGGTCCAGCGCAAAACAGAGCTTTGGTACAGGGATGAATCAGACTCACAAGATCTTATTCTGCAAGCTGTATGTATAGCCCAGGAGCTGCTAGAATAAAACATCTTATTTCCCATGCAGCAGCACCACCTGCTGGCCAACAAACAAGGCAGACTTTGCACTGGAACTGTAGCCAGGACAAAGGAGGAAATTAATTTATTAGAATAATTTGGAATATCATTTTCGGCTTCTTTTGTTTAACTGTTTTATTAACCAGTAACCTTTACTTATTTTACTTAGTGGAGGAAGGGTACGGGGTCAGTTTGTCAGCTGGTAAATTCCATGTAGTGTGTTATACAATCTCCAGCTTCCCAGATTAGCCCAATAACATGCCACACTTAACATCGGCAAATGTCTTAATGCACCAGGAGGATGACACAACAAATCAGGTAGCTATATGTGTCAAGAGATGTATGCCTTTTAAAATGTATATTTTGGGGATCCTCTAAAAGTCTCTATTCCCTATTGTATCCATCCTCAGAGGATAGCTGAATGTGGCTCTAGGTCCAGGGAAAGTCCCTTAAGTCTTCTCCATTCATCTTACCTCCTTCATCACATTGCAGAACTTCTTCAGGGACCTCATCAGCAGCCATCTTATCCTCCTATACCAGGATGTAAACAAATTAAGCACATAGAAAATCTGAAAAAAATAGAAGAGGCTGGTATGAATCTCAGAGGCCTTCACATGCACATATTCAGCATCAGACTTCTCACTATGAACTCAAGTCTGATTCGTCACTGTTTGGCAGCTTGTGCAGTCATTTACCCCTATGCTAAGAAGGCGTATAATTATATCAAATCAGAATGGAAGCATTTGAAGAGTTTCTTTAAATACATTGGGAGCAAGGGAAAGATGAAGAAAAGCATAGGTCCTCTACTTAGCAGGAAAGGAGAACTAATAACTGATGCTATCAAGAAGGCTGAGGTATTCAGGGGCGGCTCTAGAAAATAGGCTGCCCCAAGCAGCGCGGTGTGCTGCGCCGCCCTTCCTCGGTATTTAATGCTTATTTTTGCATCAGTCTTCACTAAAGGGGTTAATGGTGACCAGATACTCAACACAACAACAACACAGGGAAAGAACACAAGCGAAAATAGGGAAAGAACGGGTTAAAGAATATTTAGACAAGTTAGATCTATCCAAGTTGGCAGGGCCTGATGAAAGTCCTCCTACGGTACTTAAGGAACTAGCTGCAATCTTGGACCCATTAGCAATTATCTTGGAGAACTCAAGGAGGACAGGTTCCAGAGGACTGGAAAAGGGCAAACATAGTACCTATCATTAAAAAGGGGAACAAAGAGGACAGGGCAAATTATAGACCAGTCAGCCTAACTTTAAGACCTGGAAAGATATTGGAACAAATTATTAAGCAATTTGTAAGCACCTAGAGCATAATAGGGTTATAAGGAATAGCCAGACAGGGTTACTGGCCTAGTGGGATGGGGGGAAACATAGATGTGATATATTTTGACACAGTCCCACATGACATTCTCGTAAGTAAACCAGGGAAATGTGGTCTAGATGAAATTACTATAAGGTGAGTGCACAATTGGTTGAAAGACCATATTCAAAGAGTAGCTATCAATGGTTTGTTGTTAAACTAGGAAGACATATCTAGTGGGATCCTATGGGGTCAGTCCTGGATCCAGTACTATTCAATATTTTCATTAATGACTTGGATAATGGTGTGGAGAGTCTGCTTATAAAATTTGCTCCTAACACCAAAGCAGGGAGGGGTGGCAAACACTTTGGAGGACAGGTTCAGCATTCAAAACAACCTTGACAAATTGGAGAATTGGTCTGAAACCAACAAGATGAAATTCAATAAAGATAAGTGCAAAGTACTACACTTAGGAAGGAAAAAGTAAATGCACAATTACAAAACAAGGAATAACTGACTATGTGGTAGTACTGCTGAAAAGGATCTGGGGTGAGGTTATTGCGAATCACAAACTCTATATGTCTCACCAATGTGATGTAGTTGTGAAAAAGGCTAATATCATTCTGAAGTGTATTAACAGGGTTATTATATATAAGATATGGGAGGTAACTGTGTCCTGCTCTACTTGGTGTTGGTGAGGCCTCAGCTGGAGTACTGTGTCCAATTCTGGAGGTCACACTACAAGAAAGATGAGGAGAAATTGGAGAGAGTCCAGATGAGAGCAACAAAAATGATACAAGGTTTAGAAAATATGACCTATGTGAAAGGTTAAAAAAACTGGGGAAGGTTCTGTCTTGAGAAAAGACGACTTAGTGGGGACCTAACAGTCTCCAACTATGTTAACAGAAGTTATAAAGAGGACTGTGATCAATAGTTCTCCATGTCCATGAAGGTACAACAAGAAGCAATGGGCTTAATCTGCAGCAAGGGAGATTTAGGTTAGATATTTGGAAAAATTTTCTGTCAGGGTAGTTACGCTCTGGAGGTTTTTAAGAACAGGTAAGACAAACACCTGCCAGGGATAGTCTAGGTTTACTTGATCCTGACTTAGTGCAGGGGACTGGATTTGCTGACTTCTCGAGCTCCCTTCCAGCTCCACATTTCTATGATTTTTACAGTCACTTTGCACTGGAATAAATATGGTATTGCCACTCCTAAGTGTCCACAAATCATGAGATTTAAAAAATAATAATACATTGGAGGGGGGTATTTGCCTCCTGGTTTTTGAGATTTTAGGGTACACTCAGATCACCTTTTTAAAGCTTTTCTCATATCCACGAGGGCTAGAAACTTCATTAAAAAAAAAAAAGAAAGCTGAGATTATCACATAGAGTTTAAGGCCAGAAAAGACCACTCGATCATCTAGTCTGACCTCCTGTTTATCAGAGGCCACCAACACCACCCAGCACCCACACACTAAACCCAACAACTGAAATTAGACCAAGGTATTGCAGTCCACAAGGGTAGCCTGTTATCTGCCACAGGCAGAGAATAGGAAGGACTGAGGTGCATCATTGCTTGAGACCCTTGCAATGGCAGGGAAACGATTAAATGAAATACACCCAGATAATGCTGGAAAGTGACCTGCACCCTCTTGCTGCAGAGGAAGGTGAAAAAAAAACCCAAGGTCACTGCAAATCTGACCTGGGAGAGAATTCCTTCCCAACCCCACATTCGGTGTTTAGTTAGTCCTACATATGTGAGCTAGAACCAGCCAGCCAAGCACCTGAGAGAGACTGCTCAGTACCACTTCAGAGCCCTGGCACACCCCACCCTGTGTCACATCTCCAGCCATGATCCCCGATGCTTCAGGGGAAGGAGATACAAAAACCTTTCAGAATATATTTGGGGGGGGGGAAGCGAGGGGGAGAATTCCTTCCTGACCCCTGGTGGTGGCCAGTTAAATCCCTGAAGCATGAGCTTTAAGAACACAAAACAAGCCTGAAGTAAGCCCCCAGGCTACTGAGCTTTGCCCCGCACCATCACATGCATGCAACCCAATCATGCAATTGCACTCATAAATTTATACAGCTCTGTCTTAAAAACTAATTAAGTTGTTTATCCCCACAACTTCTATTGGGAGGCTCGTCCAGAACCTCACCCCACTTTCTTCTAATTGCCAGCCTGAATTTGTTCACGGTCAGTTTATAGTCACTTGTTCTTGTGCCAACACTATCCTTTATCTTAAATAGCTCATCACCCTGCCTGTTACTTACCCCCTAATGTATTTATAGAGACCTATCATATCCCCTTCTAAACCTTTTTGCAAGTCTACACAAGCCAAGCTCTTCTAGTCTCCTCCCATAAAATAAGCCCTCCATTCCTTGATCATCCTAGTAGCTCTTCTCGCCACCTGTTCCAGTTTAAATTAATCTTTCCTGAACATGGGTGACCAGAACGGTACACAGTATTCCAAATGAGGTCTTACCAATGCCTTGTGCAGTGGCATTAAATACTTCTCTATTTTTACTGGAAATGCCATGCCTAATACATCCTAGGATCACATTTGCCTTTTTCAGTCACGTGCTTATTACGTTAGTGCCTATGGGTCTTTTCTACCTCTAGCTACTATGATCCTACAAACTGTTCAAAATCTAACTGTCCTTAGGGCATGATTACAGCTCTTGACCAAAAATCCTGATCTTGTTGAAGTTAAAGGAAGTTTTGCATGGACTTGGTGCTGGAATTTCACTCCCTCTGTTTCTGAGGACTTGATTTAGCAACAGGCACCCACCATCATCTGGAGCAGTGCCACAGGTATATTAATCACTCAAGAACTCAATTGTAATCTACACTGTTTTCATTTAGATTTGGGATAATTCATTCATGTAATCTATAGAATTTTCACTCTCTAAATTATCCTGCTTTTGATCTTTCCACCCACACATTTTTTACAGAGTTCAAAAATATCTTTTAATTGGAACAATCTCTCTCTCTCTCTCTCTCTCAGTGACTTTAGTCACAGGCTTATCATTCCAACATCAAACACAAGTGCTAAGTAATTTACAAACAAAAATAAATACATAAATCCTGGAGAGCTAACAATCTAAGGTCCCAGTCCCATAAAGACTTATGCCTGTGCTTAACTTTCTACAGTGCGAGTGGTCCCATTGAAGTCTTTGCAGAACTGGGGCCCAAATGGTAATACTGTAAAGAAGAAAAAGTCATGGTTAAGTGTATTATTTCATTTGGGTATCTAAACTACAAATTCACCTATGAATTGTACAGACAATAAATGCTGAAAAAAATGTGTCTCTCATCCCTGCCCACCTCTTTATTTTATACATTTTTTTTACATCTTGTTTTTCAGATTGCAAACTCTTTGAGGCCGGGTCTGTGTCTTTTACTAGATGTCTGTAAAGCATCTAGCACAATGGGGTCCTGACCTGGTTGAAGCCTCTAATTATTAATGTAATTAATAAATAAAATAATTAATATAAACTACATGTGTAATATTGGGTGTCATATTTTGATATTTTACTTTACATAGAAATATCTTAGAATTTCTTTCTATTGGTACCTTCAGCAAGTCAACAAAAATCTTATCTAAGAAATTCTTCCCCCTCTCTGGGATATGTTATGAGCCAGATTTTGCACTATATATTTTGCAAAGCCATTTTATGTTCTTTGTAGTCATTCTGAATTGACCCATTGTGCCATTATCATAACAGAAAACAAGACCCGCTCTGAAGTAGTTTGGAGGAACTTGTACAAAAACAGAACATATAAATCCAAAAGAAAAAAAGCCTTACAGTGTTGCACTTTTCTGGCTTTCAAGCTTCACAAGCACCACCGTTTGTGTATAAGGGGCCAGTGAATGGGAATTTATCAGTTCTAAGATTGCCAAGATGGCCTGGTAATTACTGCAGAAAAAATCTACAAAAGCCATATTATCTGCCAAACAGATAATTACGTTCTGTTTACCTAAATCCCTGCTGCAATTTCAACTGGATACAGTAGTCTTCACTTCCCATCCTAAACCATTGGATAGATTGCTGTGCATTACATAGTCACGGCTGCGCAGTTGCACCCCAGAGGTGGTTGCACTTCAGAAGTATGTGGAAGAAGTATGTCTAATTTATAACACATTTGTTTTTCTCAGGTTTGATTCCAGGTGCAAAAGTGTTTCTATGCCTTCCACACCACAAAGACTGGATTCCAGCCTGGAAACTACTGAAGTCTCCAGTACAGATTGCACAGGAATGTTTTTCTGTCATTAGTCCCCTAGATATTTTGTCTTCCAGATTTCCACACACTACACCTCTACCTCGATATAATGCGACCCGATATAACACGAATTCGGCTATAACGTGGTAAAGCAGCGCTGGGGGGGGGGGGGTGAGGGGGCGGGGCTGCACACTCTGGTGGATCAAAGCAAGTTTAATATAACACAGTTTCACCTATAACACAGTAAGATTTTTTTGGCTCCCAAGGACAGCGTTATATCGAGGTAGAGGTGTAGTGGTGTCCAGAATCACTGCAATACCTCGTGTAATGCTGCAATTGATCAGATTGTCACAAACAAAACAGTCATTGTTCCAAATTCAGTGGGTGAAGCTGTAGTTGTCTTAGAAATGCTGATTTTGTTTTTTTCACTGAAGATATACAATGCAAAAATCGGCATCCTAGAAATAATTTTCACATCACAAACTTCAGAGAACAAAAAGGAGTCAGGTGGCACCAAAGGTTTCAAGCAGATCCAACATATTTTATTGTTTTACCATTAAGCTCTGGCTTCAGAAGTAGAGCCTTCAAGTTTATGTTCCTTCATGTCTATGACAAAGCCAAAGCAATGTAAAGAGAAAGGATTATTAATATTCCTACCAACAAACACAGTGCTATTGATTTAGTGCTCATTGCTATAGTACCTAGGAGGATCCAATCCAACAAACACATATGCATACTTTACTTATGTACATACTTGTAGGATCAGTTCCACAGTATGCTCTAAAAATAATTGCTCAATAATAAACATAATAAATGATGAATAGTGAATAATAAACACAATCATGTTTAAAATGAATAAAAACATTAACAAAATAAATGCTTAGTGATAGAAATAACATCATTACCACGATTGGTTAATGTCTGAACAGCACTTTGAATATGTGCTGTGCTATTATCATTGATCTATTTTGTATAATAAATGTATAGTAGTAAGCATAATCCTAATGATTTGAAATAAAATATAGAGATATATTCATTAGCATTGATTAAAATATAATTAATCAGCAATAAAATATACTTTAAAATTCTTTTTAAATAACTCTCCTTTTTAAAAGTTTTTAAACTAAATTTGAGAAGCAGCAGTTTAAGAAAGGGCTGTAGGAGTGAGTGGGGTTGTTTGGGGACATGATTCTTTTCAGGACCTGACCTAACTGGGTTAAATAAAGAAAGGAGGACCCCGTCTCTCACTGCCGACCAATCGCCCCCAATGCAGCGGGAAGGAACGCTCTGTCTATAGGTTGTATGGCTGATATGCAAGGAGTCCAACAGGTGGCTCCGTGGCGCAATGGATAGCGCATTGGACTTCTAGAGGATGAAGAGATTCAAAGGTTCCGGGTTCGAGTCCCGGCGGAGTCGCGTTTTTATTTCAATTTATTTAATCAAGTATTTTAATTTTTACTCCTGGCAACCTTCCCCGCCGCGGCAGGGACCGACCGGAGCTTCCCGAGGCCCGGCCGCGGGAGGAAGCTGCCCAGCCTGGGCCCTGCCTTCAGGCCCCGCGGCCGGACTCGGTGCCTACGTCAGCAGGCGCTCGGGCTACGGGGAGGCCGCCCCGGCGGGGCTGAGGGAAGCTTCCTTCCCTGCGGCCGGGGCGGGTCGGTCCCGGGCCACGGACCCCAGGGCTCTGCGGCCCCGGTGCGGGCTCGGCCAACGTCTGGGTGCCTCTCCCAGGCGCCCGGGGCGTCCTTGAGCTGGGGAGCGAGTCACCCCCACGGGCCCGCGGGACTCGCCGCCCCAGGCAGCGGCTGCAACCCCCCCCCCGCAACCGCTCGGGCACGGGGAGCCCCGGCCCGACACAGGCCCAGCGCGGGGGCGCAAGCGGGACACTCGCGGGAGTGGGGGGGGGGGAGACCCGCCTCTGCGCGCGTTGCACGAAGGCGGAACCCAGCGCTGAAGCCGGGCGCCAGCCGGGGGCCCGGGCTGCTGCTTTCCCCGAGCCCAGCCCCCGTGTAACACAGGAGTCCCCCGGGCGCCCTGCCCCGGCGAGCCCGCTGGCTGGCACCGAGCCGCCCTACGAACAAGCGGGACAAGGGCAGCAGCACAACGCCCGGGGGACTCAGCTCTGGTCACTCAAGCCTCCGAGCACCTGATAAATGTATCTGGCCCTGGGCTGAAGCGGGGACCGAAGACGTGCACCAGCAGGCTCCAGCTAGCACCACTGGGGCTTTGCATTAGCATGAAGCCTCACGGGAAAGTGTTTATCTCGGGATCATGTCTATTATAACTTAACCTTGCAAAACTCGGCTCAACCCTTTGCTCGGGAAAGATGTGCGGGTTTTTACAGATGACCAGGAGGTGTTTACATTAATAAAATATCAGGGGGTTTTATGCTGCTAAAGGGATTCTAGTATGGGGCCAGTAGATTTTCATTCCACTTTTATGAAGCTAGTACAGATGCTGTATACAGACAGTCCTTGACTTTACAACCTTTGATTTACAAGGAACAACACTTACACGGTTTCTTAATTGATATCCAGATTCAATTTATGACAGTTGGTTTCAACGTTATGATGCTCAGGCCTACAAGGGCCTGTATTGCGATTCCGAGTTGACATTTCAACTTACAATGCAATTTTCAGGAACCACTTGACAAGACCAAGGACTGCCTGTACTTACAGCATCTTCAGGCCAAAGTGCTTTGAGACCTTTGGTTGTAACAGCTGCTGTTACATAATAAATCGTAAACAGCAGGTAAATCTCATCCTAACACGACCAGTAAGTCTGCAGCAAATAAGTGTCTTTCCTTCTGTTTTCATAGATTACAAGGCCAGAAGGGCCTATTGTAATCATCCAGTTTGAAATCCTGCATAACCCAAGCCATAGCACTTCCCCAAAATAATTCCTAGAGCATGTGTTTTTCTAAAACATCCCAGCTTCATTCTAAAATTGCAGTTACAGAGAATCCACCATGGTTAATTACTAGCATTGTCAAAAAATTTATGCCTTAGGTCAAGCCTGAATTTGTCTAGCTTCAACTTCCAGCCAGGGGTTGCGTTATAGCTTTTTTCAGACAGCCCCTACCCCTCATTCTTTATCCATGAACTCAATTTATCTTTTTATTCTACAATTTTAAAAAGGAGCAGATTTTTATGTATAGTTTATAGGAAAAAAAACACTGATCATCTTTCCTCCACCAACACCACTAGAAAGGCAACTTGTAACATTAGAGCTCATTTTCCTACTAGGTGAGAAAAAGACTTCTTGTAAAAATATACTCCCAACTCCTCAAAACAGCACTGATCATTTGAGGAAAAAAAATTTCAAACAAGTTTATTTAAAAGTAAGTCAAATTCATCATTGATGGCATGAAGTTAGTGTTGAATTTGGCCTGTTACGTTATTGTTTTCCCTCTAAAAAATGCACCTTCAAAAATGAGACAGAAGTGATTAAAAAAGCATTTAAATCATCTTTAAACCCAGCAAGACAGAGGAAGCCCTATTTTAACACCACAAATTAAACACTAGCAAAAAAAATCTTCAAATTTCAAATCCTCTGACTTTTAGTCATGTGCATTAAGTCTTTTCCATCTTGCATAATCTCTTACAGCTCCATCGCCTTCTCATTGCTTTAATTATAATCATGCCATTTGTCTGTCAGATTTAAAAAAAAAGTCACTAAGGGAGAAGAAGAGGGCACAACAAACTTACAATAAAACACATGTGGCTACTAACATAAAATGCAATACTGGCACAGCATAATGGTCCTCCACCACATAAATGTGGTGGTGACAGAGACATTTCTTTCAAAGCAGGAGACATTAATCCAAGCACCATATTCACAGCAGTGAATTAATTTTGTCTGAGACAGTTTCCCCTCTCCTTTGTGCCAGCTGACTTATGCAGCTTCAAATCTCTTCTGAGAACTCACATTTTGCTTTTGTTTCCACCATTTATCTCAGCTCTGACTCTTACCCATTACAAAAAAAGTGAAACACCTTTTCATGTTCTCTGTATGTATAAATATCTCCTGTCTGTGTTCCATTCTATGCATCCGAAGAAGTGAGCTGTAGCTCACAAAAGCTCATGCTGAAATAAATTTGTTAGTCTCTAAGGTGCCACAAGTACTCCTGTTCTTTTTATGGAATCTGTTTTCTATGTAAATGCTTCACTTACCCAACAGATGTATTTCCTTCCCATTGTTTACTGTTTCTCCTCCACCATGTCCCTATCCTTATACTCACCATGCTCTAGTGCTATCATTTATGGAATTTACATTGCAGGGACCTTTTCTTATATTACAAATCATTTCTACAATAATGTTGTGAAGGTACACAGTATTTTACAAAGCTAGATAAGCTACCCCAAAGAGCTTACACTATAAATGAGTTCAAGAGGGAATAAGCTGGATTTCTGAATGAGACGAAAAGGAGGATTACTTGAAGAGGGGAGCGTGGGCAGATAAGGATAGGGAAAGCTCTCCGGGGACAGGGGGCAAGTATGATAGAAGGCACCCAGCTAAGAGTGGAGAAAAAGAGCAAAAAGACTCTTTTTAGGTGACAAGAAATTTGAACATGATGCAGTAAGAGACAAAACCAATAGAGGAATTCAAGAAGAAAAGTGACATGGCTGGAGAGAGAAAGCAGAAGACTACATTAGGTGCAGAATTTTTAACCAACTGAAAAGCAGAAGGATATGAAAAGCAGGGAGGCCAGAGAGTAGGTTATAGTGATCAAAGAATGATGAACGGCATATGGACAAAGTCTTTTAGTGGAGAAAGGGTGGATTAAAGAGAAAGTGACAACTTGGTGAAATATTCACTACATGGTTAGAAGAGAGTCACATAACATGAAGGACAGAGTGGTGTTCTCTATGGAAAGGAAGAGGAATTAGAGGAAAAAGACCATTTTGGAAAGACCGAGTTGGTGGTCAGAAAGGCAACTAAAAAAAAGACTGGACAGTCAGGGAAAGGTGAAGAAAGTAGTTTGAGAAATCAGCTGCATAAAAGTCGCAGTGTCTTAATTTTGTTCACTACAAGGCATTGTAATGGCACCATATTAATAGTACCAAGTTGATCATGGTACCATTGCTGATCTGATTCTTTACTAATAGTTTCATTATATTTTATTATTTGTATTACTGTAGTGCTTGGCAGCCCTCGTTATGGACCAGGACCCCATTGTACTAGGCACTGTACAAATAAAAGACAAAAAGGCTGTCCCTGTCCCAGAGAGCTTACAATCTAAGCATAAGACAAGAGACAAAAGATGGATATAGACTGGCAAGGAGTACAAGAAAACAAATCTACTCTTAATATTCATCAGAGAATATGCAGCAGTCTAGGGACACCTAGGCCATCAGCAAGTGCATACTGAATACAGAAAAAAGAACCACATCACCTGCTGCTCCAAAAATCACAGGTTTCTACCCCCTGAACTAAAGAGGAATCTCTCTTGGCAATAGTAGAGCTTATGTTTTCAGGCCAGCCTACAGAAAGCAGTATGATTACAAACTGAAAGATCTGAGCAGGTCATTCCAGCACAGGACAAAACAAACTCATATTACACACTGTTTACACACAAAAATGAAGCTTCTCAAAACACACTGTTTTTATAAATCTATTTTCGATAGGCTTGTTATATCTGTGTTGCTTATCAGTGATTTGGCCTTCTGATAGGCTTCCTTTTGGTACAATATGAAATAGAACCAATGGATTCTTTAATTAGAACTCAAGAATGCAGCAATGTGCTTATGTTTTAATTCTAAATTTAACCAGTTTCTAACATTTTCTTAGTATCTTACTTTTATATCAGTCTTGTATAAATAGTGCAGGCATGATATTATGCCTCAATAATGACATAGTCAATAAGTTAGCTTTTAATTTAAGATGCCACATCTTCCTCTTATTTTAAAATGTCACTAAAACTCTTTGCACAAAAAATATATTCTAATTAAAATAATTTTAAAATAGCTACAAAAATTCTGTATAATTGTATACAAGTTCATATGACCATTGTTCATAATACTCTTAAACACTTCAAAACATTTCTTATTCCAATTTTGTTCTTTCCTGTTTGTCCAATATTGATATTCTTCTGCTTCCACATTTCTTACAGAGCACAGTTCTGGTTTTATTTCCTTGTTCTTGCATTATCATCAATGATGTATGCACAGGTCTGATACACAAATACAGAAATGACGATAGTAGAACAGAAACTACATCTCAGCCAAGATTTGCAGAAGTGATGGGTATCTGTATGTCCCCAACTTGACACTTTAGCTCAGCAGTTTCAAAATGCAAAGCCTCTATAAGTTGTTGAGCTGGTCCCCAAAAATCTGTAATTGTTTTTGAAAATCTTGGTCCTAGCCTGTCTCCAACAGTGACTAATGCTGGATTGCTTTAGAAAAAGTGTAAATGCAAGACAGCGAGGCCTGGGGGAATTTCTTCCTAACTTCAGTTGGTGATCACTGTATGGCTCGAGCCATGAGGGCTGACAACTCTGAGTCTATCCTAGCTGCTCAGAGCTCAGGATATTTTCAGACACAAATGTCCAATCTCTTAATAAAAAATTACTACACTATTTAAGTCAAATTTCCTTTGGTCAGGAGCTATAAAATAGGACCGTGAAGGCCATCTCTACACATTTTACATCTACCATCTCTCCTCGGTTTTTCTTTTCTTTTCCTCTCCTGGACAGTCCATCCCATACAATCCCACTATTATTGAATGAAGTACCAATAATTTCCTACCATCAACTTCTGTTCTACCATTAAGTTTTCTGTATTATTCGCTATCCTAACATTAGTAATTAATTAATATATTAGCTGCAACAGCAGTACAAAAATACTGTAGGGTCATTCAAAAGACAGCCTAAACATTTACTGAAAATACATGTGACTATGCAAGGTGATGGACTGACAGGTCGGGGAACTGAAGTGCATGGCACCTAGAGAATCTGCAGGGGCAGTGCAAGCTTCCCACATCTATGTACCAGTTTCCCTCAATCTTGATTTGGAGGGACTATCACTAGGGTTGAAGAGAGTTCTGTTTTCTCATCCATTCAGTTCTTAGCTTCTCAGCTAAAACTGTCAACAAGAATAGCAATTACCATAATACCAGTTGTGGTAGTCTGTGTATACTAGAAAACTGACTGACCCCATGGAGTCATTTCCTATCAATGGCTGAACAGACAAGTGGTAAAAATACATAACCCTCAACAAAAAAAGAGTGGATTTTAAAAAGATAGGTATGTAGACTCTAGAGGATAATCTGCACCATGCTATGTTCAGTCTTCAGATGTGGAACACTCCACTACCAGAGACCAAGCCAAACAAGAATAATTACTTTTAAAATAGCATGCAAGAGCCATATCCACGCACAAGTCATTTCTCATTAACCGCTGCTAAAGAACAGCCCAGCAACTCCTCTTACTGAGGCAACAGATAAGGAACAACTAACTTAATTAAGCAACGTAACAAGGGAAAGATGACGTGTAGGCTCCTTTCAATAGAAAATGTGCTTCATAAATAATAGAGGCTAGACTCTACAGAGACCAAGAAGTAGACAAAAGTGATGAGGCCTTAGATTTGGCAGTATCCCTTGACATTTATATTTTTACCTTTTAAGTTAACATTAAATTTGACCAATATAGTGCATGAACATCCACTTCAAGATAACGCTGATAAAGCATCCTGAAATCTGTTAAAACTCATCTCCATTTGTGGACAACTTATTTTTCCTTTATAGCACATAATAAAATATTATTTTTACAGTCCAGGTGTAAGTTTATGATTTTGAAGTATCACTGCTCAGTAAATCTGAATCACTGCTCAATGAGATTTTAAAAAATCACTGATTATTACTGTAGGCTGAATACATGTGTTTTTATAAATTCCTTCAGTAACTAGGAGTCTTTAGTGACAAGTGCCTGCAGGTTTTCTAGTTTCTCACAAAACTAAAAAAACCTGAGGATTGCAGTTTTTAACAAAGGTTTTTCCATTAAAAAAAAGATTGTATTTTAATCTCAGCTCTTTCACATGCCCATTTCCATCAACTATTTATTTGTACAGGATGTCTGTTTTTTCTTTTCTTTTCTTTTTTTAAAAGAAGAATGAATCATGGTGTCTCTGTTGCATGTCTATACCAGTCCACAAAACAAAATCCCATTACATTTCTCAAATCATCTTCTCCCCTGTCAAAATACTATTGCTGAAACAGGGCCAGCCCTGCCCTAACTCAGTCAGTATGACAGCTTCAATCTTAAACCAATTTTATAATTAAAAACAAAAACAAAAAAGGAGAGTTTCATCTTGTTATTTTCTCCTAGTCTTATTTGTGAAATTTCTTCTTCTTCCGATTCTTCTTGCCTGCTGCAAGAGCTGCCTTTTCAGTCATGATCTCCTGGTACTTCCTTTTATTGTATCTGAACAACAAAAAAAAATCAATTTACTTATATTAAATATGTCAAATCAGAAAGTAAAAGATGAGTGTAACCTACAAAATCCTAGATACAAAATAAATATTTTGCCAGAGTAAGTATTGTCTTGTGTTTTCTGTTACACTTATCAAACTAAAGAAGTTTGTATGACTAGTAAAGGAGAAGTGACACTGGTAGTGGCTGATGCGATAGGCAAATATTTGGAATCCTTTTTGAAATACTGCTGGTAGAATTATCACCACCAAAAACTTAGGGGAATGGGACTGTTGCATCACACAACATAAATGAAACATTTTAGTCTGTTTACAGGCTAGCTCCTCTGAGGAAAAAAGCAATAATTAAATGAAATGCAAATTTTAAAAACACCCAAGTATTTTGCATTAGCAGCTCTTACCTGTAGCAATGGATTTTTACATCATGCACACAATTAGACTTCTTACATGTTTTATGGTTCACTAAATGGCATTTGTTAACAATGACCAGGCTCAGCCAGAGTTGTGATGCCAATACCACTAATGTTGTCAGCAGTTTATGTTGAACCTTATGTTAACCTCTCAGTGTACTCTTTGATATTAACTATCAGTTTTATTCTACTGAAGATTTGCGAGAAGACTAAGATTAATGTTCAATAATACATAGAACATACATGGCGAAGACAGGCTAACTTTAGCTGTTTTCCCAGGGCAGATTCTCCTGTTCCTGCATCAATTAGCAGCGTGAACAATGTCAGCATTTTAGTGCTTGCTGAGGCTGCTGCTTGCCAACAGGAAACTTGACAAACAGTTGTAACGCCCAAGTGCTTTATTCAGTTACTTTATTAATTACTCACAAACACTAGAATTGTCAGGCTTTGTGACCAATTCATCTTTAAACATTGCTTTTAATAAATATTTTTTAATTAATCAGTGCCTATGAAAGAGTACTGGCTAAAGCTAATCATACTGGTAGGAAATAGCTATGGAAGTTTCCATACCCTACGCTGCCAATGCATTTAAAATCCTGACATGCAATCAATGCAATCAACTCCTTGTATCCCAACCCTGGTTCTCTTCATTTATATGAAAAGATGAGAAACTGCAGCTGGGTATCATTTTAACAGACCAATATCCAAAATGGTTTAGGTTTGCCAATCCACCCCAAGAATTATAGATGATCTAATATTAACTCATTAAATCATTCTTTAAAAAAAAATTCAAATAAATTTGATTATCACGAAGGTGCCAGACTGACAACCCTGTAAACTGAAATCCCATCTATATGCATAGTTACAGCACAGGTAGCAGCAGAGCAGGTTCACTTTCTTCTCCCCATCAACATGCCTGAATCCTATTCTGCAAAGGTCACTTCCAGAAAAGCAGAGGTCGGTCAGGCCCAGTTCAATAGGCTCTGTGGCAAGATTGCCACTTGTGTTGACTTCTGTTTCCATTATGGAACTAAACCAAGACCACCAACTCCCTTCCTATAGTCCATTAGATAACTGATAACTTTTATATAGTACATACTGCTTCCAATATACTTATCTAATTCAGTAAAGCATGAATTGATCAACTCCTATTACTCTGATCTCTGGAATGGAAGTGTCTCGTGGTGGCACTAAGCTGGCTCTAATGTTTTTTGTTGTGTTTTGTTTTTTTTAAATACAAGAAGTAATTCAAGTTAACTGAAAGGAAAAAATAAGTTACTCTAATCAAAATTGTAATACATTTCTGTCTCATATGGATCATACTGGTAGTATTATAGTTATAAAGCAGCTTATTTTTAAATACCTCCTAAACTCAGAATCTGCAAGCAGCTCTTCAACAATGGTTCTCTTCCTTTGTTTCTTGGGGATTCGAGCATGGTAGAAGTCTATCGGAGTGTCAACCACAGTCCCAACCTGGGAAAAGAAAATTTAAAATGAGCCTTCTTGCAACATAATACCAGGGTTTTTGTTTGTTTTTAATAACAAGTCCCAGGTGTTTGAGGAGAAAAATGTGAGGAATCATGAAAAGCTGTAATGCAAAGTGTCAAAAGAAACAAACTGTTTTGTATGCATAATCACCATTTTCCCTCTTATGTTTAATCCAAAGAGCAGCATGTGAAAACAGTGCAGTTCTGAACATAGGGACTACCATGGTAATCACAACCTAGCTCTCAAAATTTATATAGGATTATATTTTTGTTTACCTGAGAGAGAGGCAATTAAATCTTTCACAGGTCTTGTCTTTATCACTACAAAGTTATTGCTCAGCAATTACAGTTACCTTTTAACCCAGTACAGGATTTAAGGGTCCTACCGTGAAAAATGTTGAGCCCACTTCCACTCCCATTGATTCATGCCTGATGCTTCTCTGAGTTCTGATCTTTCACAGCAGTTGGTTTGGTCACCATGGGGATAAGGGAGGCCCATGGAGCATGTATTTCCTAGTGTGGTCAAATGTGTATCTTGATCTTGATTAAATAGAATGCCACCAGATACTATCGTGACAGGAAACTTACAATAGCATATAACAATGCTCAGCCTTGAAAGCAAGCCACCAATATTTTGAGAAAAATGAATATTTGTAAATGTGTGCTGTATATCCAAATAGCTAGAGGCAGAAAAGGACTAAGAACCTAACTAAAAATATTTAAAAAAAAAAATTCCAGATTTCCTGCAAGTTGCACCAGTTTCCAATTGCTGTCAAACCACAAAATACGTTAAGCTGCAATAGCTACAGTAGCAGTAATTTCAGTGGCTCAATGGTGCCAGTCCACAAAAGAGAATCTTGACTAATAAGAGAACTGATTATTATTACTATTATAGACTTGTAAAAAAGACTGATATACTAGAGAAGACTGCAAATCTGAAAGATTAGATACAAATTTATTACCATTGTGTGGCGTGAAAACAGATTTTGAAAACAAAGGGATGCATTTCCATCCTGTGACATCAGTTACAAGTCAGCATGCGAAAAAACAATACAAAAACACAGGCATATATAGAAGTACATAGATAAGACTAAATAGCTGGTTGCAACAAAATCCCACTTGTAAACTGTAATCAAGTTAAAAAATTGTAAGTAAATGAAAAAACAACAATTTTATAGTCTATGCGTCTAATTGTAAAAGTGAGTTCAGACAAATGGACATCTAAAAATAACTAGATAGGAAATAAGCATAACTGTTCTGGACTAGAAAAGTAGTAATAGGATCTCTATTTTTCCTGGTTCCTCACCTGAAAGTACTTGGGCAGACCATCTCTATCATTCTTCTTGTAAAAACGTTTGGGGTCCACGGAAGCCCTCATCTTCAGAGCCTTTAGATCATTTTTCAATTCATTTGTCATTTCTGGAGCTTTCATACCAAACCAGCCATCACCTGTTGTTTTCTCTCGCTCTGCCTATGACACAATACAAAGAACAATAAAACTGCACTGAAGAGCTTTAGTGGTGGAGAGGAAGGAAGAAAGCAAAGGGGTGCTGCATTTAAAATAAAAGTTTGTATTATTTAAGAGTATATTTCAGGGAACTTTACAGTCTGATTTTACAAATAAGCATTAATTAACCTTAGCAACTGGTGCCTCCCAAGGACCTGATCTCGGTTTCCCAAACATTCTGAAGAACAAAAACAACAAACTATGCAGACGTCACCAGGTAAGCAAACATATTCTTATAAAATATAGGGAAACAAGATGACAAGGAAGCCCCAAACGTTTTCAAAACATGCCAATTTAATCAACTCTGCAACTGGGACAAGGATTTTCCTCAGGTCAGGCACTGGGACCAGCATTTGCCGTTTCAGTCTTTGTTCTTGTCTCAACAGTTCCAGAAAGCTGAATCTCATATTACTGTTCAATGCGGATATGAATTTGCAGTTCATAAATCAATATACTTAAGAGGGCTACGCATGCATGCATGCCACCTCTACATTTTCATATAGCAAAGATTAAAAGCAGGCTTATTCTGGTGTAGTAGCACCAGATGTTACCATGCTGTAACAGTCAGAGGCTATCCACCTACCTTGCGCTGTTTCTTTATCTGATGGATTGACTCCCTGAATGGTGGAACACAGTCCTTTTTTTCAAAATCTGGAGTTATTATACTCTTCTTCAAGAGCTAGAAGATATCATTAAGTTATTGTTTAAATCATGTTGCTGATGAGACTGATCTGAATTGTATTACACATTTGGTTACACAAATAAGAAGCAGAGAAAAGATAGGGAATCATAAGTAAGCATCACCTCAATAAAATGGTTGCTAAGTGAGACAAGCCTCCCCGCCCCATGATGGAGGAAGTGGGAGTTCTTAAAACCAAAGAGCACAGGGCTGGCCAGCTACAAAGTGCAGCAGGCTGGCACTGGAAGAAGTGAGCTAGCAGACCCTGCTGGCAGAGTAAATGAGCCAATTAGGGATGGGATTGTCTAAGAAAATAACTTTGCTGGAAAGCAATGCATGCCTGTCACCCACTGACAGTAAGCCTAAAACCCTATCCTGAACAGGTATGGAGGGGTCAAATGGCCCTTCTACTCAGCAGTTCTCATATTAAGCATTGTGAGCAGACCTAATTTTGCTGTGCTGTTTTGCACCAAGTTTTAGTTCCTGCTGAGGGTGTAACTGTCTGAGGGCACAGCACCAGACTCAATCTCACTCACAACTGACAGCATGGGAATTATTATCTAGAACTGCAATGATGCAGTGTAGCAGAAACTCAATTCATGAAATATAATCTCTAGATAAGTATCTGGCATGTATTTGAGTGGACTGGACCTCTTCCTATTCTGTAGGATAATCCTCAGTATTTACAATGCACTGAGGGCTCTACGTAGACTCTTATATGCCATATACATTTAATTCCTATCATAAAAACAAATTTAAATAAATGCTTTCGCCATACAGAATTTCTCTTTCCTCCAAACTCTGCTAACAAGGCTTTTCTTTTTAAATAAATATCACAATTGGATTCATTTTAGCATCTTTGAATCCCAGACATCTGTGTAAATTTATAACATTAGATTCACATTACCTCTTCTTTCTTTTCCCCCTTTAACTGTTTAATTGCACTTGAGCCAGCTTTTTGTTTTCCTGCATCAAAGCTAATATATAAGCCTCCAAGCCTCTTGATATTTAGACCAGGATCTATGCTGCTTGATAGATGTAAACTGAAAGAGAAATGACTAGTTAATCATTACAGTAATATTAACAAGTTTATAGTGATCTTCCAGTGTGCCCCCTGAAGAAAGGCAGGATTCAGAGTAAATGTCTTTTATCCTTCTCTGTACTCCTGGTGCATATCAGATAGCTGTCATAAAGGGGTTTCTAGATTGCAACGCTCAAAGGAAATGGGGTTACACAACTAAAAGTGGAAGTGGAAATACAGAGAGGTATAGCAAATCATACTATACTTCCACTTGGCATAAAGCATAACATTAATTAATAAAAGTTTGGTGGAGAGAACTAGAGGGGAATCACTTCCACAAAGCCTCCTCTGACTTGCATCCCTATCTTGGACATTCCTATTTTATGTGAGATTATGTAGATTATCCATGTTATCAAAATATTCCCTTTCAATGTTTTTTGACTTTCAAAGTGAAAAATTCAAGGTCACTGCCTATCTTTTATACATTTTGTAATTTGTTAACGAGGAATCCAAACAGAAGAGCAAGAAGCAACAAGGACAAGTTGGAGGCAGAAACATATTGGATTCTTGAACACTAGTGTCTGTATGTTTGCTACCATCAGACATACACTGAGACTTGTAATGCCCTTCCTAACAATACATTTTCAAAATGTTGTTTCTAATAATATAAAGTAATATTGCACCATTTGTCCCCTTACTGCATTCTGGCAATACAATTAACTAATTCATAAAATATGTTTGATGGTCAATGCGAGAGGCATATTTTCTGTTGAAAAGATTTAATGAAATGGCTATGCGAAGCAGGGTTTTTTAATATGTGGTAACCAAGGAAGAGGTTTAAAGACTTGGCTCCGGCACACTACGGCAAATTAGTTAGACTTTGATATGGAACCACCTGGGTTCTATGCTCAGGTCTGGTGCTTAATATGCTTTATTTTAAAGCAATTTTTATAAATGCTTGGAATGATAGAAGGCTGTGATCTGTTTCCATGTGTGGCTAACTTAGCAAAATAGCGAACTATTTCATCAAATGAACTGAAATAGGCAGGGGTCACAAATACCCATTATTAGCTTGGACAGTGCCCATGCATTCCTGTTCCTCCCTTTCATTTAAGTTTTAAAAACCTTTGTCTTTATTTACCTACCGTAAAGAAAAAACAAGGAATGACGTTTGTTTTTTCAACTTCCCAGTTTTTTACGCTTTATTTCAAAAACTACTTAAGATGATTAAATGATAGTGTTTTCAGTACTAAGAATGCTGAACTCCATCTAAAGAGCTCTGTAATTCACAGGAACACAAACTATGCATTTTTATGAGATTCAGCCAACAAAAATAGGTATTGGTGTGGGTGAGGAGAGCCACTCCTGTGGTGAGGAAAGGTGCCACTACAGAATGGAAGGAAAGAGCCTCAAGTGGTGATAAAAAGATTTAAAAAACAAGGGAACCACCACTAAAGGGTCCTTAAAGGACAGCCACACTGGTGAAACCTCTGCATGTAACAGACCCATGTCTGGATGTAGGCATAACAGAAAGACTTATTGAATTGTGGAGCTATAATTCCACTTTGGAGTTCAAGCAACTCCAGTTTCACACATTGATTATATCATCACAAGAACTCTCTCATTATTATACTAACAATATGCCTGTTAGAATTATATGTGGCTGCTTAAGTTATCTGTAAAAACACTTACATATTAGGCTTTTTATTTTTCAATAAACATGCATCTTCATCTTCATCTACGAACTCCTCCTCATTATCTTCCAGATCTGAGGACTCATCTCTTTCACTTTCTTCATCCTTATTTTCTGCATCGCTCCTCCTTTCTTCATCTTTACTTTCTGCATCGCTCCTTCTTTCTTCCTGTTCTAGGTAATAATTTTTGCTGTGGCCCAAATCAGGTTCTGTGTCAATTACAAACAGTTCTCCATGTGATGAACCATTTTCTAAAGATTTGTTCAAGGATGACTTCTTATTTCTGGTCTCTGCTAAATACAGATTTTCTCCTACATCACCCACTTCTTCCACATCACTGTTTTCAGTTTCATCACTCTCATCACTGCTCAGGAGCAACTCAGCAGATTTCTTTTTATTACATGATATTTTGGTTACAGGTGGTGAGGATTTAGTAACTAGTTCTGCTTGACCTTCACCATTGTCTACACAGATATCAGACATTTTGCAGTCACCATCACTGTCATCACCAGTTGGTGATAGGTGTATGCCCTTTTGTGGGCTGGTGGTTGTGCTACTTGGCTTGTCTGCTACCATTAATTCATCTGCATGAGTGAAAGATCTCTGTGTAGCCTCCCCAATATCTGCTTTTTGATATTCTGGAATTGTATCTCTTTTACTTGGGGTTGTCTGCCTTTGGGACTTAAAGGATTCATCAAGGCTCTCATGGTCAGATAGAAAAAGAGAAGCACATTCTTTTCCAGTTATGTCTCTCTCCTTTTCTAACATTTCCTCCGAGTTCTCTACAATTTCCAAGTGTGTCTCCTTTATTGTCTCTTTTTTAGGAGATGCTATGGTACAGCTTTTTCCTGTTTCTTTAGGACTGCTGGGTGTTGAATCAATTAAAACTTGTTTTGGGTCATCACTTGGGTTTGTATTGGCAGATTCAGTCTGGCATTGGGTCTTGCAGGGGCTGGGTTGTTTATTACTCTGAGTGACGTATCTATTAGGTGAAAGAGAGGACGCTTGCTCTGTATCTGAATCAGATTTTGTGACATGTTCACAGTCAGATATGACTACTGGCTGGGATTTAATTCTGTCCTCAGTTAACGTCTCATCTTCCAGCACAACTTCACTAACTTTTTTCTCAGTTTGTCTAATGGTTTCTGCTTGTGATTTAATTAGCATACTTCTAGTTATTCTTCTGCTAGTTACAGATGGCTCCACACAAAGACCCGAGCACCATGACTCTGCATCAGAAACCTCTTCAGCTTGGGCTTCACAAACTGGATCTGGGTGGAGTTTAGCTTTGCATTTCCTGCTTCTCGTAGTTCTTGTAGCACTAGCTGTACAGATGCCAGATACAGTTGAAGAACATGACTCAGCTTCAGAGACATCTTCATCCTGAGATTTACTTAATTCACTCAGAAGAGCTGCCTTGCTAGGCCTATTTTTGGCTGGTGAATCTGGTTGGTAAGGAATTGTGATTTGTCTTCTCCTTGTTATCCTTATAAATAAAGGTGTCTCAACTTCAGACATGGCAGAGTAATTTGATTCTGCTTCATCTCCATCAGCCTGTGACTCAGCACTTGATTTTGTTGAATGCATATTTTTGTCTCTATTCTCAGTTGTTTGTGCCTCAGAGGGACCACCAAGATCTGATTTTGTTTCAGCATCTTCCAACCCCTCATTCTGAGATTCATGAATGGCTTCTGGCTGAGAGTTTCCTTTAGTTCTTCTCCTGGGCATTTTCACAGAAACTGGAGTACTAACTTCAGTAGATGCCAGCTACAGAAATAAAAACGAACAACCAAAAACAAGACATTTCCACAGAAAAATACACCTTTAAAAAAATCATACGAGTAATTCTGGCCTCAGATTCACAAGCATTTTTACTTTTTAAATAACTGTCTAGAGAAAGGTTTCAGAGTAGCAGCCGTGTTAGTCTGTATCCGCAAAAAGAACAGGAGTACTTGTGGCACCTTTGAGACTAACAAATTTATTTCAGCATGAGCTTTCGTGAGCTACAGCTTCGGTAGCTCACGAAAGTTCATGCTGTAATAAATTTGTTAGTCTCTAAGGTGCCACAAGTACTTCTGTTCTTTTTGCGGATACAGACTAACACGGCTGCTACTCTGAAACCTGACGTTATGCAAGGCACTGCATTTAACTGTATGGAGTGGAAATCCATCAACTTCATGAAGAGGCATCCGAAGAAGTGAGCTGTAGCTCACGAAAGCTCATGCTGAAATAAATGTGATAGTCTCTAGGGTGCCACAAGTACTTCTGTTCTTTTTGTCTAGAGAAAGTTAACCTGATGACATACATTTTGCATTATGCAATGCTTAGTACCACAACCTGCATTCATCACTCAACTGCCCACCTATGCCTTTTGCAAACTAGCATCAGACTTTGCCCACCACATTGCCTCCTCCTGGCAGAATCCTACTTCCTGAGATGTGTGCTGTTGAAGGCCTCATACATATGCTTTTATGTCCAGCAACTGATTCCTAGGGTTTCTTTTTCTGCTTTATACCTCCACACAGTCCTTTATTAAATCTGTCAAAGTTAATTGTGATTTATTTATGTAACTGGACAGCTGAGAATGGCCTTAGTTCCAGCAATCTCCAGCTGCAAGAACAGCCTTATGGACTGTCCTCTAGAACCACAAAGCTGGTATAAATCACTGTTAGGACACCAGACCCCACACCAACTGGAAGTCTATCAGACCCAAGAATCAAGCTGCCCTCTAGGCAAGAATAAGCAAAGAACACACCCCAAAAATACATAAACTAAACCAAATGCTCTGAATCTAGTTCAGTCTGGGTTTGGCAGGCTGCCACAGGAAGCAGATTCCAAAGATGGAATTCTTAACTCAGACAGCCATCCCTAACTGCTGACTGTTTAAGCCTGGGAACTGATCGCAGGAGCATCACAGGGGATAGTAATTCCCACAATAAGGTACAGAGTCAACCTTTCAAAGAGCTTTGCCCCAGACCATTCATGGCTACAAAGATTACCAACACTGTGAACGGGTACTAATAAATAAAAGTCAGTACAAAGACTTGGGTTCAAACGTTATGTAGTCATTGAAGCTTGTTCGACAGTAGGCAAATGCATTCTGCAGCAGGCAAATGCATTCGGCAGTAGCAGGAACCTTCTGGCACACAGAATATACTATGTTAAGGAGGCTACACTATCTCGAGTAGTCGTAAACCCGTCTAACCTAATGGCATCTATGCAACGATGCTTCAGCATCCAAGGCATGGATGACTGTTGCAAAGTCTGTATCACATAGAAATACTCAAAACCTCTTGGCTAGCATTAGATGATGAAAGGCACCACGAGCCACTGCTGCTATCTAAAAACTGATAATGAATCTAACAGAATTCCCCAGGCTGCGATTCCTATTTGTCAGCACACAGCCATTTTATTCTGAACAGCATCTGTCATACAGAGTGTATCCCAAAAGTCCCCCATCAGTTAAACAGCCAAAGAGTGAGAAAGCCCTTACAGAAGAAAGAAATGCAGAAGTGTGTCCAATTATTAAAACCCCTTCAGGTCTCGGGAGCCTTTCAACTGTGCCCTACCATAGTTCAGCGCTACAGCTAATACCCGATACTTCACTTTCAAGCCGGGAGCGGCCGGCAATCGAACCGCTGGAGACGGGGGCCAGCCCGCCTCAGCAACGCAGGCAGGAAAGCACCCACCACCACCGGCACCTGCGGGAAACACAAGAGCCGGGGAAGGGGCACAGCGCGGGCGGCTGCCACCCCCCGGGACCACCCCAGGAGCCAGCAGACCAGCCAAGCCCCCGTCAATCACGTCTAGCAGGCCCATCACCGGGGTATCTGGGCTGGGGTCACCCACCGGGGGAGCAGAGACGGCGGCCAGGCGGAGCACCACTGCCCGGCCCTGGGGCACAGGCCGCACCTCACCGCAGCCCCCGGGGGCTCCAGGCCGCTCACCCGGGGTCGAGCTCCGGCCCCCTTCGGCGGAACAGGCCCCGCGCTGCAGGGCGAGGGGAGCCGCCCGGCAGCCTCCGCCCGTGCCGGGGGCCGCACACGCTGGGCCGAGCCCGGCCCGCGGTGCGCACAGACCCCAGCCGGGCCCTGGCACGGGGCCTGCGGGCGCCTCCCGCTTCCTTCCTACCTCTGCCGCAGCCGGGCCAGCGGGCTCCGGCTCGCGCCGCGCTGTTCGCCGCGTGGCCACCATCTTCCCCCGCGTGCCGGGGTGTGCGCCGCGCCGCGCCCCGCCCGCCCGGCCGCTGCCTTCCGGCCGGGCCGCCACGAAAAGCGCTCCGGCGGGACACACACCCCGCGTGTCGGAGAGAGCGCAGCGCACCGCAGCGCCCCGCCCGCTGCTTCCGGCCAGGCCGCCGCGAAAAGCGCTCCGGCGGGAAACAGCCGCCCCCGCGGAATGTGCTCCGGGGAGCAGTTACCGGTACAAGTGCTGCCTGGTGTAGCAAATGCCTACGGGGAGCCGTTTTTTGCACTATAGTCTGTGTGACATTGCTACGTGTAGAAATGTGCTCTGGGCAGCAGGTATTGGTACATACACATTGTAAGAAACTGCTGTTGTAAAAACATGCTACTTGATATAGCAACCTAAACCTGTCTTGCTGCAATTTAAGCCCATTGCTTCTTGTCCTGTCCTCAGCGGTTAAGGAGAACAATTCTTCTCTCTCTTCCTTGTAACAACCTTTTACATAATTGAAAACTGTTATTATGTTTCAATCTTCCCTCATAGGTCATGTTTTCTAGACCATTTTTGTTGTTGTTGCTCTTCTTGGACTTTCTCCAATTTGTCCTTATTTTCCTGAAATGTGGCACCAAGAACTGGACACAATACTCCACATAATCAGTGCAGAGCAGAATAATGACTTCTCGTGTCTTGCTTACAATACTCCTCCTAATACATCCCAGACTCATAGCTGCCAACTCTGTGGGTGCTCAGGGGCTAGAGCAGCCATAGGGAAAAATTAATGGGTGCTCTGCACCCACCAGCAGCCAAGCTCCCCTCATTCCCCGCCCCACCTCCACCTCCACCTCCACCTCCTCCCCTGAGTGCACTGCATCCCTGCTCCTCTGCCCACCTCTCAAGCATTTCCTGCCCGGCTGCTGCCAAACAGCTGTTCGGCGGCGTTAGCATGCTCCGGGAAGGGTGGAAGGAGCTGGAACGTGGCATGCTCGGGAGGAGGCAGGAAAGAGGCGGGGCCAGGGTGGGGATTTGGGGAAGGGGTTGGAATGGGGGTGGGGAAGGGATAAGAAGAGGCGGGGCAAGGGTGGGGCCTCATGGAAGGGATGGAGTAGGAGTGTAGCTGCGGGGGGCGTTGAGCACCCATGGGAAAGAGGGGAAGTCGGCGCCTATGCCCAGAATGATGTTCAGTTTTTTGCAGCAGCGTTACACTGTTTATTCATATTCAGCTTGTGGTCCCCTAGATCCCTTTCCGCAGTACTCCTTCCTAGGCAGTCATTTCCTGTTTTGTGTGCATGCAGCTGATTGTTCCTTCCAGGACCAGCTTTAGGAAGTGCTGGGCCCGATTCGAATATTCAGCGGCAGTCCGGGTCTTCAGCAGTGAGTCCTTCACTCGCTCCGGGTCTTCCGTGGCACTGAAGGACCTGCCGCCAAAATGCTGCCGAAGACCCGGAATGAGTGAAGGACCCACCGCCAAAGTGCTGCTGAAGACCTGGACTGCCACCAGGTAAGTAAAAATTAAAAAGGCGCCTAAGTTAGGCACTCTTCTTTAGGGTGTGGGGCCCTCTTAGGCGCAGGGTCTAATTCGGGGGAATCGGCCTAAAGCCGGCCCTGGTTCCTTCCTAAGTGGAGTACTTTGCATTTGTCCATATTGAATCACATCCTATTTACTTCAGACTATTTCTCCAGTTTGTCCAGATCATTTTGAATTTTCATTCTATCCTCCCAAGCACTTGCACCCCTTCCCAGCTTGGTATCGTCCACAAACTTTATAAGTGTACTCTCTATGCCATTATCTAAATCATTGATGAAGATTTTGAATAGAAACATATCCAGAACCAATCCCTGCAGAACCGCACTCGTTATGCCCTTCCAGCCTGACTGTGAACCACTGAGAACTACTCTCTGGGAGTTGTTTTGCACCCACCTTATTTTAGTTCCATCTATGTTGCATTTCCCTAGTTTGTTTATGAGAAGTTCATGGGAGACAGTATCAAAAACTTTACTAACAGCAAGATAGGCCATGTCGACCACTTCCCCACATCCACAAGGCTTGTTACCCTGTCAAAGAAAACTATCAGGTTGGTTTAACACGATTTGTTCTGGGAAATCTATGCTGGCTGTTGTGGAGAGTAATGGAAGGAGGAGGCACACATCAAAGCCCTAGGGAGGCTCCTGTGAGGGCCCTAGTGAAGCTCTGAGTGTTCGCTACTTCCCACCACCCAACACAGATGTAATGAGGTTGAGTAGTGTCCGCAAAAGAGAAACTAACAACTAATTATTCCTCAAGAAAGGCTTTTAATGACTTACGACTATAAAGGCAACACAGACAGAATGTGCCTAATGACAATGTGCC
The DNA here is from genome assembly GCF_020497125.1 of Mauremys mutica. Lineage (NCBI taxonomy): Eukaryota > Metazoa > Chordata > Testudines > Geoemydidae > Mauremys > Mauremys mutica. The sequence goes on from NC_059079.1 coordinate 34,496,121, forward strand.
TAATGACTTTAATTTTAGTAGCCTTAACCTATTTATAACGTTATCTAATCAATTTATAAACTTTTATTGACTTTTATGATAACTTGATGGTAACTTATACTGAAGACAGGCACAGCAGCTTGCAAAACTACTATGATTTATAACCTACTAACTTTACCAACACTGTACCTGTTTCCAGCAAGGCACAAAACATATACAGTTACTATATATTGATTAAACCTATAGTATTAATACAGACTTAAGATTAATCAGCTCGAGCATTACCAGACCGTTTTAATTCATACCTCACCCTGCTTTCGTCCAAAGATACGTTACCTCTCAGTTGACCATTTCCTGCACTGGCCAGGCACAGATAGTCAGTGAAGCGCAAGTCCCTTTGGTTCAGGGGGTGTATGTGAGCCTGACAAAGAGCAATCTCTTTTAGGTCAACAACACACACACACACTTGTGCCTCTGCATCTTATTTATACAATATTTGCTGGCCATGCTTCAAAACAAGTCAACCAATCAAGGTGGCCAAATATTCCAGGGTGGCATTTGTGATTGTTTTGAACTTATGAACTGTGCACCTGTGCCCAGCTCATCTCTTCTGTATGTAGCTAGTTGTGGTCAATTTGCTAGACTTAAAAAACCCTAAATCAGCTTAAAGAAGTGTCTGGTTGCAGAGCATAGTAACCACAAGTCTATCAACCTTTACAGAGTTTCCTTCTTAATCTATAAAGTTTCCTAGATAGATTATGCTTATGCTTGCAGGATTCTACTATACTCGCTTCTTATAACTTCCGGAAGTTTGAGGCCTAACAGTACTTAGCCTGACACTACCTGACAAGGCTTATGCACGTTAATCACAGCTGTTACTTATCACCTTATTTTCTTCTAGATGTTTGCAAACTGATTGCTTTATTATTTGCTCCATTATCTTTCCAGGTACACAAGTTAAGATGGCTAGTCTGTAATTCCCCAGATTTTCCTTATTTCCCTTTCTATAGATTGGCACTATATTTGCCCTTTTCCAGTCTTCTGGAATCTCTCCTGTCTTCCATGACTTTTCAAAGATAATTGCTGATGGCTAAAATATCTACTCAGTCAGCTCCTTGAGTATTCTAGCACACATTTCATCAGGCCTTGGTGACTTGAAGACATCGAATTTGTCTAAGTAATTTTTAACTTGTTCTTTTCCTATTTTTGCCTCTAGTCCTACCTCATTTTCACTATGGCATTCACTGTTAGGTGTCCAGTCGCCACCAACCTTCTTGGAGAAAACAGAAACAAAGACATCATTAAACACCTCTTCCATTTTCACATTTTCTGTTATTGTTTTCCTCCCTCGTTGAGTAACGGGCCTACCCTGTCCTTGGTCTTCCTCCTACTTCTAATGTATTTTCAGAATGTTTTCCTATTACCCTTTATGTCTCTAGCTAGTTTGATCTCGTTTTGTGCCTTGGCCTTTCTAATTTTGTCCCTACATATTTGTGTTACCGTATTTGTTTATATTTATCCTTTGTAATTCGTCCTAATTTCCACTTTTTGTAGGACTCTTTTGATTTTTAGATCATTGAAGATCTCCTGGTTAAGCCAGGATGGTTTCTTGCCATACTTCCTATCTTTCCTACACAATGGTATACTTTGCTCTTGCGCCCTTAATAATGTCTCTTTAAAAAACTGCCAATGGTCTTCAGTTGCGTTTCCCCTTAGACTTGCTTCCAATGGGAACTTACCTTCCAACTCCCTGAGTTTGCTAGTCTGCCTTCTTGAACTACATCGTCTTTATTTTGCTGTTCTCCCTCCTACCATTCCCTAGAATCATGAACTCTATCATTTCATGATCACTTTCACCCAAGCTGCCTTCTGCTTTCAAATTCTCAACAAGTTCCTCCCTATTTGTCAAAATCAAATCTAGAACAGCCTCTCCCCTCGTAGCTTTCTCCACCTTCTGAAATAATTTTTTTTCTCCAATACATTCCAAAAACTTGTTGGATAATCTGTGCCCTGCTGTGTTATTTTCTCAACAGATGTCTGGGTAGTTGAAGTCCCCCATCACCACCAAGAATATAAGGTTGTTCTTATTTGCTGACTTTTCCTAATTTGCTAAAAACTGCTATCAGATTAGCTAATTCCTACTGATAGCAGTTTCTCACAGTCTAAGGTGTGTGCAACTGCTACCCATAGGAATTTGCTACCTGCAGTAGGGAGAGGTAGTGAATTGTTACCATTAGCAGTTACTGATACATATGGTTGTTCTTATGTGCTGACTTGTCCTAATTTGCTAAAACTTGACAGTGGTGTGGGATGGAAGCATAAAGTGTTCAGCTTCCAAACAACCCTGCCTTGATTCATTGTAGTGGGACATGGGACATGTGGAGGATAATTTAAAGTCTTAATTTCGTTAGGGTTCGCCTTCAATATACTTCTATGCTGGTACGATCTCTGATCATTAGAGTTCATCAGCTCAACAAGTAGGCGCAGGCAGCAATGTACCTGTCCTGTTGCCTTGACTGAGAAAGGTTTCTGATCTCAGAGGGTAGATTCCATCAAAGTCCTGGAGTAATCTCTCATTGGAGATATGGTGTATGTTTCTCATACCCCATTTTGTGTTTCTTACCATCATGCCATCTTTATTTAATTTTTTGCATGTCACATAATTGCAGTATAAGCAGTAGTCCTCCATGCTCTCTGAAAAAATCAATAAAATGTTGTCAAATGATGGTTACATTGTGACCAAAACTGTAAATAGAAATCTTGATTTATTCATTACTGTCGATTACTCCAAAAAATTAACTTGTTTGAAATACTTTTCCACTGGGGGGGGGGTCATCGTTTGGATTGGATCACTGCTTAGAACTTCTTCCAAAAAACAGTCCTCTTCGTCTGTGCCTGTGATCTCCACGTTTATCACTTGGCTGTTGTGAGGCTTGTGAGATACATCGCCTCCCATTTCTCCTACCTCTTCTGAAGTGACTTTTTTCATAGTGTCATCCACAGCAGTTTCCATTTCCATGTTTTCTTATCATCTGTTTTCAGCAGCTAATGTTGGAGGCTCTTTAAATAGTTTTAAGTGGGAGATACTGTACATAGATCCTAAAAGTTTCCCTGAGATGGTTTCTAATTTAACTCTTTTACCGTCTATAGCGGTGACTTTGTATGGTCCACGGTAGGTAGGTTGCAGCAGCCCTCCCTTTCTTGTTTTCCTTCTTGCATTCGGTAACATGACACTTTCCCCAACCTCGAATGTTATTTTCCAATGTTTACGAGTCTTACTTTTGACATACTGCATCTGTTGCTTTTCTTGTGCTTTAGAACTATTAGTAAGGGCCAGTTTAATGTCAGCATGTCTACGTTCCATATTTATGATGTGCTCTTTGTAGAACTGTTCACTGAGTTCCTCAAAATCCATTGGCTTTGTAAACAAATGGAGAAGGAGTTGTGTTTGTAAAATGAACCATCACAGAATAACATATGCACCTGAAAGCTGATGGTTCTTAAAGACACCTACTGGGTAATTTTCTGAGACTTGGTCTGGGAATGTTGCTTCAAAGCCATACTGTAATCGAAAGGGTGACATTTTGGTTGTTGTGTTTGGTTTTGATTGCAAAGAAAATAAAATGTCACCAAGAAATTCATCCCAATTACTCCCAGTGTCATCAACCAACTTCCGCAATGCTCTGTAACAAATGGTGATGGATTATTTGTGGGGGAAGGGAAAAGGGCTGTCTTTACTGAGAGAAATTGTACGCAATCCAAAAGGCGTAAAGAGGCCATCCTAGTTTATTGGTACGATTACTTTTTCTTGAAATAAAAGACAAGTGGACTTGCAATGTACTAAAATTTTGAAGCAGTTTGTACCTTCTGTCATAGTGCATTCTCCTTGCTATTAATACTGTAATTTTCCCAGCCATAAAATTACCTTTCGATGGATTTGTTTGTGTTTTCAGCCAATCCATTGGTTTGTGGGTGGTATAGGCTGGTGAAGCTACGCTGTATTCCCAATTTTTTGCAAATGTCTAGGTTATACTGAAAGAAAAACATTTATGCCATAAACTTTCCTTTGGACAGGTTTGGTGGGTAAAAAGAACCCAAAGAATAAAATGTTATAGCAACCCGGGTGGGGTGACCACCAGTAATCCTTGCAAAGTTGAGTGGGAGTTCATAGAAACTTGTCAGCAAAAATGCCCATAAAGAAAAACTCACCAGGGCAATGAAGCCCATGTTCACTGTCAACTATCTGTAGTCTGAAAGAGTGGTTGAAAACAGTCAAAAACAACCTCAGAAAAAAAGTATTTACCTCATTATTGAATTCTGGCCCACGATCTGTCAGTATACGCTGTGGACATCCAAGGTGCTGTATAATTTCATACATTTTTTTTTTACACCTCAGACGCCAACTTATTTCAAAGTCAACTCCTCGCATCTTATCGTCCACCTCTTCCACAGTCAGCTGCTGAGAAATAGGGCTACTTTTCAATGGAGCTGCGAGCACTGGTGGACCATGGGGGACGTTTTACCAACATCAACGTCGGGTGGCCAGGCAAAGTTCATGACGCGCGTGTTTTCAGGAACTCTGCTCTGTTTAGACGCCTGCAGGAAGGTAGTTTCTTCCCGGACCACAAAATAACTCTTGGGGATGTGCAGATGCCTACAGTGATCCTCGGGGACCCAGCCTACCCGCTAATGCCCTGGCTCGTGAAGCCCTATGCAGGCGCCTTGCACAGCGACAAGGAACTCTTCAAGTACCAGCGAGCAGCGTGACCTGTGACTGTTCAGTTTCTTTACAGAGAAGCTGAACCTGCCCCTGTTTCTTTACCAAGTTACTGTTGACTAGCATCTGCAGTTACATACCCTGTCCACCCCGCTTCCAACACACGTTTAAAAATAAAATACATGTTCCACTGTAACTTTACAAAGGTTTCTTTATTGATGACTTTGCATTAAAGGGTTGAAACTGGGACGCAGACTGTGCTGGGTAGGGTGTGCGGTGATGTAAAGACCACCTCTAAACTCGAGGAATGACAGGCTCCTGCTCCCAGAGCGGTCTGCAGTGCCGGACTGGTTGTTTCAACGGAGCCTGCCATCCTTCCTTTTTGGGACTCTGTGTGCGGGGGCTATGTGGCCTTGTGGCGGGGGAGGACGGATACAAATTCCTCTGCTGCGTGGCTCTGTGGTCCAGGACAGGGACCGTTGCATGAGATCTGTAACCACCCTCCCCCGCTACAAAGTCACATACCCCTCCACCCACACAGAACCTGCAAACCACCTCCCATACCGACCAGGGTGCCTACTGACTGCACTGTGTGTGTGACCTGCTGCTGATCCTGCCCCCGTCTCTGTACCCTGCTAAAGGTGACTGTCCTATGCAATACCCTACCCCCTTCCCCACCCACCCACCCCTTCAAACGCAGCGTTGTGTAAAAAACCATGACGGAAACAGTAATTAACAGCAAAGTATTTTTAATAATTAACCAGACAGTCAGGGGATGAAACTGGGATTGGGGCTAGGGTGAGTCAGGAAGGAAAGGAATTCTCAAAAATTAGGGTATGAGAGCTTTTGGGTACTTGAGCACTCTGCTGGGGTGCAGTGACAGTTTTCACGGCCCCTGGCGCCACTCCTTCTGGTTACTTTGGGTGACGGGAGGTATGGGACTTTGTGGCGGGGGAGGGCGGTTGCAGATACACTGCGGGGGGGGCTCTGTCCTCCTGGCTGTGGTCCTGCAGAACATCCACAAGGCGCCGGAGCGTGTCCGTTTGCTCCCTCATTAGTCCAAGCAGCGTTTGAGTCGCCTGCTTGTCTTCCTCACGCCACCTCTCCTCCCGTTCGCTGTGTGAGCGCTGGTACAGAGAGAGGGTCTCTCTCCATTGGCTCTGCTGGTCCGCCTCGCTCGGGAGCACCCCATAACTTCAGCGATCATCTCGTCCCGTGTCTTTCTCTTTCGCCGCCTAATCTTTGCCAGCCTCTGTGAGGGGGATGCTGTGGCAGGTCTGGAGACAGTCGAAGCTGTGTGATGGGAAAAAGGTAGTGAATTCCTTGCAAAGATACATTTTTCCAAACAATGAACACAGTCTAGTCTGTGTCTGTGAACAACACCATGCACAGCACCTATCTCTTCCGCACTCCTGCAGCAGGCAATCCGGAAAGCATAAACTCTGCCCCTGTTCCACCCCATCGCAGTGTCTCCCAACCCTTGCACTTCTGGGTTGAGATCCCAGTGCCTGATGGTGCAAATTTCATTGTCGCGCGTGGTTCTGGGTAAATGTAGTCAGTCATTCCTTCCTCCGGGAAAGCAACGCCAGACAATCATTTCGAGCCCGTTTTCCCTGGATTGCCCTGGCATACGCCATAGCGTGGCAATCATGGAGCCTGTTTTGCCTCTTGTCACTGTCACCGTATGTGTACTAGATGCCACGGACAGAGGCGATTCAGCAGTGCTACACAGCAGCATTCATTTGCTTTTGCATGACAGCAGAGATGATTATCAGCCATATTGCACCATCAACCACGCCAATGTAAATTGGCAAGGTGACGACGGGTAGCTGTCCTATTGCACTACACCTTCTGCTGCTGTCATAGGTGCCCCATGCCGAGATCAGCCGGGGGCGCAAAAGACAAAACTGGGAATGACTCCCCGAGTCAATCCCTCCTTTATGGTATCTAAAAATAGAAACAGTCCCGCCTAGAATATGGGGCAACTGTACTAGGATTGCAGTGTATCAGAGAACTACAGAGCACAGCCGCTCTGTGTCAGATCCCACAGGAATGACGAGCTGCGTGCCATTCACAGGGGGTGCCCCTGCAACAACCCTACCTGTTGCTTCCCTCCTCCTCCAGCCTTCCTGGGCTACCGTTGTAGTGTCCCCCCATTTGTATGCTGAAGTAATAAGGAATGCAGGAATAAGAAACAGTGACTTGTTAGGGAAATGAAATGAGGGTAAGGCAGCCTCCAGCTGCTATGATAGTCCAGGCAGTACAGAATCTTTTCTTTACACATGAAGGGTGGGGGCTGATGGAGCTGAGCCCCCTGTTGCTATGATGAAGACGGTTAGCAGGCCGTCTACTTATGGGCTGATGACGAGGACAGGTAGCAGTCCTATTGCACTACACCATCTACCGCAAGGCTGATGATGAGGATGGGTACCAGTCATTTTGCACCGTCAGTCACCCATGAGGCGGGGGAGGGGGGCGAGGATGCTACCGTAGCGTGCCGCAGCATCGCGTCTACCAGCAGCATTCAGTACACATAGGGTGACATTTACAAGAGTCAAGAGACGATTTCCTTCCCTTTTCCTTCTGGGGGTGGGGGGGTGGCTGTACATTGACGAGCTATGCCCTGAACCACCGCGGACACTGTGTTTGACCCTAGAAGCATTTGGAGCTCAGCCAAGAATGCAAATGATTTTCGGACACAGCGGGAACTGTGGGATAGCTTGCGTCCTCATTCCCCCCCCTCCCTCCCTCCATGAGTGTCCATTTGATTCTTTGGCTTTCCGTTACGCTTGTCACGCAGCAGCGTGCCGACTCTCTGCTACGCCATCTGTCCAGAGATTTTTTAAAAATACTTTGGACCAGGTGTAACATTACGGTAATTTTCCTAATTAGATGCAGGAGTCGCCGAGCGAGATCGCCCTGAGGAGGGTCACTGAAGGAGACAGAAAGCGCATGCTGCGTGAAAGCCAGCACAAACCAGGGGCCTATGCAGCCGTGCTCGGGGAGGCAATGCTCCCTGAGTACCTCATGAAAGCCTGGCGCGGAAAAGTGTGCTACCACAGAGCACCCAATAAGGCAGCTCTCCCCAGGAACCTCCTGCGGAGGCTTTTCGATTACCTCCAGGAGAGCTTCGTGGAGATCTCCCAGGAGGATTTCTGTTCTATCCCCATATATATAGAGACCTCCTTTACACATAGTTCAGATTCCTGTTCCATTAATAATAAAAGTTTACATGTTTAAAGCACTTACCGACTGCTCCTTCCCCTGATTCAGGGTCCGGGTTAACGGCCGGGGAGGGTTGGTGGGGGATCTCCGTGAGGGTGCTGAAGAGATCCTGGCTGTCGGGGAAACCAGCGTTGTAAGCGCTGTCGCCTGCCTCGTCCTCCACAAACCCTTCCTCATCTTCCCCGTCCGCGAACATTGCCGAGGAATTGGCCGTCGACACTGTCCCATCATCAGAGTCCACGGTCACTGGTGGGGCAGTGGTGGCAGGCTCCGTAGCATCCGTTTGCCGCTTTGATTTTTTGGTAGCCTTGTCTGGGGTCCTTGATTTTCACGTGGCACTGCGTTGCATCCCGCCTGTATCCTCTGTCTCTCATGGCTTTGGAGACATTCCCGTAGGTCTTTGCATTCCGTTTGTTGGAGCGCAGCTCCGAAAGCACAGACTCCTCGCCCCACACACCGATCAGATCCAAGACTTCCCGGTCAGTCTATGCTTGGTCCCTCTTTCTATTCAGAGATTACATGAACTCCTCTGCTGGAGAGCTCTGCATTGCTGCCGGTGCTGCTGAGCTCGCCCCGATGTCCAACCATGAAATGAGATTCTAACTGTCCAGACAGGAAAAGGAATTCAAATTTTCCCGGGACTTTTCCTGTGTGGCTGGTCAGAGCATCCAAGCTTGGACTGCTGTCCAGAGTGTCAACAGAGTGGTGCAGTGTGGGATAGCTCCCGGAGCTACTAAGTTCGATTTGCATCCACATCTAGCCTAATTCGACATAGCCATGTCGAATTTAGCGCTACTCCCCTCGTCGGGAAGGAGTACAGAATTCGAACTAAAGAGCCCTCTATGTCAAATTAAATGGCTTCCTGGTGTGGACGGGTGCGCGGTTAATTCGAATTAACGCTGCTAAATTCGAATTAAAGTCCTAGTGTAGACCAGGCCTCAGTGATTGCCTGTTCTGTTCATTCCCTTAGAAGCACCTGGCACTGGCCCCTGCCAGAAGACAGGATACTGGACTAGACAGACTATTTGTCTGACCCACTACCGCAGTTCTAACATTCAGCAAAAATTACAATAGATTTTTGCCTTTGAGAAAGATGACTAGTATACTGCCTTTATTGAATATTTGAGAATCCAGTTGTACACACAAGCAATGGCATGCAGAAAAACACTAAGGGCTGGATTGAGAGGCAAACGAGCGGAAGTCAGATGATCCAACAGAATAAACATCTGCTCTAAAAATAAGAAGAAAAAATTAGAATTAAAAATTCAGGGAATCCCAGCAGCAGATAAAACAACTTGGGAAACTGCTATGAGACTCTATGCAATCAGATACAGTGATAAGGGATTCTTTGTTTCTGAGGGTATATATGTAAAATGTTTCACTGAATTAAATCTCAGGGATTATCTACCCTGGCAAATTAAAGTGCTCTAGCTTGCTGGCTCAGGGGTGTGAAAAATCATCCCTCCTGAGCACAGTAAATTTGAGTGCTCTAAAGCGCTAGTGTGGACAGGCTCGGTTCCCAGTGCTCGGAGCTAATTCCCTCATCGAGGTGGATTACCAGGAGCATTGGCACCCGCAGCAGCGCTTTGAACTTTGTAGTGTAGACATAGCCTCAGTAGGTTAGATCAGCCAAAGAGGAGCTGCATTGACTAGGCATTGGGATGCCTGTGCCTTTAAGAGCCCAGCCCTGGGAAGCCTGTGCTGAGAGGTGCTGTCTGTGGGAGGGGAAATAAAAAAGCCCCTTTGCCCCCCACCATTTTTGCAAACACTGGTGTCTCAGTCCGATTGGGGTAACTGTTACCCCCTCTACCCCTGCCTGTGCCAGGTTTTGCCCTCTGTCACCTTCTGCCAGTGCCTCACCCCAAGCTTAACTCCTGCTCCTCCCCTCAGCCCTGATTTTGCCCTTCAACCCCTCTCCTAATCCTGCCTCCAGCTGCTTGACACTCCTGACCAGTCAATTTTCACCCATGATCAGATCCTGATTTTATCCCCTTTGCAATCCCTGTAAAAAGCAGTCAGCAGATTACTATGCACAGTGAGGGCAGGGTGAAGGGCAGTGGCGTCAGCAGATGTTACAGATGAACTGAGCATGCTCTGTACACCCTAAGTAGCACATTCCTACAGGAAGCAATTTAATACACTGGAGATGTGGAGCCACCTGGGGGCTTGGCCCCACCTCTGCTGACTACTCGGTGTCAGGGTGGGCCCGTCCTCACAGAGTCTGGGGCCATATGGGAGCCTTAATCCCCCACTGTGGGACTCCTGTTCACACAGATCATCTCAGCATCATTCAGCACATTTCTGGCGCCCCTGGCTGCAGGGAATAACCCAAGCAGGGGAGCCCTGAGTGGCCAGTGCCTGTGGCGCTAGTTTGCAAAGCCGCTCACAGGGTGTTTGGAGCAGCCCCACAGCTGGTTCCTGATGGTCGGGGACTGGGCCCCTGAAGGCTCTCCAGCAGCCCGCTCAGCCCAGCCAACAGGTGTCATAGAATCATAGAAGATTAGGATTGGAAGAGATTTGAGGTGGTCATCTAGTCCAACCCCCTGCTCAAAGCAGGGCCAACCCCAACTAAATCATCCCAGCCAGGGCTTTGTCATGATGGGCCTTAAAAACCTCTAAGAATGGAGATTCCACCACCTCCCTAGGTAACCCATTCCAGGGCTTCATCACCCTTCTAGTGAAATAGTGTTTCCTAATATCCAACCTAGACCTCTCCCACTGCAACTTGAGACTATTACTCCTTGTTCTGCTATCTGCCACCACTGAGAACAGCCAAGCTCCATCCTCTTTGGAACCCCCCCTTAAGGTACTTGAAGGCTGCTATCAAATCCTCCCTCACTCTTCTCTTCTGCAGACTAAACAAGTCCAGTTCCCTCAGCCTCTCCTCATAAGTCATGTGCCCCAGCCCCCTGATCATTTTCATCAGTGCTGGGTCTACAATGGCACCAAAGCACCATGGACCCGGGCCCATGCTCAGAAGGGGTCCCAGCCTTCTCTGCTTGCACTGCACCCTGAGATAGGGTGACCAGATAGCAACTGTGAAAAAATGGGATGGGGGCAGGGGGTAATAGGCACCTATATAAGAAAAAGTCCCAAAAAATGGGACTATCCCTTTAAAAACAGGACATCTGGTCATCCTAGTCCTGAGACCCCACCAGCCCACTGGCTCCCCCCACCCCACCCACCACTTGCTCCTCTCGGCCTGCTTGCCAAGGGCTCCTTTTCACTCCCTGGCCCCACCCACCAGCTTCTCTCTGCCCAGACCCCAGTGCACCTCCGGCTCCAGGCAGTCTCTGCTTTCCACCACCTGTGGGGCCCCACCTGTCTCCCTGGAACTGAGCCGCTTGGGACTGGTGCAGAAGCCTGGCCAGTTGGGCGGGGCAGTGTGGGGGGCTTGGCTGGGCCCCTCCAGGCAAGTGGGTCCTGAGGGAGGCTGGCTGGGGCAGGCCCTGGCCTGGCTGATCGCACCACTCCTGGGGCCAGAGCGATTCCCCACCCCGGAAACTGCACTTGCAGCTCAGCCCAGCAGATAGTCGCCTCCCAGCAGGGTTGGTGAATGCGGCCGGGAGGCAGGGCATAGGGGAGGGAGTGCTGGGCAGGGGCGGTGTTGTGCAGGGCGCTGTGCATTTGTGGCAGGGTTTTGGGGGGGGCCACTCTGGGCATAGTGAATTGGAGGGTTGTTCCAGTGTTGGATTGGGGGGGGTCTCTGTGGCATGGCATGGGCCCACCCCCGAGGGGAAGGGGCATGCTAGCAGCACAGGACTGGGCACCTGCGGGTTTGTAAATAGTGCCCTTGCACTGGGCTGGGCGGAGCAGGTCCACTCATGCCAGGCCCCTGGCCGGCCCCACCCCCACACCATGCTCCACTGCCCTCATGGGGGCCCATAAAAGGTTAATTTGGCCCTGATTTTCATTGCCCTCTGCTGGACTCTCCAATTTGTCCACATCCTCTCTGTAGCAGGGGGCCCAAAACTGGACACAATACTCAAGCTGTGGCCTCACCGGGGAGGGGAATAATCACTTCCCTCAATCTGCTGGCAATGCTCCTACTAATGCAGCCCAATATACCGTTAGCTTTCCTGGCAGCAAGGGCACACTGCTGACTCATATCCAGCTTCTCATCCACTGTAATCCCCAGCTCCTTTTCTGCAGAACTGCTGCTTAGCCAGTCAGTCCCCAGCCTGTAGCAGTGCATAGGATTCTTCCATCCTAAGTGCAGAACTCTGCACTTGTCCTCATTGAACCTCATCAGATTTCTTTTGTCCCAATCCATGTTATCCAAGTGCTCCATGTTATAGGAGGAGCATTGACTTGCAGTATGTCTGCACGGCCCGCAGAAACCCCACAGTGAGCCACAGAGCCCGCAGGTAGTGCCAGGGTCTCGCTAGTGTCTCCTCACTGCACTAGAACACCCGGGGGCAGCTGAGCAGGGTTCTGCGCATCTAGGGCAGATGTCCCCTTATGGTGCACGTAGCTTAGGTACAGTAATCTTCATCTTACAGCATCTTCTCCACTCTTCTAAACCTGCCACAATAGTTCAGCTCCTCAAGGGAGCCTATTATTCCTCTGCCTTCTGCATTAAAGCAAATCTAGAAATAACCCCACATGTAACACGAGTTCCATTCTGAGCTCACACACCAATACTCTTCGTCTACAATGCCACCAACGATTTGGCAGACCAGGTAGCACTGTTGGAAGGAGAAGAGGTTAGCGGTGACTAGATGGGAGTTGCAGGAGGGTGTAGCAGTCAGGCAGAAGAAGTGTACAGGACACAAAGAGCTAGCAAATTATTAGGTCAAAAGTATGGGTTAGGCTTTGTGGCTAAAATTCTCCCCATGAGTTCTCGAGCTCATACTCTAGTTCGGGGGGGGGGTCTCAAAGTGGGGGTTGGGACCCCCTGAGGGGTCACAAGGTTATTAGATGGGGGGGTCGCGAGCTTTCTGCCTCTACCTTAAACGCCACTTTTCATCCAGCATTTAGAATGGTGTTAAATAGATAAACACATTTTTTTAATTTATAAGGGGGGGTCGCACTCAGAGGCTTGCTGTGTGAAAGGGGTCACCAGTACAAAAGTTTGGGAATCACTGCTCTAGTTAGTATTCTAGCATGCTGACCGCTATTCATGACAACTTGTTTGGAAAAGGTCTAGCTAGAAAGCAATAATCCACCACTACAGACTCAAACAACTCATTTTATTTTAACACATTCAATTACTAGGGAGCAGTCAGCACTATAAATATTTTGTTAAAACAAATGCTTTATTTTCTATTTGTTTCATACATTACAGCTCTAGCTAAACATTTTACCAAACAAAAGAAAGCCAACGAGAGGATTAAATAAAACCATGCAGTATTTTAATTTTTTTTTTTTTTTTTTTTTTTTTTTTTTTACACATTTTGCCTAATGACCTAAAAGGACTAAGTCACACATTTTTACTGTATTTCCCAGAAGTAAGGCTTAATTAAGATTCTCCCTTTCACAATCTATTAGTGAAAAAACGTTAAGATTAGCAAGATTAGGCAGCTAATAGTAAGGGAACAGTTAAGTGACCACTACTAAATCTAATCATAAGCAAGTGTTTCTAGGCTTTTGAGGTGCTAGAAATAGGGCAGAATTTGGCTCAAAAAAATCTAACTTGAAAAGAAAAGAAAAAAGTATTCCAGGCTATGTTCCTGGAATGTTGTGCACTACCAGATGGGAGAACAAGTTCAAGTCTCATTCCTAATGTACTACTCCTAGGGATCAGCAGATCTGCGAGGTGATTCATAGAGGAGGTGCTGCCTCTGTCACTCAAAATCAATTCTTAGTCAGTTAAACAAAAACAAAAAAAAAGTGGTGTCAATGTGCTACAAAGGAAGTTGTCTTGTACTTCGTTAGATTTGAAAAAACAACATTTCTCCAAATATACTTGGCAAAATTTACATAATCTGTATTTTAGTAACAAACATTCAATTTATGAAAGGGAATCTTCAGTAAGTGCAATACAGGGACTAGATAAAATTAATGAAAACTTGCAATTATCTTTGTCATTATTTGATCACAGGGATAAAACCATGCCCTCACCAAGCAGTCTAGTTCCAACATTAAAAACAAAATTGTATATAATTATGTATCTTAATTTATCCCAGTCATTTATTTTATTACACGGAAAAGCTTTTGAGAAAACAATTAGAGGAAAACAATATACAGCACAAAAACTCCAATTTAACCTTTAAGACAATTAAAGAGGCTATACCCCAGGATTAAATACATAATCAATAGATCTAAACTTGCATAAAGCACACTTTCTGCAAGAAATAAGTTACATACAGTTAAAGGGTGCTTTGATTCCCGCCCCCCTCCTCCTCCCTTCCCACAAACTGTTCATGTAGACCAATGACAGTTGCAGTGATACAACCCTGGAACCCCAACTCCCAAAAAGAAGAAATGAATGAGATTAGCAGGGAAGTGGCACTAACATGGTGGCTTCGTTGAAGAATTTGGGACTTGCTGTTACTTGTAAGTGGGATCTAGCTTTCAGATTGGTGAAGGGCATACATGTTCTAAATACCACTGACTCCCCACTATGTCAATACATCAAGGCATATCTCGAGTGATCTGATGTTATACAATATGTCATTTAATGATGGAAAAGCAGAGTCATTCCTGCTTGCCTCCCAGAGATACCAATGCAAGCAATGATATAGAGAAATTTAGAATTCATACAAAGCATACACAAAAATGCAAATCTCAAAGAAGGACATATACTAATAATACAGTAATGCCAATTTTCACTTCTTCAAATCTTAACTTTTATATTCCTCCTCTGTCTCTCCTCCAACTTTAATAGCTATTTTGGTTAAATACAGTAATCACTAATCAGGTAATGACTTGAAAAATCACTTCCTGGTTGTAATGCTGCTTATAGAGCTAACAAATTACCATGCCTATTCCAATTGGTACAAAAATTATTTCTCTCTCCACAAAAAAGTAATTATTAATATGATTCCCAATAAGGAACTAAACTAAATCTGTGCACTATTAAACTATTCTTAGCTCAATAGTCAGCATTAATGTTTTTAATATTGTAGATTTAAACATATACATGTCAAGTAAACGTGAATCCTTGTCAACAGTCAGACTGTGGTATGCTTTGGATGCTATACATCAATACCGACCAATAAGCAGCACACTTGGCACATAAGTTTTAAATAAGGTTCATTTTTTAAATTTTATACACAGATGACCCTCCATGGCCAAAATTCACTTTCTTCTGTCAAAAGAAAATGTTTCTAAAATAGTTGCCTCTGCATTATCAGTGCCCATTCTCTTCCTTGTCCACCCCATACTTAACAAGTAACTATTTCCTAGATATTTTAGTCACATATCTAAATATTTAAGGACTCAGAAGTTTACTACCAAACAACATTTATCAGTGTACCAAGTCTTTGAAAATAACGAAGACTAACTCAGTGGAATGGATTAAAAAGTTTATACATCTGACCATGCAAGAAAACATTGTGATTTTTCTATGACAAAAAATACACAAAAAAGTTAGTGTAAATTCATTCCTTTAAACTACAAGCTCAAAGTCTACATAAAACTAAGTTAACAATTAGCAGACTATGGCTTGATCCTGCTCCCACTGAAATCAATAGCAAAACACTTATTGACTTCACTGGACTACAGTGAGCTACTGATAGGAATTGCACTGAAGAGATCTATACCATCTAAACCACATTAGATAACAAAATGTTTTTGCAGTAGACAGACTGTATTTTTAAAATGCAAAATTCAGTCTGTGGATATGTTCCAGGTGAAAAAAGAAACCAATAGCCTGTCTTAGATCCAGCATTAGTTTCCTTTAGGTTCAGAAGCCAACAGTACTGCACATGTGAAGCTGGCAACACAAGGGAACAAGAACACAGGTTTAATGCTTGTGTGGTATTCTGTTCTCTGGATGACACCTGAACATCAGTTAATTCCCCAGGTAACCCAAAATTAACAGACATTATATCCTTTGTACGTGATTATACAATGTACAGCCCATCAACATTTATCTACTTATCTATTCTGATTTTAGTCACATTCTTAAAGTATCTGTGGCTCTTGAGCATCTAGTACAAGATTAGGACAAAACCAGGCACATTCTGGCTACAGTTTAATTTGGTTTTGACCACGTAATTCCAGATCTTGGTGTAAATACACTACAATACATTTCACAATTTAAGACAGAAAATGGCATCATTCCTGTCCACATGCTAAACACAGTAAGAGCAATGTGGTACAGAAACAAACAGGATGAGCTAATATAATTTTAAAAATATATTTTTTTAAAACACAAAGGCCTTTTGTACCATAATGAAAAGAAAACCATGTTTTCATTCACGTGAATTAAGCAGCTTACTAGCTATACCAATTAATCAGATTCCAATTAGTCTGTTTACTTAGAGAATTTTCCTATGGATAAAAAAAAGAAAACTACTTAAAAGTTACTCAACCGCTCAAATCCTATATAACTACCTAACTAGTAGGAATAAGCACTTCAGAAGAAATTCAGAATGTTAAGTTTCTTTCTTGAAAACAAAAATATATAAATTTCTATATATTACCTTGATGGCAGCCAAAATATACTTAGTGATAATTTTATATTAGTCATAAAGAAAAATATTTTGAATTTCTTTAGATAATCTCAATTAGAAAACAGTTTAATGAACACAAAATATTTCATATATTAGTAAACTGGTCTCTATGTTAGGAAAGAAATGTGCAGTATTTGACAATGCTGTCAGAGCTCTGTGCCTCTGGACAACCCAGGCCTTACTGTCACCACTTTTGGTCTTCATTATAACTTGTGATGGTTTTCACCTCCGTGCAAAGTTTTTATGCAAAAAAGGTGGTATGTTTCCAAAGCATTAAGACAGCAGGCTGTTGTCAAAAGAAAAATGTATTAAGAGACATTTCTTTTCGCTTGCAGGATATAGCCTTTCGATTTAATAATGCCTCTGGTTTGAACAATGACTGAATACCGAAGAAGCCACAAGGGAGTCCATTCATGTGCCCGACTGTTCCGGATACTTTCCTGAAGAGCTTCTTGGAAACTTGCCTCACAAAGCAGTTCTAAAATTAGAAACAGATATTTACATTTTAACCAAACAAAAATGTAAATAATTCCTTAAACTGTAATTAGTAAGAGGATCTTTGTGTTAAAAATGTGTTAATTATCTCAATAAGCAATGTGACAGCATGAAGTATATGGTCACATTGCTGGACACACACTTTTCATGAGGCACAAACTCAAAAGCTAAAGAATTTATAGTATAAGAAAGTTTCAGAATATACTTCTCTCCTGCTCTAAGTAATAAACTGAACTGGCTTTACATAAAGTGTTGATTGAAATGACATTAATCATTGAAACCATTAGTTGAAGATACCAAAAATAAGATCAAGAGGTAGCTATATATTTTGGAGGAGAGAATTAAATGACAGTCTCTTGTTTGACATTGATTTTAGTTTAAAAGATCTAGATTCATATTTAGAAAAATGTAATATGTTTGACCAAATCCAGCAAGGTACTGAGCATTCTCAGTTCCCACTAAAGTCACAGTTAAGGGTGCTCGACACCCTGCAGACTGGGCCCTTAATAGTTATAAGTCTAAAGAGACACGGTCATGTCCTGCACTGTAAATGCTTCCATTATTCTATAATTAAGGCACAATGCCCCTTATTAGCCAGCATAAGGTTGAAGGGTAGGGAACAAATCCCACACATCCGTGCCCCCCACCACCACCCTGCCTCCCCTCTCATGATAGTTATTGGAGTGTATGTATTAATTTTCAATTTGTTTTGGTCTGCAGGTTGCAGTTTCAGAGGATACTGTGGTTCCAGACAGCAATTTCCAAGGGTCACCTGGACTACAGCAACTTTGCCGATATGTGTTTCATCCCTGATGAAAGATTGGTGGACTGGAAATATGTCATGGGCATCCTGCTGCCTTTTGAAGTCGTATTCAGTTTGTTGGCATAGGCTCTTTAAGGACTTATGTGGTGCGGTTTGTTGACAAATCAGCATGGGTTTTACTTGGTTTAGTAATGAGTCATTTATTGTACAGTATCACAATTCTGGGTACTAGCTTCTGGCAACAGGGGTGTTAACTCCTTTTCAGTAGGGTAGCTACTGGTTTGGTGGCCTTGGTTTAAGCAGGCTGCTAAGCCCTAATACTGTGATGCTTGCAATTTGAGCATGAACAAGGGGAAGGCAAGTAACAGAGAGAGCATTGATGGTGTTGCCCATTTTCACTGTTCCAGGCCAGACTGCCTCAAGAGCTTACTCTAATATGGAATTAATAAATTTGCGTCCTCTTGCCCAAAAATTCAAGATATCTATATTTGTCCTTACTGGTTCCTGCCATTCACAAATTTGCTTAAATAATGAAAACATATTTCTTTTAGCAGCAGAGGATGCCCAGGAGCTAAAGCATAGACCAAATGTAGCCCAGGCAGCTATAATTTTTCAACTCAGGCTCTGAATAAGAAGATGGGAGATTCCTTAAATAGTGGTGGAAACTATACCCTGTCTCTACCATCCTTCAGATGTTGAACTTGCTACCTCTGCATTATATCCAACCTGCACCTGCATGAAAGCCAAAGCTACTTGCAAAAACAGGTTCCCTTGCAAGGCAACAAAAGAGAGCTGCAGATTTGTATTTTACAGTTTACATAAGCAATCAAAAATTTAGAAGCGCAAGTATTAATTTTTACTATTTAAAAATTAACTAATGAATAGCATCTTATGCTGGCATACCCATTGCTAAAAATATACTGATACTTATAAATGGCCAGGCAGTTTCTCAATTCCACTACAAAGTCTCATTCACTCCCAAATCAAGCTTCATCCAGGTACAGTATAAAGTAATTTAGACCATATTTAATAAGACCTTAAAGTTTCATTCTACTAGACTCATTTTTGTTAGCAAGATTCACCAGGTAATTAAACACAGAAATAAGTACCTTACTAAAAAAAAAAAATTGATCTTCACTATACTTTTGCCTACAACCATTTTAGTTAAACTGAGGAAGTGAACGAAAATATCTTGTCCAAGTGATTTTAGTTTACAGTTCCAGCAATGCATTTGTCTGGATGCGAATAGGCTGAAACAGATTAGTCCAGATTCAAGAAGAACCAATTTAATATTTTAAGAAGATTATTTTATAACAGCATTCTGAGGAGATGGCACCATAGGAGGATTTGGAACCCAGAAGAGAAACTGTGTGATTCTACTATAATATGGTAATTATGTCACCATGTCATCACAGATATTAAAACACACTAACAAACTTTACATTACATTACAGGTTAAACAGGGTTCTCTCATCCTCTACCTTCAAACATACTATTTCAGGTTAACCAGGGGTATGTTGCTACAAAGGCTTTTTCATTGCCAGCTTCTGTGTGACGCTCTTCCATGTCTTTCATTGTTCTGAAGGGTACAGAATGACACTTGAGAGACTACATGCTTTGCTGGAATTAATAAACCATACATTTTAAACATGGTACAGTACACAATATTTTTAGACAAGGCATCCCTTCCCACTGCTTTATTGTTTTCCTATTACAATATCCCAGAAGTCCTGTTGTAGGATTGCTTTTATTTTTGTTTTTAAGGCAAGCACATAAGAACTTGAAGTCAATAGATGATATAGAGGTATACAGCTGAATCCAATGCACAGGGCTTTAAAGGTTAAAAAAACGGTTGCACTCAAATTATTGTTAATTTTATCAAGTAAATTCAACTACAGCCTTACCTTTTGGATCATTATGAGTCAACAGCTGGATGTCAAATTGTTTTGCAAATGCTGTGAGGTCAGGTGGCATCACACAACAGGAAGCTAAATTTACCTGGTTACTATGTGGTTTCACCTGAAAGAGAGAGATCCTTCAGATGGAAAGGCACATTAATAGGTTTCTTCTACTTTAGACATGTATAAGCATTCTTTACTGTTGAATAAAATCTGCTCTGTATGGTTATTTTGGGCATTTTGACTTGAACCTTGTTTTAGACACCAAAAATCTGTGAACAAAGCACAAGCCTGATCCTGCAAGATGCTGTCAAGCACACAAGTCCTATTGGCTGCAGTAACTGAACTCATCTCCTTGCAACACCAGGCCCAGAATGATGACAGGGTCTCACTTCAGTAGACTCTGCATAATGAATAATGTTTGGCTTCTTGTCTATTGTGGTCATTAATATCAGCAGCCCTTTGTTTCAGTAAAACACTAGACTACAAATAATGCAATACATAATTAATTTTCATTCTTCTTGTGGATATAAATTTGCAGCTGTCCACACACCTAACTAGGGGCCTAATCCAAAACCTACTGAAGTGAAAGGTATTTGTCTCCATTGAATTCAATGACTTTGGATCGGGCTCTCACAAACAAAGAATACACACATTCACCATGTCAGAACATTAGTGACCAATGCTGGCCAGAGTAAGATTTTTTTCCCCCTCCACTTTTCTTAAGTAGGACAGCAAAAACAGTACAAATCAAGACTCTTATCAGGAACCATAAGGATACATAGTTATGAATTTATATCACTTTTACAGAGCTTGGAGGATTCTGAACAAACAAACAGTTAACATACATTAACAGTAATATGATTAGAATGTAATCAGCTCAATAACAAGCACATGGCAGAGATAAATGGAGACTTGCATGATTTGAATGTTATGGAAGTGACACATTCAGTCTCTGGGAGAAGGTCAGTTACATTCCACAAAGAACAGTTCCCATTGTTTGATCCATGTGCAGAAGGACACATAATTTGCCTCGCCTTTACAGTTAAGCTTGGTATTCTAATGATATCTTCCTGAAAGGAATTGTATCCAAATGGAGGCTAAAAAATGTAAAAAGATTCAGGTAATATTCCTGGGGGAATTTTGTGCCACTGTGTACGTGCAGAATTCACATCCCCTGCAGATTTCTTTACTTCCCCACAGAAAAATGCCTTCTGATAGGAAAGCAAAGGGAAGCTGCAAGAGTGGACACACGCCCCTTTCTAGCAGCACAGGGACATCATTTCAGGTTCCTAGAGCAGCTGGCAAAGAGGTAAATCACTGCGGGGGAAAAGAAGGGGAGGCAGCTGGGGACTTCCTGTCAGGTGGCTCCTACCCTGCTAGCAGCTCAGCTGCCAGTCTCTGCTGGGCTGGGCAGGACAGGACCGTCCTCTTCCTCTGCAAGGCTGAATCAGACTGACCCCCCAAAACCTCCCTCAGCTGCAGGAAGCTCCACCCACCCTACCTCTGCTTCCTGTCCCCATCACTCCTCAACCACAGGGTGAGGGGTCAATGTACAGGGAGCTGCTCCCCCATCTGCCCAACCCATACCCAGACTCTTCTGCCAAGTCTCACCCTTCCACACCCTGAACCACCCACTGAGCCCCCTGTACCTGAACCCCCACCTCACTGAGCTTCACCCCTGCATCCAGCACCCCCCCAAATCACCTCCCACTGCATCCGGAACCCCCCTGCACCTGGACTCTCCCTGAGCCCCACCCCTGCACCCAGACCATTCCCTGTTGAGCCCCCCACACCTATATCCCCATCCCCTGGGCTTGGACCACCCTGATGAGCTCCCCTGAACCTGATCCCCACCCCACTGAGCCCCAACCAGGTGCACCCAGACCTCCACCCCACAAAGCCCCACTGCCCCATCACTTGGACCCGCGCTGAGCCTCTCACATCCAGACCTCTCCTCACTGAACCCCATCCCCCCTCACGCAGACCCCTCCCCCCCACACTGAGGCCCACACACCTTCACCTGGACTGTCCTGCAGAGTCACATTCCCCTGGCATGCAGAACCCCCCAACAAGCCCCTGTGCATCCAGATTCCCCTGCATCCGGACCCCCTACCAAGCTGCCTGCAGCCAGATTGCCCCACGCAGAACCCTCTCATCACACACTTGGATTCCCCACCTCCCCTACACACAATCTTGGATCCAGTTAGGCCGAGCCTGCTTGCCCCACACCTGGATCGGGGGCCAAGGCTGGGGGTGTGTGAGAAACACTGTCCCTCTCACTTGCCATCTTGGTACACCTGGCATGGAGGAGCAGGGCCCCAGGATGTTTCTGGGGCAGGCCTGGTCCTTGTGCTGTGTCAGGGGTGGGTGCAGCCTCATTGCTGAGTCCATGTTCGAGGGGAGGGGGAAAGAAGAGACAGGGGCTGCAGGGTGATCTCCCACCTCTGTGCCATGCTGGAGCCTCAACATTTATTTATTGACCAATAAAATATGCAGAATTTTAAAATAGTGTGCAGAATTTTTATTTTTTTGGTGCAGAATTCCCTCAGGAGTAAGGGGATTTCTTTTTTAAAAATTGGATTAAAATTGAAGAGTTTTAGTTAAATATAGCACTGTTTATACTTATAATTTGTAATCAATTACAAGAATCTTCAAAACTCATCCTTTGCCTTCCAATATACCTTTGAGAAACACAGATTAGTGTAATCAATATTTTAATTTTAAAATGAAAGTCTTGTTTTTATAGCTGTTTTTAACTGGATATGTGGCATACCAAGAAAACAATAGTAAATACCATGCCTCAGAGTTACTATGGTTGAATAGTCTGTCCTTACCTGTGACCACAGGTACAGTTGCTCTAACAGTGTTTTATCTAGATCAGAAGTACCTATGGAGACAATCTTTTTGTGCTGAACTAAGTTCTCAAGTTCTCCCCAGTAAGGCTGTAAATACTCCAAAGAAAGATTAATTCCATCTTCAATAGGAGGTGGAGCAATGATCACAGAATCTAATTGGGCAACTCCAAGGGCAGAACATGCTGAGGGAAAAAAAGACAACTTTATGCTGAGATAAGAAGATAAACAGTAAGCATGATAAGATATCTTTAAAAAACATGAGCATATACTCAGCTTTACATCACTTTCATTTCTGAATCACCATTTTAGAGCCTCAAAGAATCTTTGTACCCAATGACAGCAACTGAATTTCTGTAGCTAGCTAAGAATCAAATATGGAGCTAAAAACTGAATTTCAGATACAATCTTGTGGTGAAAAATGACTTCTTGAACAGAGTCTGTATCTCTCTATTCCTTTTTCATTATGAATATCTTTGATTTTACATCAAGATTGGCTGATTTATATCATCCTTATTACAGGTTGCACTTTTGACCTCTTGTTCTAGTTTATGACCCTCCCACTCCACAGTGGCCAAACACTGGTAAAGGACCATGAAGAAACACTCAGAAGGGCTATTCACATGCCACTGTGACTGAGGAGTTAATTGAAAACCAATACTGAACAGAATGGATCTGGACTTAACATGATTGTGATTAAAAGTAAGATTGTGGTAAAGTTTGGGACATCATATACATCGGAGAACTTTGTAAAGGTTATCCAAGTTATGGGAGGCTTCTGGGATAAACATGAATGAAACTAAAATCAACTTAAACAGGCAGGCCACCCACGCATCTCCCTGAACAATCTGTTAAATGCATATCTGAAAGCCTTATAAATTACATAGTGAATTGAAGCATAAAGGTAAATCTCATTTTCCTTTTGTTGCTAACAAACTCATGGTCATCTGGCATGCTATCAGCGTAGGTCTGCACTATGAGCTACGGGTGTGATTCTCAGCTCACATAGACATACTTACGCTAGCTCCCATCAAACACACGCTAAAAAGAGTAGCGTAGTAGCATGGGCAGCAGCATGGCTAGCCATGCCAAGTACAAACCTGCTTGAACCTAGGGGTATGTACTTGGCACATATAGCTTGTGACAATCCTCATTGCTGCCCGTGCTTTGCAGTTACACTACTATTTTGACTCTGCTAGCTCGAAGAGAGTTAGCACAAGCATGTCTACATGAATTGGGAATCACACCCCTAACTCAGTGTAGATGTACCCTCAAAGTGACCTCTTTCCACCCTCTGCTGACTTACCCAAATTAAGATAAATTTGGAAGAGAACAAGGTCCAACAAGAAAGGTATAATTTGAATTAGATTCATTATGTACATTATTCTAGTTTACTTTGTATATTAGCAGAGCAGAATCTGTCAATAGTCAAACTATAAAAACAAAACTATATTAAAACTGAGTGTGACTTTGAAATCTTGTTTACATAAGCGACTAGAAGGGGGCAACTGAAAAGAATACTATAATGGAATTAGAATATCTGTTCTTTACTCAATCCATTTCTGATTTGTAATTTTCATCTATGCCCTCCAACCCCTTTAATAGTTTTCTATGAAACGCTATTTGACAGTCATTAGTCAGATTTTGATGCCTTTGAAAAAAGTGGATATATCAATTTAATTTTCCTTATTGATACTAGTGATATCTTCAGGGATTTTAAAAGTACAAAAGTTAAATTAAGTAAGAGATTCACCATCTGTAAGATGTCTATCCTTAAAAATCAAAATGCTTTTACAAGTGATTCCAGGATTTTCACACACATTTGTCAAACAAATTTTAAGCATCAAAAGACAAGAGACCTAGATATTTTCTGACCCTCAGGACTCCTTCAAACCCAATGAACTTTCAAAGTGGTAAAAAGGTCAGTCTTCTTGCTTACTTCCTTTAAGAATCTGCCGTACATGCTTAGCTCGTCTTTGGACAAACAAAACTTCAGACAGATGCTGTCAATATAACATCTTTTATTAGCATTATATTTTAGGGTACCATACGTCTGTATTTTCCCGGACATGTCTGGCTTTTTAGTTCTTAAATCATCGCTCGGGAGGAATTTTTAAATAACTAAAAACGTCCAGGAAAATACAGACATATGGTAACCCTAGATGGGAGCTGCCAGAACCACAGAGCGGGGCTTGCAGGCGCCGGCAGCACGCAGAGAGCCCTCCACCCCCCACCCCACCCCCGACCCAACTCGACCCTAAGAGCCAGAGGGACCTGCTAAGGGGCGAGGTGGGGAATCCTGGCAGTGCTTACCTGGGGCTGCTCCCGGGAAGCATCCAGCAGGTCCCTCTAGCTCCTAGGGTCGGGTCGGGGGGGGGGGGGGAAAAGAGGGGTGGCGGTGGGCTCTCTGCCCGCTGCCAGCACCTGCAAGCCCCACTGCTCTGATTAGGCAGGAGGGAGCCGGTGCAGCACGCGGAGACCCCTTCCGCCTCTGTGCCTAGGGCCGCCCACACTGCAGGGTGAAGAGGCGAGCAGGGAGCCAGTGGCAGGCGGGGGGTGGTGAAGAGGCGAGCGAGCCAGCAGCAGGTGGGAGGGTGAGGAGGCAGGGCGGTAAGACAGCAGCAGGCGGGGGGAGGGGTGAAAAGGCCAGTGGCAGGCAGCGGGGGTTGAAGAGGTGAGAGCCAGCGGCAGGTGGGTGGGCGGGGGTGAGGAGGCAAGCAGCGAGCCAGTGGCAGGTGGGGGTTCTCGGGATGGGCATGGGAGTTTCTGGAAGGGGAGTGAGGAGGTGGGTGGCAGGTGGGAGGAGGCGAGCAGTGGGTGGGGGACTGAGGAGGGAAGCAGCATGTCAGTGGCAGGCCAGGGGGTGAGGAGGGATGCGGTGGTGCGGCCGAGCGGGGAGGGGTGGGACCTGAAGCAGAGAGGGGGAGGAGCGTGGATGGAACTGACACCCCCTCCCCCCCATGGAGCGTCCTCATTTTTGAATGTTCAAATATGGTAACCCTATATATTCGCTTTTCATAAAATAAATTTTAAATTTGCTGTTGCGGCATTAATGTTACATTGCTGAAACAAGCATCATATAGAATATGAGACATCAATATTGTAGTTTCTACAGTGTTCAGAACTAGGCAGGGAACAAATTAAAATTGGAAAATATTTAATCACCTCAGCATCAGATAAGAGAACCAACTATACATCTTATGCCGAATAGTGGTTTTTTTTCGTTTGTTTGTTTTTTTAATTATTTTGGTATAAGGCGACTTTATTCCTGCAATTAGATCCACAGAGATGGGCTCTTGTACCTACCAGAACAAGGGGCTGTGCACATAGATCCAGTTGAAGTTTGGGGATCTAAGAGTCTATATTATATTTAATCCATTAAATATGACCAGAACCAACATATAAATTACAACTTAATTTAGTTATTTTGGCCATTTTACTTTTAAGAGTATTACAACTGCTAGAGAAATTGCAGAATAAATCAAGGCAAATGTAAAATTCCCCTCTTCAGCACAGAGGAAGATAACCTAAAACCCAAGAATTACAAATTGAAGAATTTTTGTAACAATCAGAAAGTAGAAAGCGTTGCACACAAGTTTCAGTTTTGCACTTACCCATATCAACTGCATCTCTGATTGAAGAAGAGTTTGATCCTGCGATGAACAGTTTTGCTGCACACCAAAGAAATGTGAATTAATAACTAAAACCAGGTCCAGCTGTTAGAGAATATACAGTAAAATGCACAGAGCAGTTACATTTCCAGCTATGTACTAGCATTGTATCAATCTTACATTTTGGCAAGATCAAATAAAGAGTGCTTAGGACACATGCCAGCCTCTTAAGGAATTGAGAGATGTTTAAAAGTGGTGTTCTAAAAGGTGAAACTGAACTGTAGTTAGTATGTTTTGGAGATATCTTCAGAAGTCTCTTAAGACAGGAGGCTACCTAATAAGGGTAGTCTCTTGTACAGGTGAAACAGAGATGTAAGTGTTTTGGTACTTTAAGCAACAATCAGAATGACAAGTTTGTTTTTAAAACAGTTAACCTCATCGAACCAACAGACCTCCCTCCCCCAACTTACTGAGGCTCAAAATTTAACATCTCTCTCTCTAGTTTGACCTTCCCCCCCCTCAAATTCATCATATTCCACTGGATAGATCATTAAAAAAACAACAAGGAGTACTTGTGGACCGTATCGGCTTCATCCTGTTTATAATAGTCCACTTTAATTCATTTGTCTCAACTCCCCACTGGGTAAGGCAACTCCCATCCTTTCATGTACTGCCAGGTGACAGAATATATATTCCTACTGTATTTTCACTCCATGCATCTGATGAAGTGGGTTTAGCCTACGAAAGCTTATGCCCAAAGAAATGTGCTAGTCTATATGGTGCCACAACTCCTCGTTGTTTTTGCTGATTCAAACTAACAGGACTACCATTCTGTAACTTGGATAGATTATAATAGAATTGCCTCCAGTGCCATTCCTTAATTACAGGATTTATTAGTCATTTTTTTAGACAACCCTGGTGTTAAAGGAAAAAGGAGGCAAAGGTTTGCAAAAATGCATTTAAAATCTGCTTGGGGAAGGTAGAGTAATTAAAAGCTGTATAGAATACCTAGACATGTTAATGCAGGTCTTTTCAGTGAACAGCTGAGAAATTCTGACTCATCCTAAATAAAGATATGAAAGTTTGTACTGCTGTCATCTGTCTTATCAGGCACTGAAGGGTAACATTTATGGATATTCTGCTTTTAACAACAGCACATGGGTCCTTTCTATAACACTATCTGAAGATTTATCCTTGGACTGCCCATGAGGGTATCAATATAAATATTATGTGCACTCACACACTTTAAAAAAAAAATAGAGATACAGCCCTTGGGTCTAGCAAAGCTAGTTACAGAAGTCTTCATGCCACCCTGATACTCCCCAACAATCCTCAGAGATGCCAGGAGCCACTTCATCCCCAGTGCAATGTAGGGAAGCCTCAAAGCTTCCTTAAGAACTACCTTATACAGTCTGAGCACCAATTTAACTAAATCCATTTAGAAACTGATTTAATTAAGTCAATGAAACTCCCTGGTGTGGGCTCTCAAACTGGTCTATGAGTGCCTTACTCTGATTTAGCTTAGGGCTTGCCTACACTACAAAAATTAGGTCGGCTTAATTTAGGTCGCCCAACAACCATCGCGGTAATTCAGTTAGCTGTTGGTGTCCACACTACCCTCCTTCTGCTGGCGGTGCACATCCTTACCAGGAGCACCTGCACCAGCTTTAGTGGGGCATTGCAGTACACTGACAGCTGAGTGTGGGGTTCACAGCTGGAGCCCCCCACCTACCTTGAGGTGACAGCCAGCACTGTGAGCCTGGCTGAGGGCTAGTCTACACTTACCGTCCGGGTCGACGCGGTGAGTTCGACTTCTCGGAGTTCGAACTATCGTGTCTGATCTAGACGCGATAGTTCGAACTCCGGAAGCGCCGCGGTCGACTCCGGTACTCCACCACTGCAAAAGGCGGTGGCGGAGTCAACCTTGGAGCCGCGGACTTCGATCCCGCGGCGTCTGGATGGGTAAGTAGTTCGAACTAGGGTACTTCGAGTTCAGCTACGCTATTCACGTAGCTGAACTTGCGTACCCTAGTTCGACCCCCGCCCTTAGTGTAGACCTGCCCTGAGGCTCAATTTCACAGCCCCGGAGCCTGCCACAAGTGAAATTTACATTCTTGCCAATTTCATGGCTGCCTCAGATCAAAGCAGCAGGGGCTCAGACCCAGAGCCCTGATTTAACAAGAATGTCAATTTCATGGCTGATAGGCTTCCTGCTTTGAAATTGATCCCCAGGCTGGGCCACAGCTCAAGCTATCAGTCTGAGGTGGGGATCCAGCTGAGAGTCTGGCACTGGACTGATAGCTGGGGGAGGGGCAGCTGTGAACCTGGCACCAGGCTCAATTTCACAACAGAGAGCCTACCAGCAGTGAAATGAACATTATTGTCAATTGCAGGGCTCCAGCTGTGAGTCTCTTCCCCCCTCCCAGAGTAGAGAGAATAGCAGCCATGAAACTGACAAGAATGACAGCCAACCCCCCATGTGAGTGACACAGCCTCAACAGGAACACTGCGTCACCCTAACTACACCTGTACCCCGACATAATACGAATTTGGACATAACACAGTAAAGCAGTGCTCCATGGGGGGCAGGCTGCGCATTCCAGTGGATCAAAGCAAGTTCGATACAACACGGTTTCACCTATAACGCGGTAAGATTTTTTTTGGCTCCTGAGGACAGCGTTATTTTGAGGTAGAGGTGTATATCCACATAAGCGCTACGTCTTTTATGGAGGTGAAGTTATGATGTCAGTGTAGCAGGCCACTTACTTCAGCAGAAGCAGAATTCTAGCGTAGACACTGACATAATTAGGTAGACATAAGCTGCCTTATGTCGCCCTAACTCTGTAGGGTAGACCAAGCCTCAGTTTCGTTAAAAACTAGAAGTATGTCTACATATAAACCTCTTCAGCTCCTCAGTGAAGACATTATCTACACCATCTGGGTGGGGGAAGGTGGAGGTCTCCCACCAGAGTAGGTACTCCACCTTCCCAAGAGATAGAATTCTCCCATCGATCTAGCACTGTCTGCACTGCATCATTCAAGGGTGTGAATTTTTCATACTCCAGAGCAACAGAGTTATACCAATCTAACTTCCTAGTACAGACCAGGCCTAAGGATTTAGTTCAACTGCTGCTCAAGGTACATTTACACCAGCCCCTAGCAGCAACACACTCAAAGACCGTTCCAGCAGCTAAGGATTGCTGGAGCAGTGCTATCCCACATACTCTATATCAATTTAGTTACATGAATGCAAATCTCACCAGCCTAAGAGTGTTTATCAGGAAGTTGCACCCATTAACTAAAACCATTTCTAAACCAATTTTGTTAAATCAATACAATTTGCCCAAGTAGACATGACCTGACTGAGACAGAGAAATTAAATGACTTGACCAAAGTGAGTCAAAAAGATGGGAATGGAATTCTAGTATTTTGAATCTCACTGTATATCTACATGGGGATAAAAAGCCCTGGAGCATGGCTGCAGCTGGCCTGGGTCACTTGCAGGGCTTGAGCTCAGGGGACTAAAAATTGCTGTGTAGATGTTGGGCGGGAGCCCAAGCTTTGGGATCCTCCACCCACTCAGGGTCCCTGAGCTTAGGCTCCAGTCTGAGCCTGAACCTCTACATAGCAGTTTTTCAGACCCAGAACCCAAGTCTCATCAGATTACTCAGTATGTCCTTTTCCAGAATTTCTTTTGCTCTCATTTCCACTCTCCTCTTTTCCTCCTCGTCCCATCCGAGAAACACCCTTCTCTATTTAATTAATATTAATGAAGAAATTTAAGCCCTGCTCCACCTGAACAGATCCTGCTATCAAACCCAAGTAAACAAGCCTGCTAGCCAGAGTAAAGCTATTTAGTTCTTTTAAGTTCCCTAAATTTAAAGTATATTCTGCAAAGCAAGAGTACATTTTTTCATTCCTTACCTGACACTTTCAATTCTTCCCTTTCTTCAGGATTTATCTTTTCCATTGCTTGATCTACAGTACATTCCAGGACATCTGGCATTTCCTGCAGTAAATACATAACATTTAGGAGCAGTTTGTCAATGTTAGAAAGTTAATAATCTTCTGAAGAATGCATTACCTGTTACAACAAAAGTCTTATACCAGGATTAAAAAAAAAAGAGCATAAAATACAATAAAGGAAGTAACCTACTGCTTCCACACTTTGGCGTTGGGGTAGGCTGGGCCCCTCTAGAGCAGAGGAGGAGTGGGTAACAGGTTAGAGAAAGGCCACATCTACACTCCAGCAACACGGCTACAGCACTGCGGCTGTTCTGTTGTAGCACCTTAATGTAGATGTTTTCTATAGCAAGTGAATGGATTTTTTCCAGTGGTTTTCAACCTGCAGCCCAATCAGCACACAGCTGTAGCTCATGTGTCATCCTCAGGACCATACAGGTAGTACTGAATGCATCTCACAATGGTAAATTGGTTGAGAACCACTGTTTTTTCCATTGCTATAGGTAATCCACCTCTCTGAGTGGTGGTAGCTAAGTTGACAGAAGAAATCTTCCATCAGCACAGCCACATCTGCCCTGAGGGTTGGGTTCCATAGCTGGGTCGACCTAACTTAAATGTAGACCAAGCCAGAGTTACATGACAAGGTCTGTCTCTGCCCGCAAATACAGACGTGCTTTTGAGGCTGCTAGTAAAGTAACATATGGCTTCTTGAAAGCCATCCATGTTCTTTCAGCTCCCACAGGGATCTTTAATATGAAGCCAACCATAGGAAAAGCTCACACATACAGGGCTGCAGGCTCATGCAGCAGCCAACTGGCCAAGATTCTCTTCTCTCCTCACATAACGCTGAGCTAAGCTACAAGAACACGTCCCCCTGATGAGCCAAGTTAGACATCATCCCTCCACCTACCATGCCGCTGTCCTCAAGTCAAGGGAGAGGGGGCCAAGAGCAAAATCCCCAGAACAAAAATTTTGGAAGCCCTACGTATGGTTCCACAGTTAAGGTTTAGCTGAGCTTTGAACTTAAAGCAACAAATGCAACATATCCCCCGCAATTTACAGAACTTACTTGGAACATGAAGTTTCTGAGAATTCACTAGTAAATGAATTATTTTATTACTTAAAATTAAAATTAACTTAAAAATAAATCCTTTAAAACAACTGTGCACCAGGTGCTAGACCATGTTTTGGGAAACAAAATACTGGGAAACTTTCCATACAGTTAAAACTTACTAAAACCTAATATATCAACTACATTTGAAGAAAGAAAGAGGGGGATTAGTTTTTTTTTTCTCCAGTTATACTTCATAACTGAAAGTTTCTCTTTTAGCACAGGATGAATAATGTTCTTTTGGAGAATTCGACAAACTGCTCTCTTTCAAAATGGCTGCCACTTCTCATTGTTCTAAATGGGATTGACACCAAAGCTGCTCTCAGTTAATGGCCATTTTGATAAAGCCATCTCTCTCTCATCATTCTCAATGGGACAGAGTTTCACTGCCTCCTAAAAGTACAGGCCACTAACACAAAGACAGCTTGGCTCTACTCTCATTGAGAGCAATGGGAAATGACAGCTATTTTGAGAGAGAAAGGAACTCTTCATGAGCTTTGATGAACTAGACAATTTCATGCCCTAGCCTCTGATCAGACTGACACCTTAGGTTATGAAAAAATGACAAAAATATAATTAACCATAAATATTTATTTTCAATTCAATTCATTGCTCCACATTTACTAGAGAATGGGCAGGAGAAAAGGAAAACTAAGAGTGTGTGTACAGGGAAACGTAGGAAGGTGCAAGGCAGTATCATTAGCGAGAGCAGAGATTTTATCTCTAGTTCTATCCCAAACTAAGAGTAATCTTTGTTAAAAAACTGCAGGGAACTTTTTAATTTTTTTAGTAAGTGTATCCTAACATGATTCATGGAGCAAAACAAAACAGGAAATATCATTTTACCTTTTTTATTTGTCCAAATTTTAGTAGGTGGGATCTAATATTGAAATGTGACCATACAAAAAGCCACAGGATCTTCAATATCGTCAAGTGGTCAGGATCTTGGTCTCATGTTATCTGAAAGCTGGCACCTCAAATGAAAAGTGTCACTTCTGAATCATCAACAACACATCCTGTAGTAGTCTAACATTTCACTTAGAGAGAACTCCCTTACAAATAGTGGCCAGGTCTAATTGTTCAGTCTGCATGATCTTACAAAACAGATCTATAACTCAGAAACTCCATCATGTTTGCATATACATGTGCTGTAATTCATTTTCAAGATGAGCTATACTATCTGAGATTTGTCCCAGTATGTAATGACAAATCATGTTTATTAGCCAGGAATTTATGCTGATTAAGTCTTATTTCTGTTGAACAACATAGATTAAACTATCAAAAGCAATATTTGTCTTTCCAGTAACCTATTTAATTTCACAAGTATTGAACCAAGCTGTGACAAAGGGAAAATATTTGATCAGTTAAATTCTATTTGCAAAGAAACTGTAGACCCCTCACCTGGTTTAGATCGAGGCTGATCTTTGAGCTCCATTCATTCAGCGTTTTTTGAATGCAGTCACGTAGCTACAAAATAACATTTCATTATATTATTAATTCATTTTTAAGAGTTATGTCACAATTGCACAGGCAAAACGGGTTTATATGAACTTTATATGAAAGTTACAGGAGCTGATTGAGAGAAAAGGGCCACAAAGGAACAGAAAAGATTTTTACTTCAAAGTTCTATTTGTTGCTTGTACAAATTAGTTTGGTTCTGCTTATATATGCTATTCTCACTCCTCTTTTACCAAGAGTTGGTCAGTAGTGGAGGGTACTGCACTTCATAAACTTCTCAGGTCAGTACTGCCTTAACCTAAAAGCACTCCTGAAATCTCAGTCTTTCAGCAAAGAAAGAGCATCTTCCTTTAAGACAATAAAAATCTTGTGTAAGCTAACAATTTAATCGGACATTAGAAGAGCATTATATCGTAACACTGGAATCAGAGCTTCAAGAACAGTCATAAACCATTCATTAGGTGTCCATCTCCTGAAAGAAAGTGTCTTTTTCCTCTCTTCTAGCATTTACTAACTGCATTTTTTAATATATTTTTTGTACTGCCAGTGCTCCCAGATCATCTATCACCAAAGAGACTAGAATTAAGATCCTACCTTTCAGTAACACTTTCCCTGAGGTCACAGATGCAGAATTAAACTTATTAGGATTGTGATCATACAACTACATGGATCATATAATATCATTACTACACATTATTTTATACTGCAGGCTTTGCTTTAGTAAACACATTACTAAACAAGAATGTTCTCTGGGGCCAGTTATTCTGTGGAGAGCTGGAAAGACAGTAATTGGACATGTACAGGACACAACTGATTTGTAAGCCATTGCCCTATTTTTCTTTTTAGGTTATTTTAAAATCTGTACGGATACTCATACATTTACTGCCATTCTATGAACAATTTGCTTCCTGTGTGCCAGGAGGGAGGGTGAGGAGCGGGGCCACAGCACACTCAGGAAAGGAGGCGGGAAGAGGCAGGGGTGGAGCCTTGGGGAAGGGGGTGGAATTGGGGCAGGGCAGAGCAAAGGTGGGGCCCCCGCACTCTCCCTGCACATACCCCCCCCTCCCCAGCTCCCTGCCTTGAGACACTCAGGGCAGGGGACCGGGAGCACTCCCACAACCCCAGCCCACACCCTCAGCCCCTTGCCCTCCCTGACTCCTGTACCCCTCCTCCCCACATGCACCCCTCGCACCAAATGGGGCCTGCCCCGGGTAAGCACTCCACACCCCATCCCTGAGCCCCCTCCCGCATCATAAGTCCTGGCCAGACCCCGCACCCCAACGCTTTTTTACATTTTTTTTTTGATCAAGCGCTCTTATCCAAAGCACTTTACAATAGTTAGCTAACAGTACTATTGGGGAGGGATAACTCAGTGGTTTGAGCATTGGCCTGCTAAGCCCAGGGTTGTGAGTTCAATCCTTGAGGGGGCCACTTAGGGATCTAGGGCAAAAATTGGTCCTGCTAGTGAAGGCAGGGGGCTGGACTCAATGACCTTTCAAGGTCCCTTCCAGTTCTAGGAGATTGGTATATCTCCAATTATTACCTTTTTTTATTACAAACAATATTTGGAAAGATCATTAGTGGTCTGCCGAGACCCTCAGCAATTTTCAAGTGGTCTGTGGAAAAATAAGTTAGACTACAAAAACAATCAAGTACCTCACTTTATTTTCATTTACTTCCTATTACTTATAGAAGGAGGATGAAGAAAAAAACAATGAAAAATGGAGGCAGGGGGAGATAAGTGAGAATGTTCTTTTTCTTGGCTGGGTCCCAAAGAGGGGCCCAAAAAATTAAGCTGAGCACAGAGCCCCACTAACTCTTAATCCGCCACTGGTTCATTACTAATACCTGCCAGACAAAGTTGGAGCCAATCAATATGGATCTAAGAAACCCTGGGCTTAGCCTGTTTGTAAGTAATTTGATTAAATACTTGTAAGTGTTGTTACCGTTTGCATGTAGTAAATTGCTTATTGTTTAGGCATGTTTAGAGCAATTGTATAAATACCATTTGTTCTTTGGATTTAATAAAGGAATTTATGGTTAAATCGGTGTTGTGATAATACTCTGCAAAAATAATAACTCCAACACAGGCCCCAAACATATAAGTGGGGATCCACAAATGTAAAAGTTTAATATAAGAGAAGAATATTTGTGAATGTTAAGAGTCTAAAGATTGTTTTATAACCATCTGAAATAGTAAAAAAAAGGATAAAAATTCTGCACCAGGCAGACTGCACACAAGTCTCAATAGGTAGGAATTAATGCCTCTGGGTGATTACAAAAGAGGTGGGGCTGCACTGAGACTGTTCGGGCACAACTCAGGGGAGTGACCTAGGATCCATTTCCTTCAGGGAGAAGAAAACGTACTGCTGAAGGTGTACATTATAAATATTGCTCATTAACAACTCTTCCACCTTCTCACATCCACCAAATAAAATTGGGATTAAGAAAAAACATTTTCTTCAAGAAATATAGCATGTTTTGTTTACTTTGGCCATCACTTTTGTAAGCGGGTTCTTAAAGTTGGGCTCCTCAGGTCATAACTTGAGGCTCACATTTTGTAAAACCTTGGTCAAATTCTTATCTGAATCAATAAACCCCTTAGAATATTAAAGTAGTGTTGTTAAAATTTAACTTAATTTTCCACAGTTAATGTTGTTTGTTCATTTTTTGGATTTCAGTCACCCGGAACAGTTAATTCTTATAAACAAAAGTAAAAATATTTTCTCCCTCTCAGGAATTGATAGAAACCTTTATCTTAACCACACGTTATGTAAAATGTTGTTTATAAAAGCTAACTCTTGGGCTTAAGTTGACCCAATAGCAATGTTAGTTTACAACTTCAATTAACTGGGTGCCCGTTTTTGGTGTCAGTTCTGCATTACCTGGGCTTTATCCACAGACTAGGCACAACCAGGGCAGCAGCTATACAACCCCCGCCCTCCTCCCCAGCTAATTTCTTTTCTGGAGGGCTCACTCCTGGAATGAGAATATAGTTTGATCTCTATGCTCATTCAGTTCTTAAGCTTTCTACTGAGACTGACAACAAGCATGCCAGCTGTGATGCAGAAACTTGTCCACTAGGAATTGGTCTGAGACCTCACACTCACTTCATCGAGGCCACTGAACAGGTGTCCTATGTGGAGATTAATGGAAGGCGGAGGCACACATCAGAGCCCTAGGAGGACTCCTGTTAGGGCTTTAGTGGGGCTCCAGGTGATCACTACTTCCCACCACCCAACACAGATGTAATGAGGTTGAGTAGCGTCTGCAAAAGAGAAACTAACAACTAATTATTTCTTAAGAAAGGTTTTTAATGACTTAGGACTATAAAGGCAACACAGACAGAATGTGCCTAATGACAATGTGCCTAATGACTTTAATTTTAGTAGCCTTACTTTTATGATAACTTGATGATAACTTATACTGAAGACAGGCACAGCAGCTTGACTTTACCAACGCTGTACCTGTTTCCAGAAAGGCACAAAACATACACAGTTACTATATATTGATTAAACCTATAGTATTAATACAGACTTAAGATTAACCAGCTCGAGCATTACCAGACCGTTTTATTTCATACCTCACCCTGCTTTCGTCCAAAGATACGTTACCTTTCAGTTGACCATTTCCTGCACTGGCCAGGCACAGATAGTCAGTGAAGCGCAAGTCCCTTTGGTTCAGGGGGTGTATGTGAGCCTGACAAAGAGCAATCTCTTTTAGGTCAACAACACACACACACACACACTCTTGTGCCTCTGCATCTTATTTATACGATATTTGCTGGCCGTGCTTCAAAACAAGTCAACCAATCAAGGTGGCCAAATATTCCAGGGCGGCATTTGTGGTTGTTTTGAACTTA
Source organism: Mauremys mutica (assembly GCF_020497125.1). Taxonomy (NCBI): domain Eukaryota; kingdom Metazoa; phylum Chordata; order Testudines; family Geoemydidae; genus Mauremys; species Mauremys mutica. The sequence continues at coordinate 34,532,679 of NC_059079.1, forward strand.
TGAACTGTGCACCTGTGCCCAGCTCATCTCTTCTGTATGTGGTCAATTTGCTAGACTCAAAAATGCTCGATTCAGCTTAAAGAGGTATTTGGTTGCAGAGCATAGTAACCACAAGTCTGTATCTACCTTGACAGAGTTTCCTTTTTAGTCTATAAAGCTTTCTAGATAGATTATGCTTATGCTTGCAGGATTTTACTGTACTCACTTCTTACAACTTCTGGAAGTTTGAGGCCTAACAGTACTTACACTACTTGACAAGGCTTATGCACATTAATCACATCATACAGCAACAACTCAATTAGAGTCAGTAACTTTAAAAATAAATGTTTCATAATCTCCTTACCCACAGTCTGTGCCAGCCAATCACTCTTTTCAGCATTTATCCGTAAGTCTACTGCATTGTATCTCATCTTAATAGTTATGAAAAATAAAACTTTAGATAATTAAGTTGCCAATGCTGCTTTCATACAACTATTCTAAAAATCACAATCCTTGTAGTTACTGAACAATTCTCATATTGCTAGATAGCTGCTACCACTACTATTTCTTGTGATAATGCTGAGATAATTTTCATGTATTTCATAGCATGGATAAGATCTCAAACCCATGGCGCTATTAACACCACCTCTAAAGGGTGGCATTCCCACAGTAATCTAATGAGATTAGTTTGGTGCCAAATACATACTAACAAAGGTAATAGCCATGGAGAGTCATGGCATACAACAGTTTTAAAGCAGTCTGAAGAGCGTTCAGAATTTTAACAAGTGTCATAAGCTTCTAGTCTTCAAAGAGCACAGCAATGATTGTGATATGAAGAAGAGTCTCAAGACTAAAACACACATCAAAGTTTCCTAAGAGCTATCACCATCATCATACTGTGCACTATTGCATCTTCTTATGTGCAAGGCACAAAGGAATGGTCCTATTTACTTTATAGCCAAAAATATACAATTAAAACTACTCCCTAAGTGAATTCCAGTATTGTTGCTTGAGCCCCTTTATACACATTTTAAAATTCATTAGCACCTTTCCAGAGAACCAGGTTTCACTATGGCTCTTATTAGAAAGGTAACACCCTTCTTCCTTGAAAACATATATTAGAGCAAGTCTGGGTACTCTTTGATCCATATCAGTAAAGACCATAGCTGTAATAGGATTCCATACCACAATCATGAGGCACATCACAGGCAAGACCAGAACACAACATGGTGGCAATTTTTTTTTTAATAGTAGATGGACTGTCATGGAGTCACAGTCTGGTCTCTCAGCCTGAAAGCAGCCCTTTAGTGTGGCACAGGGCCGCCCAGAGGGGGGGGGCAAAGGGGGCAATTTGCCCCGGGCCCCGCAGGGGCCCCCAAGAGAACAGCGGAGGCTCCCGCCTCCGCCCCTCTCCTGGAGCCTCAGCGCATCAAGCGCCGAGTCTCCGCCGGGGCCCCTGAGCCCCGCCCTGCTCAGAGCCGCGTGGTGAGGGGGCGGGGATGGAAGCACCGGGCTGAGCTCCGCTCCCTCCGCTCGGCATGGCGCTCCCAGCCCCGCCCCCTCCCCACGCGGCTCTGAGCGGGACGGAGCTCAGGCCCCGCCGGCCACACGCTGCGGCTGTCGGGCGAGGCGCTGAGACTCCGGGTGAGGAGGGAGCCGGGGGTAAGAGGCTGAGGCTGGGGCCGGGGCGGAGGGGAAGTGGGACCCGCCGCCGAAGCGCACCCCCCCCCCGCCGAATTACCGCCAAAGACCGGGCTGCACTTCGGCGGCAGGTCCCGCTTCAGTGGTAATTCGGCGGCGGGGGGCTCCCGCTGCGGGTCTTCGGGGCACTTCGGCGGCGGGTCCCGGAACGGAAGGGCCCCCCGCCGCCAAAGACCCCGGGCCCCCGGAATCCTCTGGGCGGCCCTGGTGTGCCACACATTTCCACAGTAGCAGGCCCATGGCCTCTATGACTGAACCTTCAGCACCAACACTCCCTGCAGCAAATCCTACCAAGCCAAATTCCTGTGGGAGGCCTGTACTATGCCCCTTAGGGTTCAATGCTCTCAGTGAGTATTTGCCGCATTTTATGTACCATAAGTTAATATCCACAACAGACCAAATTCAAAACCAACCTAAGCAGCTACAGGTCCACTGAGGTTCACCCACTTATTCAAGGAGTCTAGTGTTCTTAGTTGGTAAAGAGGAACCAATCCTACTACTTTACTCAGGTAAGTACTCCTTCCTCAGTCAATAATCAGCTCCTGATGAGGTATGGGGTACTGGTACAAGAAAGGTAGCCAAATTTAGCCCTACCTTAGCAACCATTAGAGCTGCCCAGAGGGCAGCAATTCCTTTCTGCAGCAACTGTTTTAGGTTTCAAAAATTCTGAAACCTCTGGAACGTTTTCACCAAAGGGAGCTATGCCTAAATATCTGTTAACGGCTTGTAACCTAAGCACCTGGGATGGGGGAAACCCAGGTTCCAGTCCCTCCTCCAGCCTTAGTCAGCGTGATGTGGTATGAAGACTTTGCTCTGCATCAAGCAGACCAAGGACTTGAACCATCCGAGGCTAGAGCCCTGATCCCCAAGCTACCGAAGCAGCAAAGAGTCCTGTGGCACCTTATAGACTAACCTATTAGATAGTCTGTGCCACAGGACTCTTTGCTGCTTTTGCTCCAGACTAACACGGCTACCCCTCTGATACAAGCTGCAGAAGGTGAGTCATCCCCCCCTGCCCGGAAGTGACTGCTCGCAGCCGCTCTACCCCAGTGGCTGCCACCCACCTCCAGCCCTAGCGGAGAGGGGCGGCAGCGGCTTCATCCCGCAGTCACCTCCTCTCCACGCGGGCCAGGGGGGCATTTCACAGACACTTCCCCACCCGCCCCGACCCGCAGCCTGCGCCCGGCCGGCGGCCGGGAGACTTTGGGCCGGCCGGGGGCAGCCCCTCACCTCCTCGCTGGGGGTGGACGGGCACTTCTTGCGCAGCCGGCCCCAGTTGAGCAGGTTGCCCGTCTGCAGGTTGAGCGTGGCCGCGTGGTCCAGGAGGATCCTGGCTCTGCCGCTGTCCGTCCCCATGGGAGCCCGCACTCCGCCCGCCTGTCGCCTTCGCCGGGTCGGCAGGTTCCCGCGGCTCTGAGGACTCGGAGCCGGCAGCGACAGCTTGCGAGGGGGCGCCGGGGGGCTCCGGGCAGGAGGAGCCGGCGGGAGCGGGCTGCGATTGCCGGCGGCGGGAGCGGGCTCGGCTCGGCTCTGCGGGGGCGATGACTAAGGAGAAAAAGTGCTTTGTAACCGCGGCTGGTCACATGGCGCTGGGACAATGGGGCGGGGAGCAGGTGATACAGCCGCGGGGCGGGGAGTTCGAGCTGCTGCTGCTGCTGCTGCGGGACTGGAGCCGGGAGGCGGAGTCTGGGAGCGAGGGCAGGCGGGGGCGAGCTGCTCAGGCGCGGCGCTGCGGGCGAGAGGCAGAACGAGCCTGCCGCCGCGAGGCCTTTGCGGTTAGTGCGCATGTCCGAAACATCCGAGCATGCGCATCCGCGCCATGAAGCTTTTGCCCCCCTCTGGGCTCTTGTGCCGCTATCTAGCTGCGTGGGCAGCGCCCTCTGGCTACAGTCAGTGCCAGGAGGCTGAGCGCTCGCGCCCCGGGTGGCTGTTGCTGCTGCAAACTAATGTATGTATAATCAGTATGTTTCTGGATAAACAGCTCTGTGCATTAGATAAAAAATAAAATATCCAGTAACAGCATTTCACTCCAGGGGTGTCTGCAATTAGCTGTGGATGAAAAGATCCCTGTATGTAGGGGTCAGATTAGCTCCCAGTGAAGTTTTTGGGAGTTTTACCCTTGACTTCAATGTGAGCAGGAGCAAACTGTAAAAGCCCAGTAGTCCTACAAGGTGCAGAGTACTCCCAGTGCTCAGCACCTTGCAGGCTCAAGCCCTGTGGCCCAACCTTACAATGAGTCTCTGGGCAGGTACAGTGGTCAACCTGCTATAAGCATTCTGCAGTCTTTGTAGATGAAAGGTGCTATACAACTGTAAAATAATATTTTTCTAAAATTCCACCAAAATAGAACAAATCTTCGGTATTGTTAAATGTAAACATTATAAACACAACAGGCCTGCTCCGTTACCACTCAGTATAAAAATCCAGAATAACCTTATTGACTTCAGTGGAAGTACTCCAGATTTAAACCCAGAATTTGGCCCAATTGAACTCTATATGATCTAAAGTAGAAGAGGATTCTTCTTTTGTTGTCTGCAGCTGGTACTTGGGAAGGAAACCTGCTCCTATAAGACAAACCTCTAACAACAATATATTTTAAATAACCAGCTAAATGAATAAACATAGAAGACAAATGTAAAAGAAAGTGTCAGCATCTCAGGAAACAGAAATGATAAAATCAGTTGCTATAAAAACAGAGTTCCTGATTATCACAATCAACACTAATCTGTTTTTCTCATGTGTGGAATAATAAATCCTCCCCTTTATGTGTACACTAGGGAGGGATATAACCCTTTCTGTTACCTGGAATTTGCTGCAGCAAGCTGATATTTATCATTGTCTGTTGGTCTCCAATAATGTTTAACAAAAGACTTGGAATGATTCCAATGGGCTGCAGCTAGAATGGAGGAAAACACAGTTAATGTTGTTAGATGGCTGAACACCTCTTACTGATGCACTAGATCTGGTTACATCAGTACTTGCTTGCTTCCTGGTGGCCTATAGCCATGATTTAATCACATTATCCTTTCAGGCCTATGATGGCCACCAGAAGAGAGCTTAGTTGCTCATTTACGGTCTGAAGAACAGCAAACTAGGAACGACACTTTACAGATTGAACCAAACCCAGTACAGCCACTTGAAACATAAATTACAAATACTTTTGCTGAATCTAGATCACACATTGCTATACCAAGGTAACAATATATCATCCCTTACCCTCAAGGCTCTTGCATCCGAAGAAGTGGGTATTCACCCACGAAAGCTCATGGCTGCAATACGTCTGTTAGTCTATAAGGTGCCACAGGATTCTTTGCTGCTTCTACAGAACCAGACTAACACAGCTACCCCTCTGATACTTGACCTCAAGGCTTTGTTTCCCAGCATTTGAGATCAGAAGACTCCGGAATCATCAGTCTATAAGCAATTCTAATGTGGGCAGTTTGACTGTTGCTTTTACATTTTAGAATCAGGTTTTTTTTTTCTTGGCTTTTCTTTCTTTCTCTGGGTAACCATAATTGAAGAAGCAGCTGTCATAAACAGTTAGTTAAGGGTTAAGGTCTCTTTTACCTGTAAAGGGTTAACAAGCAGTACCTGAGGAACACCTGACCAGAGGACCAATCAGGGACAAGATAATTTCAAATCTCTGTGGAGGGAAGTTTTTTTTTTCTGTGTTCTTTGTTTTGAGTTGAGTCTCTCTTGGGAGTTAAGGGAGTCCAGACATCTTAATCAAGCCCTCCCAGGTTTCTGCAGTACTTTTCATCTATTCAGTCTAGTGAGTATTAGAAAGGCATACTAGTATTATAAGTTTATTTCTACATTTGCAACTGTGTGTTTTGCTGAAGGAATCTCTTTATTTCTATTGCTGTTACTTTGCTTTTACTGAGAAAGAAAGGGGGAGGGGGAATTCTCTCCAGGTTTGTAGGTTAGACTCTGTGTATTGTTCCATCCTGGTATTACAGAGATAGTGTACTTTTTTTTTGTTCTTTTAATACATTCTTTTCTTTTCTTTGGACTTGGTTAATTCCTTCTCTTGTGGAAATTCAGGGGAAGGGGAGGGGGGAAGAGTGAGTTCCTCCTGGGTTTGATTCACGGAGTTGAATCGGTGTGTATCTCTCCGGAGTAGGCTAGGACAGAGAGGGAGGGGGGAAGTGGGCTGCTTCCCTTTGTGCTGAGATTCAGGGAGATTGAATCTATGTTCCCCAGGGAGAGTTTTGGGGGAACAGGCAGTGTGTTATCCACTTTAAACGTAACTGGTGGCAGCAGAACCAGATCTAGACTAGGATTAGTTTAGAGAAGCTCATGCAGGTCCCCATCTTGGAACCCAAAAGCTCCAAGTGGGGGAGAAAACCTATGACAGCAGCAAAGAATCCTGTGGCACCTTGTGACGGGGCGGGACAGCCCCGTACTGGGACAGCGGGGGTTAACCCGGCTTTGATAGCAGAGGAAGCCACGCCCAGGAAGCTCTGCTGGGCGTGCTCCAACTGGCAGACCGGTATAAAAGCCTGCAGGTCTGCTCAGTCGGGGCTGACCACCGGGGGAGAAGGACGCAGACCGTCAGCTCCTGCAGAAGGCGAGCCAGTGCGCCTGGACCGGGGCGTCAGCTGAGCAGAGGCCGTACCGGAGACCCTGGGGTGGGGGCGCCTGCCGGGAGGGACCTACGGGGGAACCGCTCCCACAACGCCGACGTCCGGCTAGACAGGGTAGGAAGTGACCCAGGGGACTGTTGAGACTGACAGCCTTAAAGCTGCAGTACCACTCGGCGTGTTGCGGGCGGATCCCCGCCGAGCGGGGGGGGAAGGGTGTCTATGGACTCCGGCCGCTAGGCCGTGCTACCCCGCCCCGAAGAGGGGGGGGTTGTTGGACTCCGGCCGCTAGGCCGTGCTACCCCGCCCCGAAGAGGGGGGGGTTGTTGGACTCCGGCCGCTAGGCCGTGCTACCCCGCCCCGAAGAGGGGGGGGTTGTTGGACTCCGGCCGCTAGGCCGTGCTACCCCGCCCCGAAGAGGGGGGGGTTGTTGGACTCCGGCCGCTAGGCCGTGCTACCCCGCTCTGAAAAAGGGAGACGTGACCGCTGCTACGAGTGCGGTCAGATAGGGCACTTCAGAAGGGAGTGCCCGTACATGGATTGCAATTATGGGCAGGTGTGGACGGCGGGTCACCGGGCCCGGGCTTGGGAGCCGGGGAAAATAGTTCTGCCGGTGAAGGTGGATGGAACGTCTGCCTGGGCCTTAGTTGACTCCGGGTGTAGCCAGACGGTTATTCGGGAGGGGCTGATTAAGCCCACCGGCCCCGCCGGGGCCCCCATCCGGCTACAGTGCATCCATGGGGATGTGAAGCTGTACCCCACTGTCTGGGTACAGCTAGAGGCGGCCCAGCACCGGGCGCGGTGTCTAGTGGGGGTGGCCCCTAAGTTGGCTTACCCCGTGGTCTTAGGGCGTGACTGGCTGGGCTTCACGAAGCTCTTAAGGGAAGGGGCTACGCCGCCCGGGAGGAGAACTGGGAAACGGGCTAGACGACCGGGACTATTAGGCCAGCCAACGGCCGAGGACCCCCTAGAGGGGCCCTCGGGGAGCCCCGGGAGAAGGATAAGGAGCCAAGTCCCGACCGAAGCGCCGGCAAGCGAGGGCCAGGGCTGGCTAGAGGTGGACACCGACTTCCTCGAGGAGCAACGAGGGGATACCACCCTCAGCCGGGCATGGGAACAGGCGACTAGCCCACCAGGGGGGGAAGACCCGTCCCACCGCCAGCCACAAGGGCCCCGATTTGAGATCCATCGGGACGTACTCTATCGGGTGGTACCAGAACCACAGACGAAGGAAGAACTACGCCAGCTGTTGGTCCCGTGGCGGTTCCGACGGGACTTGCTTCGCCTGGCACATTCGGTGCCATGGGCCGGACACCTAGGGAGGGAGAAGACGTTACAAAGGGTGGCCCAGAGGTTTTTTTGGCCGGGCATCCATGCGGAGGTACGAGATTATTGCGCCTCCTGCCCCGAATGTCAGAGAACCGGTCCAAAAGGTGTACCAAGGGCCCCCCTCGTACCCTTGCCGGTGGTGGGGACGCCTTTTGACCGGATAGGCCTGGACCTCGTGGGACCCCTAGAGAAGAGCGGCACAGGCCATAAGTATATTATGGTGGTGGTCGATTATGCCACGCGCTATCCCGAAGCGGTGCCACTGAGGTCCACCACAGCACCGGTCATTGCTAGCGAACTATTGCAGATCTTCGCTCGGGTGGGTATCCCGAGGGAGATACTAACTGACCAAGGAATGAATGTGACCTCTAGATTGATGGCGGAGCTGTGCAGGCTGCTGAATATCCGGGCGCTAAAGACCTCTGTCTACCATCCCCAGACGGATGGCTTGGTCGAGCAGTTCAACGGCACTTTGAAGGCCATGCTGAGGAAGTTTGTGGAGGACGACCCACGACACTGGGATAAACTACTCCCCGCACTCCTCTTCGCGGTGCGAGAGGTACCCCAGGCGTCCACAGGGTTCTCCCCGTTTGAGCTCCTTTACGGGAGGAAGCCTAGGGGTATCCTCGATCTCCTAAGGGAAGAGCAGGAGACCCGCGTTCGAGGGTCAGTGCAGTATATCATCCACCTGCGGGAACGCCTCCGGGAGCTGGGGACCTTGGCCCGAGAAAATCTGATTAGAGCCCAGCGGACTCAGGAGGCTCATTATAACAAGGGGGCCAAGGTGCGAACTTTCGAGCCGGGGGATCGGGTCCTCTTGCTGCTCCCTTCCTCAGAGTCCAAGCTGCTGGCCAAGTGGCAGGGCCCCTTTGAAGTGGTCAGGCGGATTGGGCCGGTCGACTATGAGGTACGGTTGTCCGGACGAAGGAGGGATACCCAGGTCTACCACGTGAACCTCCTTAAGGCCTGGAGGGACCGAGAGGGCCTGATGATAGCCCCATACTCGCCAGAACCGGAGTTGGGGCCGCTGGCGGGAGAGCCTGAGGCAGCCGGGACAGCGGACATAGGCCACGAGCTTACCCCAGCCCAGCGGGACCAGATAGAACGACTGGTGGCGGCGTTCCCCGTGGTTTTGTCGGCGCGACCCGGATGAACCACGCTAGCAAACCACCACATCGCTACCCTTCCAGGGCACAAAGTGCGGGACACACACCGCCCACTCCCCAGGAAGATGTGGGAGACAATGAGGGAGGAGCTCGGGCTGATGCTAGCCTTAGGGGTGGTGGAAGAGTCGCGGAGTGAATGGCGGAGCCCCATAGTGTTGGTCCCCAAGCCAGACGGGACAGTCAGGTTTTGCATCAACTTCCGCAAGGTAAACGCAATTTCACGTTTTGACGCCTATCCCATGCCCCGGGTGGACGAGCGGCTGGGAAAAGCCGAGTTCATCTCCACCCTGGACTTGACGAAGGGATATTGGCAGATCCCGTTGACACCGGCCTCACGAGAAAAGACAGCATTTCCAACGCCGTTCGGACTCTACCAATTTACTATGATGCCGTTCGGATTGCACGGGGCCGCGGCTACTTTCCAGCGACTCATGAACCAGGTGCTGAGCGCCCACAACGAATACACCGCGGCGTACATCGATGACATTGTCATCTACAGTATCACTTGGGAGGAGCATCTGCAACACCTGGCCGAAGTTCTACGGGCATTGGGCGAAGCCGGCCTCACTGCGAACCCGGCGAAATGTCACCTGGGCCAGAAGGAGGTGACTTACCTGGGCTACACGGTTGGCCGGGGGAAGATCCGCCCCCTCGTAGACAAGGTAGAAGCTCTAAGGACGTACCCTACGCCCACGACCAAGAGGCAAGTCCGGCAGTTCTTGGGGCTGGCCGGATACTATCGGCGGTTTGTGCCTAACTTCGCCACACTTGCTGCCCCCCTGACGGAGTTGACACGCAGTTCGCAACCCCAGAAGGTACGCTGGACGGAAGGCTGTGAAAAGGCCTTTCGCGCCCTGAGCGAACAATTAACCCGAGAACCAGTACTAGTACAACCGGATTCTTCAAAAACCTTTATCCTGCAGACGGATGCCTCCGAGGTGGGACTGGGGGCCGTACTGTCACAAGAGGTAGGGGAAGAACACCCGGTCTTGTACCTTAGCCGCAAGCTGTTCCCCCGCGAAACCCGGTACTCCACCATAGAACGCGAGGCCTTGGCAGTGAAGTGGGCGGTCGAAGCACTAAGGTACTATCTATTAGGGAACCCTTTCTCCTTGGTGACTGACCACGCGCCCCTCCGCTGGATCAATAGTATGAAGGAGACGAATAACCGGATCATGCGGTGGTACCTATCCCTCCAACCCTACGCCTTCCGCGTGTCACATCGACCAGGCAAGGCTCATGGGAACGCGGACTTCTTCTCCCAAATCGGGGAGGAGGAGGGGGAGGAGGGAGTCAAGGGTCAGCCGGTCCCGACGGCTGTCTTAAGGGGGAGGGTGTGTGACGGGGCGGGACAGCCCTGCACTGGTACAGCGGGGGTTAACCCGGCTTTGATAGCAGAGGAAGCCACGCCCAGGAAGCTCTGCTGGGCGTGCTCCAACTGGCAGACCAGTATAAAAACCTGCAGGTCTGCTCAGTCGGGGCTGACCACCGGGGGAGAAGGACGCAGACCGTCAGCTCCTGCAGAAGGAGAGCCAGTGCGCCTGGACCGGGGCGTCAGCCGAGCAGAGGCCGTACCGGAGACCCCGGGGGGGGTGGGCGCCTGCCGGGAGGGACCTACGGGGGAACCGCTCCCACAACGCCGACGTCCGGCTAGACAGGGTAGGAAGTGACCCAGGGGACTGTCGAGACTGACAGCCTTAAAGCTGCAGTACCACTCGGCGTGTTGCGGGCGGATCCCCGCCGAGCGGGGGGGAAGGGTGTCTATGGACTCCGGCCGCTAGGCCGTGCTACCCCGCTCCGAAGAGGGGGGTTGTTGGACTCCGGCCGCTAGGCCGTGCTACCCCGCTCCGAAGAGGGGGGTTGTTGGACTCCGGCCGCTAGGCCGTGCTACCCCGCTCCGAAGAGGGGGGTTGTTGGACTCCGGCCGCTAGGCCGTGCTACCCCGCTCCGAGGGGGTGTCTAGGGACTTTGGCCACTAGGCCGTGCTACCCTGCTCCGAAGAGGGGGGTTGTTGGACTCCGGCCGCTAGGCCGTGCTACCCCGCTCCGAAGGGGTGTCTATGGTCTCCGGCCGCTAGGCTGTGCTACCCTGCTCCGAAGAGGGGGGTTGTTGGACTCCGGCCGCTAGGCCGTGCTACTCCGCTCCGAGGGGGTGTCTAGGGACTTTGGCCACTAGGCCGTGCTACCCTGCTCTGAAGAGGGGGTTGTTGGACTCCGGCCGCTAGGCCGTGTTACCCCGCTCCGAGAGGGGGTGTTTATGGGAACTCTGGCCAGTAGGCCATAATACGCCGGTTACCAGGGGCAGGCCGAAGAACAAGGGAGCGGCGGGCGCTAGGCTCCAGCTCGCCCCCGCCACCAGGGGGTGCTGGGGTACCAGACCCGTCACACACCTTATAGACTAACAGACGTTTTGGAGCATGAGCTTTTGTGCATGCATCTGACGAAGTGGGTATTCACCCACGAAAGCTCATGCTCCAAAATGTCTATTAGTCTATAAGGTGCCACAGGATTCTTTGCTGCTTTTACAGATCCAGACTAACACGGCTACCCCTCTGATACATAATTTAAGAGAACTTTGAGCTATAAATTGTAGTTTTGCTATTACCAATGGAATTTTAATTGTGTATGTTTAGTAGGAATCGCCTTCTCTGACCTGTGTATTGTCTTAATGGAACTGAATTAATTTGCATAATCTCCCCACATTCCAAAACATTGGGCATGGACTGTTTCTAATCTAGAAGAACAGCTTAAAATATTTTTATATTCTCTAATATTTTTGTTTTGATTACTTTTACAAGTTTGAGTTATATTCTTCTATATGCACATATACACAGTACGTGCAGAAGTAGCACTTATTGGGGAAATGTTAACTCATTTTGAAGTGCAATAATAAAATGATTTTTTCTTTTGTCCCAATATAAAAATAGAACATTTCACCTGGCCAAGACAAGGGACCAAATTCACCACTGGCTCAAGTGGATGCAATTCCATAGCCTTCAATGGAGTTGAATCTATTTGCACAGGCAGTGAATTTTGTCCCATAGGTCCTTTTAATCCTTTGCCTTTCTGGTAGGAACCTCTCTTTCTCAGATGAGCTATTCTTTGACTTTATAAAAAAAAAAAGTTTCCATGCTTTGAATTCTACACATACTATGCTAAATTCTGGGGTTGCATAGGGTTGTAAATCAATGCAGAATATAGCCCACCTGTCTACTCTAGAGGGAAATATTCAGTAATGAAAAAATAATATTCTTTTAATGCATTCAAAATTTACAAAAATTGCATTTATTATTAAAATCTCATTACACCTCAGAGCCAGCTTTGTGATTTCATTAACTGACTAATGTCAGCTAGAAATCAAGATTTTCTTTTTCCTTTGAATAGTCTTTAATTATTCCACTAAAGTCTAAATTGTCTATTATAATTGTCAGCAGATAACAGAGCAGTGTCTCCATAGGCCTTCCTGAGATTGATAGCAATGATCTGGCTGAGGATTTGGTTTTGTGAAATCCATTCACCTCTCAGTATGATATGTTTCAGTACCCTCTGTGAAGTACCAAGCCTCACAGAAATAGTTCAAAATATTGCAGTTGATATTAATTTTTCAGGTCTAAAAAAACATTCTATTATGTAATAAGTACCAGTGATAATTTAAAAACAGCTTTTTCTACCAAACTGTTTCAGATGATTTCCACAAAGTCTATGCCTCCTCTTCTTTGAGAGAGATAGAAGGCAGGGAGGGGAGGCAGGCTGTGGTGGTTACTGCTGTCCCAGCAGCTATGGCTTCAGAGCAGATATGCATGAAAAAATCCTTTGGCTAGGCAGGGGAACATGCTGTGGAGGATGACCATAAGCTGGCTTTGTATTCTCCCTGCTTAAATTGCAGAGCCCCAACCTGTGAAGGGGGAGCAACAGGGCCTCTGCCATCTCTAGATGCAGGAAATAGAGCACTGCTCTTTTCCTTCTACCTGCCACAGAGCTTTTCAACCTGGGGTTGCTACCCTCCTCAGCACATAATGGAAAGTAGTGTAAGAAAAATCTCATGGTACAAATATGGGAGAGACCAGGCTTTGCTTTTGGCTGTTGTTACAGCCCTGATCATGCCAACCTAGATGTTTGCAGAAGCCTGAGCATATTGGGACTGTTCTGAGTGCTCTTGTGAGTAATAAAAGTGCTGCGCCTTCTCTCCTGACAAACCCATTACTTGTGGAAAATGCCTAGCATGCTTCTGGGCAATGTACAAATAAAACAAATACAGATTCATGCTAAAGCCTGGTTTCTTACTAATCATGTGCCCTTAACTGTACCACGAAGAGAAAAGAAGACAGGAACCCAGGGAGATTTTGGAGAGATGGGTTGAAACAAAGTCAAAGCACTGCCAGACTGCTGGTGTCTGCCATAAACAGTTCCAGCCATGAGTTCTGCATGCTAAGGGATAAAGTAGTTCAGGAGACCTGGCAATTTCTCAAGGAGACAATATTAAAGGCACAACTGCCAACTATTGTGATGCAAAGGAAAGAGGAAGAATAGTAAAAGGCCATTATGGCTTCATCAGAAGCTCTTTAATGACCTGAAAATGAAAACGGAATCCTACAAAAAGTGAGAACATGGACAAATGGCTAAGGAGGAGTACAAAAGAATAGCACAAGCATGTAAGGACAAAATCAGAAAGACTAAGGCACAAAATGAGTTACACCTAGCAAGGGAAATAAGAGGTTCTTTAAATACATTACAAGTAAGAAAAAGGAAAGGGTAGGTTCTCTTAGCAGGCAAGTAGAACTAATAACTGAAGCAAAATAGGCAACACCTCAGCCTTCTTGCTGTCATCAGTTATTAGTGATTAGATACTCAACACGGTTAATACTAATAATCAGGGGGAAGCTATTCAAACCAAAATAGGGAAAGAATATGTTAAAGAACATTTAGATAAATTAGATATACTGTATTCAAGTTGGCAGGGCCAAGATGAAATTCATCTTAGAGTATTTAAGAAACTAGCTAAAGCAATCTTGGAACCATTAATAGCAATTATCTTTAAGAACTTGGGGCGGATAGATGAGGTCCCAGTGGACTGGAGAAGGGCAAACACAGTACCAATCTTTAAAAAGGGGAACAAAGAGGACCTGGAAAATTATAGACCAATCAGCTTAATTTTGATGCCTGGAAAGATATATCAGATTATTAAACAATCAGTTTGTAAGCACTTAGAGGACAATAGGTTTACAAAGAATAGCCAGCATGGATTTGTCATGAACAAATCATGCCAAACCAACATACTTTCCTTTTTTTATGAGGTTACTGGCCTAGTGACGGAGGTAAGTAGGAGATGCGATATAGCAGGAGTCGGCAACCTTTCAGAAGTGGTGTGCCAAGTCTTCATTTATTCACTCTAATTTAAGGTTTCGAGTGCCAGTAATACATTTTAACGTTTTTAGAAGGTCTCTTTCTGTAAGTCTATAATATATACCGTAACTAAACTATTGTTGTGTGTAAAGTAAATAAGGTTTTTTAAATGTTTAAGAAGCTTAATTTAAAATTAAATTAAAATGCAGAGCCCCCTGGACCGGTGGCCAGGACCTGGGCAGTATGAGTGCCACTGAAAATCAGCACGCATGCTATAGGTTGCCTACCCCTGCAATATAGTAAGGCTTCTGATACACCCTCATGGGATAGTCTCATAAGCAAACTAGGGAAATGTGGGCTAGATGAAAATACTATAATGTGGATACACAATTGCTTGAAAGACCATAAAGAGTAATTATCAATGGTTCACTGTCAAACTGGGGGGATGTATCTCATGAGGTCCCACAGGGCTCAGTTGTGGGTCCAGTATTATTCAATATTCACTGGAAAGCTTGATTAGATTTTAGGAAAATTTTTCTATCTATAAGGACATTTAAGATCTGGACTAGGCTTCCAAGGGAGGTTGTGCAATCCCCATCATTGGAAGTTTTACACCTCTCAAGGATGGTCTAGGTATACTTAGTCCTACCTCAGCAGAGGGGGCTGGGTTTGATGACTTCTCCAGATCTCTTCCAGCCTTTCATTTCTACCATTATATGTTCTGTGTTTGCAGTAGGCATGCGATGCTGTTCAGTCTGCAGATAGCAAACAGTAGTCCTGGACGTGCTCCTAAGGCAGCAGAAGCTGCATCCTGGCTTGCATGTGGCCGGATCTTCCTTCCCCTCGCTGTGGGGCTGCTGAGCTCAGCGCAGCCTGGCTGCAGACAGCACATGGGGATGGGGAGGTGAGTGATGCACGGGACAGGGGCTGGCAGAGCTGCCCTGAACCGCATGCAGCCCTCGCGGTAGGATTTCTGAGCCCATGGGAAGGAAGGGGAGGGCAGTGGACATCTCCTGATTGGCCGGCGCGCCGGGGACCCGAGTTAAAGTGCAGCAGCTCTAGGAAGAGGAGGCGGCGACAGCGGTTCCGCTCCCTGCTCCAGCAGCCAGAGCCGGGCACAACGCTCGCAATCAGCACCCAGGATGGGCAGCAGAGTCACTTTCTTTGAGGTGGGTGCCTGGCACCGAGGATCATTCAGGGCAGCGGAGCGGGCGCAGGGCTGGCATCGTAGCAAACTTGGGTGGGGTTCTAAGAACGGGCAGTGAATGACGCGCGGAGCCCTGCGCTGCTGGGAGCAGCCCGATCCCTGGAGCTGCACAGGAGGGAGGCTGGAGGCTAAAAGTGACCGAGGAGTTTCTGCTGCAGTGAGCAGGGTGGGCTGCCGACTCGGCTCCTCCTGGGGGCAGCAGTGTCCGAGCTCATCTGCAGGGAAGCTAAAGGCTACCAGCAACGCAGCTTACTGGGATTTTCAAAAGCAGTTTTAAGTTGCAGGCTTTTGAAGCAGGGGGCTTTGATGTACTTGACTTGCATAAAATGTAAGCACAAGGCCAAACCATCTGTGGCTTTCCCTGGGTGAGTGGGGAGAAGCTAGGCCATGTAGACCCCTGGTTCAGAGCCTGAATCCCAAATGACACTAGACCCCCCCCCCCAATTGTTATGTTTGTCTCATCCATGTAGCTCTTCCAAGGCAGCTGTTTTCTAGTGGCCCTCTCTTCCTGGGGCTGATCACTCCAACTTGGCATTTTTGAGTGGCCAGGTGAAGTGTTCATGGTCAGATGGCCAGTCACGAGAGAGGAAGAGGATCTCTGTATCCTGTTGTGGATAGTTTCACAGGGTTACTTGTGGTTTGGGGAGGTCCAGGATCAATGGCACTCATCTCTTTTTACAGCCCTTCCTAATCCCCCTGTTATGTTCACTCTGCTCTGGGTATATATATCCTTGCTGTTTGAAAAAACAGAGGGAGATAAATGTCACTGGCAACATTCATCTCTAGCTTCTTGGAAGACCCTTGTTAAATGCTGCATGTTGCAATGCTGTACATAGTAGGAGCCTTTTTAAAACATAGCATGAAAGCTTAAAAGCATATGCATGGTATGATGAATTAATTCCTGAGGTATTTCAGTACAAAAGCACTGAACCCCTAACACCTGCTGTGAGTCTCTTTCATCAAAGGAGACGACTTCTTTATTCATAAAGGCATTTGCACATTACAGTCATTTGCATACAGTGTCTGCTATGCTTTGGGGCATTGCATAAACTATATATAATAATGGTCACTGATTAATAGAGCTGGCTTTTCTGGTTCTGAAAGACAGATGGGAAAAGTTGTCTGAAATATTCTTGGCCATTTGTAAATGTCATTGACTATAGATTTTAATGATGTACTTGATTCTTGCATTAATATGTGTCAAATAAAAAAAATCAAGAAAGAATTTAATACATTCAACTTTTTCTATGTGTATACTAAACACAGCATCACAAAAAGGCCTATCTATCTTACCTTTTGGCATAACTCAAAGAATCTACATTTAATCAGCTGCACTAAGCTCTAATGGAGGGAGTGTGTCCATATCAGCTAATAGAAAGTTCTGAAGATTGGTTCATGTCAAAGCAGGGGAGTTGGAATTTCAAAATAATACTAATTAGCAGCTATCTAGATAACTCTTTCATTTTTGCAATCTCTCATTTCAGATTCTCCACCATGAGACTCTCCCATATTAACCTAAAAGTAAATGCAAAGGCCTCTTTAATTAAAACAAACCCCTGTAAAATGCAAAATTATCAGTAAAATATCTGCACATTTAAAAATTAACAGGGTTTTAAAACCAAGTGTCTGAAAAGCAGCGCCTCCGCCATTTACTCATCAAGTCCTAAGGTCCATGATTCTGTCTTTTACCAAAACTTAGCTAAAGTGTTTTCTATCTCTAGCACCTAAACAGGATGAGCTAGATTATCTCTGGCCCTTGCATGGGTGAATAAGATAAAGATGCACAGAGCCTTCCTCCTATGGCCCTATCTAGCTTACCCTAAGGAATTTTAAGAAGAAACTCCCATTGGTATTACCAACGTTTCTGCTGCATCAATGTTAGCTTCATTAGCCCTAGCATAGACAGGCACGTGGCAGCTTCTTGCACTTTTAGCTCAGGGTACGTCTACACTACGGGACTATTCCGAATTTGCATAAACCGGTTTTGTAAAACAGATTGTATAAAATCGAGTGCGCGCGGCCACACTAAACACATTAAATCGGTGGTGTGCGTCCACGGTCCGAGGCTAGCATTGACGTCTGGAGCGTTGCACTGTGGGTAGCTATTCCGTAGCTATCCCATAGTTCCCGCAGCCTCCCCCGCCCCTTGGAATTTCCGGGTTGAGATCCCAGTGCCTGATGGGGCAAAAATCATTGTCGCGGGTGGTTCTGGGTAAATGTCGTCAGTCACTCCTTCCTCTGGGAAAGCAACGGCAGACAAGCATTTCGCGGCTTTTTTCCCTGGATTGCCCTGGCAGATGCCATAGCATGGCAATCATGGAGCCTGTTTTGCCTTTTGTGACTGTCACCGTATGTGTACTAGATGCCGCTGACAGAGGCGATTCAGCAGCGCTACACAGCAGCATGCTTTTGCATTTGCATGACAGCAGAGATGGTTACCAGCCATACTGTACCATCTACCAATCCATAAATTGGTAAAAAGATGATCATGGTTACCAGTCCTTTTGCACTGCACCATCTGTTGCTGTCATAAGTGCCCCTAGCTGCTCTTAGCCAGGGGCGCAAAAGCCAAAATTGGGAATGACTCCCTGAGTCAATCCCTCCTTTTTGGTATCTAAAAATAGAATCAGTCCTGTCTAGAATATGGGCAAGTGTACTAGAGAACCACTGTATCATAGAACCAGAGAGCACAGCTGCTCTGTGTCAGATCCAGCAGAAATTATGAGCTGTATGCTATTCACAGGGGGTGCTCCTGCAACAACCCCACCTGTTGATTCCATTCTTCCCCCAGCCTTCCTGGGCTACCGTAGCATTGTCCCCCCACTTGTGTGATGAAGTAATAAAGAATGCAGGAATAAGACACAGTGACTTGTTAGTGAGAAATGAGTGGAAGGCAGCCTCCAGCTGCTATGATAGTCCAGACAGGACATTAAGAAGTGTGGAGGAGAGGAGCCCAGCATCGCGCTGCTAGTCCAGGGGCAATTGAATCTTTTCTTTACACATGAAGGGTGGGGGCTGATGGAGCTCAGCCCCCTGTTGCTATGATGAGGACGGTTACCAGCCATATTGCACCATCTACCAGGAAAAATTAGGGCCAGGCGCCCTTGATAGACCTAACGGATGCTAGTCGGCATGGTTACCAGTCCTTTTGCACTGCCCCATGTGCCAATAGGCTGATGACGATGGATATCAGTCTTACTGCACCATCAGCCACCCATGGCGGGGGGGGGGGGAGGGAGTAAGGATGTTGGTGTTGAGTGCTGCAGCATCGCGTCTATCTGCAGCATTCAGTAAAGATAGGGTGACATGTAAAAGAGTCAAGAGAGGATTGTTTTCCCTTTCACTTCTGGGGGTGGTTGGGGAGGTGCGTAAATTACCGAGCTATGCCCTGACCCACCGCGGACACTGTTTTTGACCCTAGAAGCATTTGGAGCTCAGCCAAGAATGCAAATGCTTTTCGGATACTGCAGGAACTGTGGGATAGCTTGAGCCCTCCAGTCCATGAGTGTCCATTTGATTCTTTGGCTTTCCGTTACGCTTGTCACGCAGCAGTGCGCTGAGTCCCTGCTATGGCGTCTGTCTGGATATTTTTTAAAAATGATTTTGAATTTCGTCTTCTGTAACGGAGCGCTGATAGAACAGATTTGCCTGCCCTTACTGCGATCACATCCGCATGGTCCATGCTGGAGCTCTTTTTTTATTTTGATTTCGGACTGCATCGCCACCCGTGCTGATCGGAGCTTCACGCTGGGCAAACAGGAAATATTCAAAAGTTCGCGAGGCTTTTCCTGTCTACCTGGCCACTGCATCCGAGTTCAGATTGCTGTCCAGAGCGGTCAGTGGTGCACTGTGGGATACCGCCCGGAGGCCAATACTGTCGATTTGCAGCCACACAAAACCTAATCCGATATGGTAATACCGATACTAGCGCTACTCCTCTCGTTAGGGAGGAGTACAGAAACCGGTTTAAAGAGCCCTTTATATCGATATAAAGGGCCTCTCAGTGTGGACGGGTGTGGCGTTAAATCGGTTTTACGCTCCTAAAACCGGTTTAAACGCCTAGTGTAGACCAGGCTTCAGTGTCAATTGTACCTCAGTAGCCCAGACTAAAGGGGACAGACACAACTACTATCTGCTAGCTCTCCCTGAGGAACAATCCACTCTGTGCTTCACACTTGCCAGTAGAGTAGAGCTGAGCTGTCTGGCTGGCCATGAAAGCGTTGAAGACTCCATCTTCTTAAGGGGTGGGGCAGTGGCTGCATTCCCTGGGAGATTTGAGAGGCATTAGACCAGATCATCAAGTCTGTTTGAGGTACACTGCATGCCGGATTCAAGGTGTGGGTGATGGCACAACATAGATGGCTTTGTATTCCTCGGGTCTGAGGGCAGCAGCATACGTTAGGCTGCTCTAACTTACTGACAATAGCCCCACAGGGTCTGTTATCCTGTTGAGGCTCATCACAGGGCAAAGTGTTTCTGCCACAGGCCCTGTATCTTATGTCATCCTACTACAGAGGACAGTGTTGGTCTGGTATAGCTGGCTTTATGTGAGCCAAGGATTCCCCTCTGCAAGAGGAATCCTCAACTTACCTGTGTGGCATGGAGCAGTGCAAAAGGACATATTGGAGGCCGAGGACGTGGCCCAATGTATCTCTCTCAGGCAAAAGGCTCCCCAGAGCCCTTGCTGGGTTGGTGCAGTTCTGCATTAGGCTGTGCCTAAAACACTATCTGGCCCACTATCAGTTGCTGCTCAATGTTAGTGATGTCAGCAATCTTTTCAGAGGATGTAAGGAATCCTGAACTCAAGTCTAATTAGGTCAGAAAAGAAAGGGGAAAAAATCTAAGTACTTTAAGAGCGCCATCCTGAATCCACTGATATCAGTGGGACTTTTGCCAATAACTTCGGTGGGAACAGGGCCTGGCAAATATGTTCTCACCATGTTTGGGGATCATAAATAGTCTGTTTTTGGTTTAAGAAGCTTTCTCATTCACCTATAAGCTGACTCTGTAGGCCAAGCAGCCATTTTTTCTATTGGCCAGTACTACTGCCAGGAAACTCAACAATTTTTTTGTTCCTTAAGCTGATAGAGATTCAGCAAACAACCACTAGTCACTTATGTTCCCTTCTCACCTATCTTTTGTCAAGAGGCTTTATAGGCAACAATTCCCAGTTTCAACCAGGGTTCACAATAAGGCAGGGAAAGTCGTGCAGTGGCACTCTTCTAAACTCTGCCTACAAAATAAGCTCTGCCCCATGTGAGTTGCCAAAATGAGATGCTACTGTAGCTTATGCGGATGTATAAGATCATGATTGTTCTGTGAGTTCCACTGGCTACCTCAAGTGCTGCTTGAATGTGCCCACTGGCTCTGCTAGGCTCCTTGGGCTTGATTCCTTTCTGAGTGGTGAAAAAATAGAAGTAGTGAGACTCTCCCAATTGCCACCCACATGTGGCACCAAAATGACACAGTAAATTGTGTAGATGATCCATGATCTTCCTTCTCTTTTCTTACACGAGGAATGAAATAGATAACAATGTTGGCATTTAAATCATCACTAGGCATCTGAGCTAATGCCTAATGAGCTGAACAGGGCAGAACTCAATAGCTCAGAGCTATCAGGTCTCTCTGCAGACTCAAGTAGATGTCTGGTTTCAGTTCACCTTTTTGAGATTTTCTTCACAACCATAACAGCTAGATCCTTTTTTAAAAAATGAAAGCTGAGATTCTGGAGAACTAGATAGTAGCTTTAAAGAGGGGAAAGCATACCACAAGCACTGCATACTGCCCCAATCTGAGCACTATTGATAGCAGTGAGAAAGGCTGGAGTGAATAACTGCCCATACAGCTCACCTCACCAATTTGATTACACATACATGGATAAAATCAAAATATTTTAGTATTTAAAATTATAATGCTTCTTTGCATAAATTCAAAATGGAGTTCTAAGTAAAGAGAAGATAAGTATCTAAGTTGTAGGCCAGTATTGTTTATGATATACTCTGAAACCCTTGTTATACTTTGCAGTTCTGAAGCATCTTCCACTTGAGAATCACTAAGCACTTTACAAACATTAAAATCACACTCTGAATATTTGTACCTACTATTGTTATTGGCTAAAATTAGGATTATTGTTACTGAAAGATTTTTTTTTTCATCTTATTTCATGCATTTGACTCACTTGGGACACAGTCAGTTTCACTTTTGGGTATAGCTACAAGGGGACTATACATTGCCCATGTGCATGTGAGTTAAGGGTACCGTGGGCATAGCACCTTTGCCCAGTTAACCCCAAGCACAAAATTGAAAGTGAGGTCCCTATTCACTAGGAATATAAATAATATTTCTACAATTAATATAAGGGGGAATTAATTCCTGCAATGTAGCTGTAACGCCACCCCGCACCCCAGGAAATACTCCTAGTGTGTGAGATCCTCCCTGGCACACACAGAGCCATCATAGCTAGCTGCATATCACCTCCAGTGCTCAAGGCTTACTGGGAGAAGGGAGGATGTGGCCAAAATGTCTCTTTGTCCTGGCTAGCACCAGCTACTGAAATGGTTCACATGGGCCATTGCAGTTGGGGTGGAAATTCAGGCAGCCTTCAGAGCTACTCTAACCTGTGCTGCAGTAGATTGGCTCCTAGCAGTGCCAGGACAGGGGAGATACACTGCCTTTCCCTTCATTCTCTGGCTGGGCTCAGCACTGGTTTAGGTATGAAGCAGGCCAAAGGGAGGGTCCATTCTAGCCTGAATAAATTAATGTAACTCCATAGCTATTCTGAGACTCATGAGATTACCGGATACAGGAATGTAACCAAGAAGAGAAGTTTAATACTTATCCTAGTAGTGACTGCTACAGAGAGGGGAAACTGGTCAGTTCATGAGAGACTTAGCGCTCCTCTCAGTTTCAAACAACTTATGGAGTATTTTGTAAAACATTAGTGGATCAAAAGTAGGCAATCCCAATGCTTATTTATCAAGTTGGACATCAGTCAGGATTACACTCACAACACAAATCTAACTGTACCACACGTTGAAGAAGCACTTCACAAGAACATCTCTCTGTACAAAAAATCAAAAACAGTCACATGAATATGAGACGCACTGCATGTTCTTTCATCAAATGGCAAACATTTATTATGCTATGGAAAGTATAGGCACATAAGCTCAGAAATGCACTGATCTGGCATGATGTATCTATATTTTGTACTGTAAATGAACAAAGTGAACACTTACATTCTGAATAATTTATATTTTTTCCCTAGCCTCTGATGTTAGTGTGTTCAGATTTGCTGAGTTCTTTAGAAATTCTTATATAGTCATTGTGGGTTATATTTGGTAGAGACATGGCCATTTAAGAAGTGACAGCTTTGCTGAGCTGTGTGGCTTTTAGAACAAATTACATCCTTCAGTTGCTCTAGATAGAGATCAGAAAGTGTTTTTAAAACAATACTTAATGAAGAGATTCTCATAAAAAGAGTGCAACTTTGAGAAATAGGCTTCGCATGACATTGCAAAGCACAGCCCACCACGTTACTTGAAGCAGGGCCCCGATTCTGCAATGAGCTCCATTGCAAGATTGAGGCCTAAGGATGGAATCCAGAAAGGGGCTTAGGCACAGAAACAACACTGCGATCCACAATGTCGGAGTTAGGTGCCTAGGGCTCCCTATACAATGAATGGGGAGAGGTAAGCACCTTGGATTGAGATCCACAAAGCCTGCATGCTCGGTGGGGAGCCGCCTAAACTAACCTGTGGAAGATGCCAGCAGGGGTGTGTGTAAACCCTGGCCCTCTATTGGAAATAGGCACCTGAGTCTGGGCTGCACGGAGGCACCTGGCTTTTCTTGTGATCCATGAACTGGGGGAAGATAAGCGCACCCAATCAAGGTACTTGGCTGCCTAGTTGCAGGCGAGACCCAAAACAAAACATCCAGAGAGGGAAGGAGGTTGGGTTGCCAGGCGTCCAGTTTTTGACCGGAACGCCTGATCGAAAAGGGACCCTGGTGGCTCCGGTTGGCACTGCTGACTGGGCTGTTAGAAGTCCGGTCGGTGGCACGGTGGGGGCCCCAGGCTAAGGCAGGCCTCCTGCCTGTCCTGGCTCTGCGCGGCTCCTGGAAGTGGCCACCAGGGCTCTGCAGCCCTTAGGCGCCTGGGTGGCCAGGGAGGCTCTGTGCACTGCCCCCACCTCCAGCGCTGGCTCCACAGCTCCCATTGGCCAGGAACTGTGACCAATGGGAGCTGCAGCAGGCACAAGGGCAGTATGCAGAGCCTCCCTGTCCGCCCATGTACCTGGGAGCCGCAGGGACCTGGCGGCTGCTTCCGGGAGCTGTCTGAGGTAAGCGCTGCCCAGAACCCGCACCCTGAACCCTGTCCCATGCCCTAACCCGCTACCCCAGCCCTGAGCCTCCTCCTGCACCCAAACTCCCTCCCAGAGCTTGCACCCCCCCTGCACCCCGAACTCCCTCCCACATGCCAACCCCCTACCCCAGTCTGGAGTCCCCTCCTGTATCCCAAACCCCTCATCCCTGGCCCCATCCCAGAGCCCGCACCCCCAGCTGGGCCTGCACCTCCAACCCCCTGCTCAAACCCCTCATTTACTGATTTTCTCTGCTCTCTTTCAAATATAGTAATCTTAGGTATTTCTTGTAAATATAGTAGAAAAATGTTCAGACAGAAGTGCACTCAGTTAACATGTCCCTTTAAGATTCTTATATTATATCATCAATAAACAAATTACACTTATTATATCAGTGTTTGGAATAGAATTATCTGGGGCCTTATCCTGCAAACCTTTACTCATCCTTACATGAAATAATAATCCCATTGATACCAACAGAATTACTTGCATGAGGACTACTTATGTGAGTAAGGGTTTGCACGATTGGGCCCTTGGTTTTCTGAGCCAGATGTGTTTGCAAATCACCAGTTAGGCAGATTTAGTCATAATTAGTTCTTGATGAATTCATTGCATTTAGGGAATGTCTTAGGTGAAAGATTTTTCAAACTGAAAATGACTGGATAAACAAAGATATGGTGTCTCTCTCCAGTGATGCCAAGTTCTTTAAGTGCTAGGACAGTTTTCCCCATCTCTTCTTTAGGATGGACAGAGTTTTTTGTCTGTTTTCTTGGGCAAAGGAGAAGCACATTTAAAGTTTACTGATGGTGGGGAGGTTGGTTTGTTTGTTTTTTTGAAAAAGAGCTGGAGGGTAATTTTCAAAGGTACAAAAGGCAGCTACATATCCAACTCCCCTTAAAAGTTCAATAAGAATTGCGTGCCCATTTGTGTTCTTGAAAACCTTCACCCCGATACACCCATCTCCCTGAAAATGCTGGGTTATCCGCTCCTGTATTTTTTTCACGTGTTTTGTCTAACCTAGCTGAGTGATGATTCCTTATGTTACCCCAGTGGTTATACTAAATAACCAGCATGTTGCTCAGTCCCTTCATTTGCAGATAAAGGTGGTTTGAGGATCATGTGCAATTCAGCTACAGAAGTGTATGGTCTGATCCTGAGCATCTGCTATTCCAGTTGACTTCAGTAGTAGTTATAGGTGCTTGACACCTCTCAGGATCAGGCCTGCTGTGAGGATCCCTGTTTCTGGGAGGTTTGCAGACATTGCAGCACTTACAGATTTGGGCTCTGACCTCACTGTGTTTGAAATCATGCTGGAACTTACTGTTGCTAATAACATGGTTCTAGCATGATTTCCCTAACTGGTTTGGATAGGAAGCTGTTCTTGAAAACAATGTTAGCAAAACTTCATCTTGACTAGGGGTGGATTGAGTTGGTACAGTCTACTCCAGGTGTCCCTTCAGTTTCCGCTAAACTGAAGCGGTCATTGAAAACAATTAAGTCGGCTGTGAAGATAACCCTCTTAATGAGAGCTGGTGTGATGCTGCCTGCCTAGAGCATTGTTGGGATGTTGCAGGTCCTATTACAAAGATTTCCCTTGCTCTAATGATCTCTGGATTGCATGACTCAGAGTAAGAAGGCTGAGTTTAAATGCCTGGGGCAGGGTTGCTTGGACTGCAAAGAAAATTAGGATTATCTGTTTTAAGAGCACTCCTTTGTGCATGACAAAGATAAGGAAGCTATGCGTAAGATATTTGAATGATCTGGGAACACCTGAAGGGACGCAACCAATCTAAACCTCATGCTGCTGCCTGAAAAATATTTTTTTATTGTTACAAGCAACACTTAAGATTTACAGGAAAAAAGTTTCCCCCTAGTTTCTTTACACTGTGCATTTGACAACACTTTGTATACAGTCAGTTTCACTGCTTCCCCTTTAAGACAGTTATTCAAGCCATGCCACCGTTTGTGAGAGTCTTGGGAGAGAAAAATCATTTTTAAAGACAGGAAAATGTGATTGTAAAGAAACACCACTTGGCAGGAAGACTCAGTGTTTGAAACTGTCTGAATTTCAAGTTCACTGTGTTCCTTCAAGAGAACAAACATGTTTGTCTATTACTATTATAAATATATGTTTTCAGACATAAGTTTCAAAGAATTTTTGGTAAGTAGGAGTTTCGCATGTGACCCCTCTGCACTGAATTCTAAACCCAGAAGCAAAAAAAAATCTGAGGGGCTCTTTTCCCTTGTATTATATCCATTGTTGCCTTTGTCCCATGAACTTTGCTAAGTAAATGATCTGTGCCTGTCAAAGCTGCTTCAAGCACCTGTCCATATTGCCTCATAAGACCCCTGAGCTAATCCTGCTTCTTAGCAACAGAAAATCACAAAGAACAAGAATCCTAGAGGCTTCAAAGTCCTCTACTGCCATCTTCAGCCCCAAAGATTTTAGACATTATCTTTACACTGCAGTTGGGAACAGGCCTCCCAGCTAGGAACAGGCCTCCCAGCTAGGGCTGCCAACTTTCTGGACTGCAGAAAACTGAACACCCCTGCTCCGCCCCTTCCCCATCCCTTCTCTAAGGCCCTGCCGCTGCTCACTCCATCCCCCCTCTGCTCTCCCCCACCCTCGCTCATTTTCACTGGGCTGGGCAGGGGGTTGGGGTGAGGGCTGCAGGGTGGGTCCAGAAATGAGGGGTTTGGCATGTGGCAGGGGGCTCCAGGCTGGGGCAGTGGGATAGGGTGTGGGAGAGGGTACGGACTCTGGGCTGGGGGGTTGGGTTCTGGAGTGGGGCCAGAAATGAGGGGTTTGGCATGTGGCAGGGGGCTCCAGGCTGGGGCAGTGGGATAGGGTGTGGGAGAGGGTATGGACTCTGGGCTGGGGGGTTGGGTTCTGGAGTGGGGCCAGAAATGAGGGGTTTGGATGTGGCAGGGGGCTCCAGGCTGGGGCAGTGGGATAGGGTGTGGGAGAGGGTATGGACTCTGGGCTGGGGGGTTGGGTTCTGGAGTGGAGCCAGAAATGAGGGGTTCAGGGTGCGGGGCGGGCTCTGGGCTCAGGCAGGGGGTGGGCAAATGGGGGGGTGAGAGCTCCAGCTTGGGGTGCAGGCTCTTATGTGGGGCTGGGGCTGAGGGTTTTGAAGTGCGGGAGGGGATGCGAGCTCTGGGAGGGAGTTTGGGTGCGGGAGGGGGCTCAGGGCTGGGGAAAGGAGTTGGGGGCATGGGACGGGGTTCAGGGTGCGGGCTCTGGGCGGCGCTTACCTCAAGCGGCTCCCGGAAGTGGCCAGCATTTCTCTCCATCTCCTTGGCGGAGGCGTGGCCAGGCGGTTCTTTGTGCTGCCCCCATCTGCAGACGCTGACCATGGTTCCTGGCCAATGGGAGCTACAGAGCTGGCACTTGGAGCGGGAGCAGCGAACGGACTGGGACCCCCCATGGCCACACCTCCGCCTAGGAGCCGGAGAGACATGCTGGCTGCTTCCAGGAGCCATGCAGAGCCTGCCTTAGCCCCGTTGACCAGAGCTGCCAGGTCAAAAGCTGGATGCCTGGCAACCCTACTTCCATCCTGTCCAGGTAGACAGGCCTGTGCTAGTGGGGCCTGAGCTAGTACGCTAAAAATAGCAATATCTAAATACCTTGTCAGTAGGTAAGAACAAGGTTCTCGGATCTGATGCCATTAGGAAAAAAAGAAAAGGTGTTTCCCATAAATCAGCTACTTCATATATATCTTACAGCATACAGAGGATTGATATATCCTGACATACACACATAGGTCAGACCTGAAGAACAGCTCTGTTAGCTTGAAAGCTTGTGTCTTTCACCAACAGAAGTTGGTCCCATAAAAGATATTACTTTATCTCATCCACACACACAATGCTCTACAGAAAGAGGGGTAATGGAAGCACTGACAGACATTTAATTACTACATTGCAAATCACAGTACTAATACATATAATAATTACCTTTTGATTTCAGAGAGGTAGCTGCTGCCTCTTTGGGGACACATTTATTCCCTCAGGGCCACGTCCTGGTTCTGTTAAAGTCAAGGACAAAATGGCTGTTGACTTCAATGGGAACAGCATTTGAGTATGAGAGAATTCTATTTCATACGCCTTCTCTGCAGGGCTGGCCTTAGGAAAAATGGCACCCTGCATGAACTTGTATTTTGGTGTCCCTGGCCCCCCATGGGCTCCCCAGCTCCCCACCCCTCCTTGAACCCTTAACCCTTGCGCCCCTAGCACCTGCTTACACCCTGCACACATGAGGGGAAACTGACCTGGATGCATGGAGCAGGTGGAATTGCTGCTCACTTTCCTCCTTTGAAGCTGCTGCTCTGTGCACCCTTGGGGGGAGGGTGAGCGAGGAGCGAAGTCAGGGCTCCCCTCCTCCAGGTCACTTTGCCCTTCCCTTATGCAGCCCAGGTGGGGAGAGAGCAGCAGCTCCTGATGCTCACCTCACAGCACAGACCAGGTGGGAAAAGCGACCTGGATGCACAGAGCGCTTGGTGTTGCTCCTTGCTCCCCCACTCCCACAGCCCCTTGGAGGGCATGGAGGATCACTGGGGACCAGGCCAACAATGATGTGAACTGACACAGCACTGAACACACTGGATTTTTGTTGGGGTTTTGTTGAGAACCATCTACACCAGAGGTTCTCAACCTTTTTTTTTGTCGACAGACCCCTTTTCAAATGCAATGTTAATCACAGACCCCAGCTGAGAAACTGATGGACAAAGGTATGTGTGTATAAACATGTACTGTATGTCTACATTGCAAAGTTGTCGACAAAAGTTGTCTTTCACAGGTACTTTAAAAAGGCCCCCTGTGAAAGACAAAAGTTTTGCCGACACAAGTGGCAGTGTGAACGCGGCTTTGTCGGCAGGAGTGCTCTCCTGCCGACAATGCTAACGCCGCTTGCGGGGCTGGAAGTATATTGTCGGCAAAAGTGACGAGGCGACAAAGTACCAACAAAGAGCATTTACACACACTGACTTTTTGAATGGCGTAGACAAGTCCTTAGTAATGCTTTAGGAAAAAGAGCAGAGTACTTACAGATGTCAGTGAGATGGGTGTGCCTGTTTCTTACTGCAGAGTCTATCTATTGTTGGTGTGATTGTTGGCATATTGAGGACCATTGCAATCTCTCAGGACCCCAGTTTGAGAACCGCTGGCCTACACTGATAGCTAAAGCATGTTCAAAGTCAAGTCGGTTTACATGATTGTCATCCCTGTGTTTCTGAAAAGGGAAAGGGTGATTTTGTTCTAATATTTAGCTTTGTCTTGAGTCTAAAAGTGGTTGAGACATCTTAAAGTCCAAGGGTGATGTGATGGCCTCAGCACAGCTGGATACCAGAGAGAGAAGGAGATCTTCACTGGCCTCCAGCCCTTCACACTGTGTAAGAGGGCTGGTGTGGGCCAAGGAGCCCTGCATGCCCTGTGTCCAGTCTGGAGAGGCTTCCTCCAGTGCAGGTATTGCAGCTACCTCTGGAGGACTCTCTTACAAGCCCTGGCATAAGATATGTGTCTTTGCAGGAGGGATGACTAGGGGTGGGTCCACAACACTAAGCACTGTGGAGTTTCTGGGCATTACTGATACCTGTAAGGCAGCTGGGGGAGGCTGCCAAATAACATATGCATGGACCCAGGGCTTTCTAAATTATGCCAGTCGCCTTGCCAGCCCCTGGAGCAGATGAGGATTGGGAGGGTGTAAAGGTGGTTTAGAGCTCCCATAGTCTCCCTCCCCTGGGCTGTGAATCTCACTCGTAGTGGTTTAGGAGTCTGCCCCTCTACCATTTTTTTCCATTGGGAGCAGACTTCTCTTCTCTGGTTCTCCAAGGAGAGAGACCGCCATCCAAACAGAGGCAACAAAGCTTGGCATTCCCAATATTCCTAAGGTAAAACAAAAAGAGGAAAAACACTTAAAATCCCAGTAACCTTTATGAGACCTAACGAAGCAAAAGGGCACAAACCCAGTGGCACCCCCTCTTCTGGCCACCTTGAAAGGGGAGCCCCAATCGAAAATGAGTCTCAGTGTGCTGCAGCATTCATATCCAATGCAAAGAGACTCATTTACCTGGTACTTCTGGCTGGAGCTCAAGTGCTTCAGTTAGTGCAAAAGTAGAAAAAGTGAGGATTATTTAGGGCAAGAGAAGAGAGAGCAGGAAATACAATACATTACATAAGCTGTCACATCACTTCAAAACACTCCTATTATAAAGGTATTGACTTCTGTGTTTAGTTAGTATCATATTGAGGATCTAATATTAATCTCCTCTCTTGGGTTAGTTAATACCAAACAATTTAAAATTAGATGTTTATTTAAAAACCCTCCAGTACTAAGTAATGAAAAAGTTCCAGTCATTTGGTATGTGAGAGGAGTTCCATTATAAAGTGGGTCAATGAGAACAAACTGAGGGGGAAAAAGGCTGCTCTAATGAAACTGGGCTTTGAAATCCCAGGAGGAGGAGACTGTTCCTCCCCTCCCCCCTCAACTTATAGCCTTTTCCAAACACTCGGCTCCGGGTGTTGTGACCTGTTTGGCTCATGTTTGACCAGGCTGCCCCTCACTGAAACCCCTGTGCCAGGTTGCAATGCCTGGAGCAGGGAGCCAAGCCCAGCTCCGCGGGACAGGAGTCACTGCTGCAAGGTGGGTGTGGGACAGATTCACCGTCCATCTCGCCCCAGGGCACCAGGTTTGCCTAGCCCAGGGCCCAGTGATGGGTTAGTACAGCCCTGGACATGGCAACCCATCTAGCACCTTCTCACAACCCATTGGTGAGTCGGGACCCATTGTTTGGGAAACACTGTTTAAAGTATTCTCTTTTCCTATCCTCACATGAGGCTGGTAGAAAATGGGGAATGGACATGTACTTCTCATGATAGGATCACCTGTATTAATAACTACCCAGAGGCAAGAGCATGCCCGTATAGCATTGTCAGAGCTGCCTAGGGGTTCATGGATTCTATACTTCTATTTTTATCCGTTAGAATTTATCAGATAATTCTATATTTTCTATAGAATTTTTTTTAACCAAGCCCCTGAAGTTTTATATCATGGATCTAATTTTCTGTTAAATGTTATAGCTTGGTTAAAAATGATGCAGAAAGGACATCATTTTCTGATAAATGCTATATGTGGTTTAAACTAACTTTTCTTGAACCCTGCTAGTTTAATATCTGTAAGTTCTATAGCATTTTTCCATAAGGACAAAATGTGCTGAAATTGCATGTGATATAATGGGTAAACTTAACTTTGGTGTCTGATCCTACAAATCTTTATTCACTTGAGGGTTCTGCTCACAGGACTATTCACCTAGAATTACTCCATGGAGACTACCATGGAAGTTTGGGCCCTAAATTATTTTCAGGACTGACATGATATCTTTAAAATAAACAGATATTAATGTTGGGTGTGTCACATGGAATTTTAAAGGTTGACTGTATTACAGTAGCATTCAATGAACATCAAAGAGGTGTCTAAAAATCAGAGACACTAGGAGGACATCAGCAAGCTAATTTATTAAATTAGATTAAAGAAGTCAGGTATATGTTTAACATCAGAATTAAACAAAATAAATTATATTTAAATTTTTTGATGTTGCCCAGGTAAGCAATAGTACATCTGTATTTGTACATGAAGAGATCTATTACAGTGCAAGATCTATGTTGGTTTCTGTTAGACATGCTAGTTTATTTTAGTTAAACAGTTTCCAATTGTACCATTGTAAATGAGTTCTATAATAGGTATGTTTTCTTTTGAC
Source organism: Mauremys mutica (assembly GCF_020497125.1). Lineage (NCBI taxonomy): Eukaryota > Metazoa > Chordata > Testudines > Geoemydidae > Mauremys > Mauremys mutica. The sequence goes on from NC_059079.1 coordinate 34,564,094, forward strand.
CTGAAGTGTAGTTCTACTCTGAAAGAGAAGTCCTCAATGCCACAAAGTCAATGTTTATTATCACTCAATGACATAGATCAGTGTGCTCTATTTACAAGTAAAAATTATGATTTTTGTGTCTATGCCAAGCTGTGTCTGACTTTTGCAACAGTAATAAAGATTTGGCAGGACAAATTCTTCCCTCAGTTACACCTGTGAAACTTGATGGAAATCTAGCTTGCTATCCCATAGCTAAGTTGTCTCTATTGTACTAACAAGTGTTGTACCTTGGGGGAACACCCTACAACCCCATGTTCATCCTTATAATATGATTGTGTGGTATCAAATGCAAAGTTTGTCATGTGCCTTTGATGCACTGAGCATTGTTGTTACAGTAATGTTATTTTATATGGAGAGATACCTTTCTCATAGAGCTGGAAGGGACCTTGAAAGGTTATTGAGTCCAGTCCCCTGCCTTCACTAGCAGGACCAAGTACTGTCCCTGACAGTTTTCTTTGTTGTTTTGCCACAGATCTCTAAATGGCCCCCTCAAGGATTGAACTTACAACCCTGAGTTTAGCAGGCCAATGCTCAAACCACTGAGCTATCCCTTCCCCCCATAGTAAGGTTATAAGTTATAATTTAATGTATATACTTATGAGGGTGAAAATGTATCCTCATGGCTTAAAATAAGCCCGGGCAAAAACTCTCTAAGGCCTGGTCTACACTAAGGGGGGTGGGGTCGAACTAAGGTACGCAACTTCAGTTACGTGAATAGCGTAGCTGAAGTCGAAGTACCTTAGTTCGGGCTACTCACCCGTCCAGACGCCGCGGGAACGAAGTGGAGTTCCGGAGTCGACGGGAGCGCGTCCGGAGTTCGAACTATCGCGTCTAGATTAGACGCGATAGTTCGAACTCCGAGAAGTCGAACGCCACCCGTCGACCCGGCAGGTAAGTGTAGACCTACCCTAAGAGCAGTTCATACCTCATCAAGGTATGTATGGGACAAACCCAGCCCAGTCTCACAGGAACAAAGGATGCTGGCCTAGGTAGCAACAAAAGGATCTGTTTGACTCTCGAGTGAGTCACCCCCCTTCCTTTGGTCAGTTTGGGTCTGTGATGAGGTAATGCTCACCTGAATATGGGGGAGGGGGGGCAAAGCCAAGAGGGAAGAAAGAACATGATATAAGGGAGAGCTGTTTGCCATGCTCTTCCTCTCTCTTCCACCTACATCTACAGACACCACATCAAGTGACTGAAGTGCTGATCATAGGGGAGAGCCTGGCTGAAACGCAACCAGCCAGCCTGTGGTGAGAAGCATCTAAGTTTGTAAGGGCGCTGAAAGTGTTAAGATCAGCTTAGAATGTGTTTTACTTTTATTTCATTTGACCAAATCTGACTTGTTATGTTTTGACTTATAATCACTTAAAATCTATCTTTGTAGTTAATAAATCTGTTTGTTTGTTCTACCTGAAGCTGTGAGTTTGGTCTGAAGCATGTCAGAGACTCCCCTTGGGATAACAAGCCTGGTACATATCAATTTCTTTGTTAAATTGACAAACTCATATAAGCTTGCAGCATCCAATGGGCATAACTGGACACTGCAAGACAAAGGTTCCTAGGCTTGTGTTTGGGCCTGGAGATATTGGCTAGTGTCATTCGGTTGCACAATCCAAGGAGCAGCTTACATGCCAGAGGGTGTGCGTGAACATCCCAGGAGTGGGGGGTCTCACAGCAGAACCAGGTAAGACTGGCTCCCAGAGTCAAGGATTCTAGTGATCTAGCAGATCACTGGTCCAGATAACACCAGGGGGGAACGTCACAAGTGTAAAAAAAACAAAAAACCTATTTTTGTCAACACAGTAAGCACTTTGGCTCTGACTGCACACAGGGAGAAGATCTGCTTGGTAGGAAGTGCTATTTCTCCAGAGTACAGCTGCACTTAGAGATTTAAAGACCTGCAGTTGGTCCTGATCAAAGCTGCCTCTTGGTTATATCAGAAATAGTTATATTAGCACAGTCAGTAGACTGAAAAAAGGTGGTGCTTCATCCTTAGCAATGATCATATTTCTAAAGAATGCCCCAAGAGCCGAAAGATTAATCAGGCAGCAAACAATTAGAGTTGTCATTTTGTTCTCTATCAGGTGGAAATCCTCGATTGGAAGACAAAGCAACAGCTGTGCTTTCTGGATAAGGTAAATAATAATGTTAAAATGGCAGTGACAGTATTTAGAAGTTTTTAATTTTCTTTAAGTAAATGGAATGCTTGTGAAAGGAGATGGAAAGCCCTTACTCCTCCACTGGAGACAACAGCCTAGGTAGTGGCAGAGCAAACTTGCCCACACCGCCTTACAAAATCCATGAACCCTCTTCTGGAAAGATCAGAGGGCAGGGAGCACTTCCATCTTCATTCACATTCAACCTCTCAGTTGAAGGTGGCCAACAAGGGTGCCAGTTAGTACCAGTTGTGATGTGACCCTGGAGAGATTTCAAATAAGCCACCAAACTATCATCATGTTGTAATAACTTTGGTCATTATTAACATGGATGGATTTGCAACATGAGCTAGAGATTAAATGCTCCTTTTTCCTATTACGAGTGGCTTGAATTGTCCATACTAGACATAGAATTTTTTGGCCCTGTTTCAGAAAGTTAAAGGAATGCTGTCAACTTGAAAAAATCACGTTTCCCCCTGCACATTTTTTTAACCTACTGATCATCTTCCAATACAAATGTCTTACACGAATAGTATTTTTTGTTGCCTAGGTGGAACCACATGCCACGATTGGTGATATCAGATTGATGTTCCATAAATCTTGTAAGTATAATATTTTCAAAGAAACATACTAAGGGTACAAATCACATCAGAATTTCCAGTGCATAATTATTTAAGATAAAATTATGTAGTTTGACGGAGCATGTGATATACACACATTAACGCAAGTAATCAACAACTGAACACTAATGTAGCTGAGATTTAAAATAATTTTTCATTAGCTGTCATCTCCTAATTTCTGCAAATCTGTGCTTTGATCTGTAACTTTTTGATGATTTTTTATAATAAACAATAAAACAAGAAGTCATATAAATCTCCAACCGAAAGCTTCTCTCATTCGGTTGCAGTCATTACAACAGTGGATAATCCAAAAGCAAATACTATGGATAATTTTATGTTTTCTAATTTGTCTTGCAGATCCCCAGTGGTATCCTGCAAGGCAGTCAATAAGACTTGACCCCAGTAAGTACCAGTCGGGCCTAGAGTAATAAGGCTATGAACACAGTGCTTGCACAGAGGGGTGCCACGTTCTGTCCTCTCTGCTGGTATTATCTGCTATAAGTGGGAGTTTTGCTGAACTAGTTAACATTATGAAGGACTTTACAAAAAGGAGCCCACCACAAGCTGAATTCTTTGAACATTATTACTTAGAGTCCCACAGATGGGTCTGGTACCATTACCCACTGTTTAGTTAATTTGGGAGTTTGCACATTGTTTGAATTTGTTTTCAACTGTTGAGCACTTGTCCTTCAATGGAAGCAGCATGTAATCTATATATTACCTGCAGCTAACTGCAGTGAGATGCACCCCAAAGTGATGCTCATCTGTGAAAAGTCTGAAGGGTTATGTGCTAGTGCTATTAATTCACATTAACTTCTTTTTATCTCAGTTGGACATTACAGTTTTGTCATGTGATAAGCTAATGCAAAATGAATTAATGGGAATATAGGATCTACAGATTTAGCTGGTGCCAAGTGGCTGATTCAGTTAATTTAGTCACAGGTATTTCTGGTAGAAAACTCTTGTTGCTTGGCATTGATGCACAAGGGAAAGCATAACTGAAAAAACATGTTATTTCTCCATAGTTATTCAAATAAAATGTAGCACCTTTTTTTCCCTGCTATTAAGCATACAGTTATTTATACAATCTCTTTAAATGATTATGCTAGTAAAGATTAACACATTTTTTTAGATCAGTCCATGGGAAAATATGTGCTTGAGCAGCTTGTTTCCTTCCACAAGTATTTACGTTATCAGGCCCTATCCAGTGGCTTATGCTGGGAAACTTGTCACTGGGTGACAGCTGGAACTATGGGGATTCCCCTAAATGCAGGAACTTGAGTGCCACTGCCACTAGCCCAGAGCAGGCATGTGTCTGATAGGCCAAACCTCTGGAATGGAAAGATGTCAGTTAAACAAAAGAGTTGAATATAAATTGCATTTTACTATGCAGAGAGGGAGAGATCCTGGTCTACTCCATACCCCTTGCTTAGGACCAAAACCACGTGGAACCATCACATATCCATTGGACGGAAATGGAAGGCTACAAAGAGATCATGTAGGGGCACACTGCAACCTCTTGAATGCCATGGCTTCCCTTCATTAAGGAGTTCATGGAGATGAGCAGGCAGCAGTTCTGCAGAAAAGGATCTAGGGGTTACAGTGGACGAGAAGCTGGATATGAGTCGACAGTGTGCCCTTGTTGCCAAGAAGGCTAACAGCATTTTGGGCTGTATAAGTAGGAGCACTGCCAGCAGATCGAGGGACGTGATCATTCCCCTGTATTCGACATTGGTGAGGCCTCATCTGGAGTACTGTGTCCAGTTTTGGGCCCCACACTACAAGAAGGATGCGGGAAAATTGGAAAGAGTCCATCGGAGGGCAAAAAAAATGATTAGGGGGCTGGAGCACATGATTTATGAGAAGAGTCTGAGGGAACTGGGATTATTTAGTCTGTGGAAGAGAAGAATGAGGGGGGATTTGATAGCTGCTTTCAACTACCTGAAAGGGAGTTCCAGAGAGGATGGATCTAGACTGTTCTCAGTGGTAGCAGATGACAGAACAAGGAGTAATGGTCTCAAGTTGCAGTGGGGGAGGTTTAGGTTGGATATTAGGAAAAACTTTTTCACTAGGAGGGTGGGTGAAGCACTGGAATGAGTTACTGAGGGAGGTGGTGAAATCTTCTTCCTTAGAGGTTTTTAAGCTTGACAAAGCTCTGGCTGGGATGATTTAGTTGGGGATTGGTCCTGCTTTGAGCAGGGGATTGGACTAGATGACCTCCTGAGGTCCCTTCCAACCTTGATATTCTATGAGGAATGAGAAGGGGGCTGATTAGTGGGTCCATGATCTATATAAATTCTCTGTTCCTACAGAGAGAGCAGTGACACCCCCCCCCATTAGCGTCTGCCCATTGGAATAACTATAGTGGCTACTGCAGAGCAGGGGATGAGGATTTAATTCATGGTGTGTTGGTTTCAATGGTTTTCCGTGGGTGCACAGAAAATTCACTCCTATATTTTTTTTCCTATAGTTTTGTATTCAAATATAAGGAAACAGAAGGACTCTGAATTTGTTTTTATCAAATGGCACCCTCTTACCTAAGATGCTGGTAAAACATGTATCAGGTCAAAGGATCCCACAGATTGGTCTAAACAGACTAAAAGATTTCTTTAGGGTTAATATGTTACCAGAGTTTACTTTAATTTCACTGTGATGTGTATAACTACTTCTTCTTCTCAGAAGGAAAATCCTTGAGAGATGAGGAAATCCTGCAGCATCTCCCAGTTGGCACAACCGCTACACTATATTTTAAAGATTTAGGGCCACAAATAGGATGGACTATGGTGAGCTATGCTGCAAGCCTGAGACATTTTAATTAATGCTTCTCCTTAATTAATTCTTGCATCGCTTTCTCTCTGCATTTATTTAGAATGTCCATGCGCTGCCTGGTCTGACAGCAGATATAGACAGTGGAGCTTCATTTTCAGTGACTCTAATCTTAAGAAGCATTTAACCAGAGAACCCAATAAAAGTACATCATGAATTCCTGGCAGTGCACCCCATGGAAAAGCATCAGTGATCACCTTGCAACATGGTAGCCTGGCACAGTGGAACTAAGTGACTATGTAACTTCTGTTCCTTGGGCTGTCAGAGATCTTGTTGTCCTGGAGATCAATCCTGCAAAGACATATGAGTGACTTTACTCATGTCAGTCAATTTCATTGACTTCGATGGGTCTACTCATGAGAGTAAAGTTACTCACATGCATGTTTGCAGTTCAGGTCCTGGGACACTAATGACAGCTGGTTATTTCAGTAGCAGCATGAATTCAGATTGATTTTGGTGAATAGTTTTGGCTGAATAAACACTGAAAACAAAAATTTTGAAACTCAAAAGTTTGCTTTGAAACTATCATAATGAACCATTTCAACTTTGTGTTTTGAATCAACATTTCATTTAGAAACCAAGTGTCACTTCAAATAGACATTCACAATGTTTCATTTGACCCAAACATTTTTTTTTTTTTTTGGTCAAGAAAGACCACCACAGAAAATCAGTTTTGGTATGAAACTACGCGAATATTTTTTCATAGTTTTTGGTTCAGCCACCAAACTGAAAAATAGCTATTCATTCAGCTCTAACATTAACAGAAATTGAAAACATCAAATGTTCTGCCCTCTTAATTCAAAGAAAAGTCCCATCATGGCAGCGTTAGCCTGTAGCATTGACTAGGTGGTAAGAGAAAAGGTGGCTTTAAAATGAGTTGGGCAACTGTCCCTGCACAAAGCCTTCTGCAATTCCACAATACACATGTTGTCCTTTAGTTTTAATTTAAACGGCACAGCATGAAGGTAAAGTTAGACAGCAATTTGAAAACATATCATTTTAGTTACAATAATTAATACAATATTATTAATGACAAATAGTAAAGATAAAAATGATACCCCCCCCCATAATTTTAAATCACTTTTCATTGAATATAAATCCTCAGATCATCACACTGGAGCCCATGTTAGAAAAAGACTCCTACCAAGTAATCCTAAATGCAGTAAGATGATCAGAACAAATAATTACAATATGAGCAGGTTATAAGATCAAGATGCTTTCATATCAATGTACAGTGAAATACCACAGCATATTAAAACATTATAATGTAAATCAAAGCATATACTCTGCCATATGATTGTCCTGTGAACCATCTAGATCCTCCTCACCCTGCCCTTCATTCATCTTATTCAGACATAACCTAAGAAAAGCTTTAGCTTCAGCAAGTTTAAAGAAAAAATATCTTCCCATCTATGGTCAGTTTCACCTTTGCCAGATTGAGTGCTGATGCAATTACATCAGTTGTAATGATGATATCATGTAATATCACTAGTACCTCAACAACTTTTCTGGACATATGAGAAGCTCTAAGTATATCAGAAAAAAGTGATGATTTTTTGTTACATAAGTACAGTACATTTCCCTTATTTCTCCATAATTCAGACATGAACCTACTTTAATTAGTTATGGAAGCAAGTCATTATAAAAATTGAGGTCAAATTAAAGTGATGCTCATATGAAGTATTTCTATTTTAAACCAAATTCACTCATTAGAAACTAGTTTCTTGCCCTCCACCCTTTTTTTCCTGGAGAAATTCTTTCCCAGCATTCTTTTTAACCTATAGTAAAAAAGTAGTTTTATAGTATACCAAGATGAAAAATAAAGGCTAACATTCTATAAATATAATTTGCATGCACATTTATCACAACTGTATGTGTTCCCATGTTAATTGCACATAACTTGTCACCTGTGCATGTAATTACTGAAGTTGTATGCAGTTACTGCAACTGCAAGTGCACATTATATGTATGCATTTCTAACAATCTCAGCCTATAATTCCAAATGTTGTTATGGTGCAAAAACAAACAAACAAAAAAAATCCCACACCTCCATTCTGGGTTGGTGGAGGAATTTACTAATCACAAAAAGAAAACAAAGCACTGCCACTGATCTGCTCAATCTAATTATTCTCTCTCTCTCTCTCTCTTTTTTTTGTTTTTTGTTTGTTTGTTTGTTTGTTTTTTTGGCAGGTATTTTTGACAGAATATGCAGGTCCATTGTTCATCTATTTTCTGTTTTATTTTCGCATGCCTTTTGTCTATGGCCTGGATGACAAGCTTACATCAAACCCACATCCAGTGGTTAAGTAAGTTCTGTTATGAGCCTCAAGCAATATTTTTATAAACATCGTATTTTTATTCCAAATTTCTTGCCACACTTGTTTCTGTAGCATTCCTAAATGCTTTTGTCTTGCTATTTCTAGCTTGGCATGTATCTGCCATTCTTTCCACTACATCAAAAGGTTGATTGAAACAATATTTGTTCATCGGTTCTCCCATGGGACTATGCCACTGAGGAGTATTATTAAGGTAAATTGTGACAAAAATCTACCCACAGCCCTCTAGTAAATACAATCCGGCCACTCTCTGCACTGCTTCATTAGCACAGTGTTTTGGTGTGGCTTTTGTGGTAATGCACAGCAGCTCTGATTATGTAAAGCTGTAATTCTTTTACAAGATCTCACAGTAACCTTCCCATTGTAACCTACATGCCACCCTGCCATTATAATTCCTGTCAGTTTTCCCATTGCTCTTTCAAGATTTAATACCTTTAGTATTCATTCAGTTTTTAGCCCGCTAGCCCTCCTGGGTGTGAGGATTTCAGAGGCACTGTTATATTTTATGGGGGCACAGTCTAGTAGTACATAACTAGAGGTTTTCAAAATATTTTAAATCTGTTTTTTGGTAATAGAATCATTTCTCTCCTTGACAATTATAAATTTGCCTTTGCTTCTTGTGTAGCATGAAGCACCATGGCTGTTCTATATTTCCTTCCTGTCATGAGCACAACCTAGCAACAACTCTGTTCTGGGAGCAGGGGTTCACCTGTGCTCCCTCTGTTGGCTGCCTGCCTGCACAGTGGTATGATAGACTGCATGGCTATGCAGTAACTAGAGATATTTTAAAAAAATGAGGCAGCAGAATACTCTATTTTAAAACAAGGTTATATAGAATCTGGAGGATAGCAGATTATGTCATATCCTAACAGCCCGGTTTTATGGTATTTAATATTTTTTGTTTAGACTATTTCTTTAAAATACATCTGCATCTTAAGGGAGTGGTGGTCTCACCTGGGAATGAGAAGGCTCTAGTTTCATTTTTACACCCTACCAATAGTCTTATCTTTGTTATTACCCTATTGATCATCTGATTCCCTGCAGCTGCTTAGCATTCGCGTTAGCTTTGTGCTTCCTAAGTAGGAAAAGGGTCCTAAATATTCAGCTAGTAGCATGAGCTGAGCACTGGTAGTCACAGATCTATTTTCATTGCTTTCCGAAGCAGAGATGTGCACAGGCTTCTATCAGGCTAGCAGCTCACTTAGAAATGTCCACTCTGGACAAGTGGTAGCTATTTTACATTAATAACATTAGATGTTTGAAAGCAGGACAACTGTACCTTTAAAGTGAATGCATACTGTGCATTAAATCATCACTTGTCACTAGTGTCTGACACCCCATTGCACCACTCCAGTCCAAACAAAATACAGCTGCTAAAATTCTTATCTTTGCCAGTCATTCTGACCAGGGCCTTTGAATCACTTCCCCTTCTCCACCACATCAAGTTCACGATACTTGTCTTCAGCATCAAGTTCATACATAACCATGTGTCTCCCTATTTAGCTGCACTTGGGCCTGATTCACCTCTCACTTGCTCTGGTGTAATTCTGTTGATTTTAATGGAGTTATTTGTGATGAAAAAATTCATATCAGGTTGACCCTTAATGAATTTTTTTCAAATTTATCAGCACACTAAAAATTGTTTCTGGTCAAATAAAATGTAAATTTCAGAATGAAAAGTCATTTTTAATTGAAACATTTTGAAAATGTCAAAATCCAACATTTCAAATTTTTTTAAAATATATTTTAAAAAAATATTTTGGAGTGAAACAATTTAGAAGGTTTAACATGAATTTGTAACAAGTCTTGGTCAGCCCAAATCTGCATTTCTTGGTGAAAAACATTTCACAGGAACAGTTTTACCAACTCTAATCCCATTATCTTTACCAGCTTCAACACACTGTTTGTTTGTTTGTTTGTTTGTTTTTTCCCCTCTCACAGCTTCTTCCAGGACCCCACATGTGTGTAGAAAGTTCTTCCTGGGCTGTAAAGACAGTTCCCATTTCAATTGGGGGGAAAGGAGCGTAAACATACTAAGTGATCAAGTTGATGAAAGGTCCAGTGGCCTAGACCCTTAAAGGTATTTGGGTGTCTAACTCCCTTTGAGGATCTGCCTTATTGCTTTCACTTTGTGGGAGGAGAAAGGAGTGGGCATACAGATTTTCAAGGACATTTAATTATATGGAGAATCTGGGTCACCAAGAAACTATTTGAGAGATAGCAGGAGCAAAGATGTCAGACACCCCACACACACACTTCAAAATGGAGCAATTTTAAACACCTTAGAACTTCCAAACAACTCTGTGTAACTTTTCATAGAATCATAGATTATCAGGGTTGGAAGGGACCTCAGGAGATCATCTAGTCCAACCCCCTGCGCTCAAAGCAGGACCAATCCCCAAATGGCCCCCTCAAGGATTGAACTCACAACCCTGGGTTTAGCAGGCCAATGCTCAAACCACAGCTATCCCTCCCCCCTATTTTGCTAAAATTACATCACTCCCCTATCATGGTGTGTATGATTTTATATTAGGCCCAGCTTTTTTTTATTCCTAATTAAGAGACAAATTGTTACACTCCACTCTAAAAGGAAAGGTCAGCTCAGCTTTAACTTTGGAGCCAGAAATATGGTTTAATAATATGTATGTATATCTTTTTACCTAGTCTGACTACACATTTTCCTCCAGCACTCAAATATAGGTGGTAGAAAAGGCCTCCTATTTTAGATACATCATTGTTCATATAGGGGCTGTTTGTTTGTCCTCTAGGAGAAGTCAATCATCTTAATGTAATGAGACAATCAAGTTCCTTGTGAGCATGACTTAGAGGGGATGGGATTGGACATTTCTGAGAGGGAGGAAAAAATTCCATCCATTGTATTGGCTGGGAGACCCTTCACCTTTGTTTCACATACATGGCAGTAGAGTCATTTGGGCTCTTTCAATGCTTCCTTGTACTCTCTGGGACATTGAGGATATGAGCAAATTGTTTTTTTGAAGAAAGGATACAGATGTAATTAAAATGGAAAAAGACATGTCCCATCCATGAAGGTTCTACTCATTCCTAGTAGGAATCGAGTAAAAACATTACTAGGTATAAACAAGGCTCCTTTTGCTAACACTGCATATACTCTTGAAAGGTTGTGTTACTTTGTAAGGCCCTGTGATGGGGCAGAGCAACCCCGCACTGGTACCGCAGGAGTTAACCCTTCCTTCCTAGCAGAGGAAGCCACGCCCCGGAAGCTCTGCTGGGCATGCGCCAACTGGAGAACAGGTATAAAAGCCTGCAGATCAGCTCAGTCGGGGCTGACCACTGGAGAAGAAGGATGCAGGCTGCCAGCTCCTGAAGAGGGAGAGTCTGCGTGCCAGGATCCAGGAGTCAGCCAAGCCCAGGCAGTACCTGAGACCCCGACAGAGGATGTCACAGGGGAGGAACAGACCGGAGGACCCCCCGCCGCAGATGAACTGGTCCTCACGGTAGGAAGTGATCCAGGGGAACTCTAAAGACAAACGGTGTTAGAGCTGTATTGACGCTCAGCGTGTTGCGGGCGGATCCCTGCCGAGTGAGTGGCAAGGAGAGCTTGCCACTACCAGGGCCCTGGGTCAGGGCTCGGTGGAGAGGGTGGGCTCGAATCCCCCTACCCCCTCACCCACGAACCATGAGTGATCCTAGAGACTCCGGCTGCTAGGCCACGCTACCCCACTCGTGAGGGGGGGTTGTATGGACTCCGGCCGCTAGGCTGTGCTACCCCACCCATAAGAGGGGTTGTATAGACTCTGGCTGGTAGGCCGCACTACCTCGCTCGTGAGAGGGGGTTGTATGGACTCTGGCTGCTAGGCCGCGCTATCCCACTCATGGAGGGGGTGTTGCATGGACTCAGGTCGCTAGGCCGTGCTACCCTGCCAGACAGAGGCGACAGGGGGAAGAAGGCCGGGAGCCCGTAACTGACCGCCCACAAGGAGGCGGACGCAAGGACTGGAGATTGGTGAGACACCGACACCCCATCCCACCCCTGCCACAAAGGGGTGCTGCGGTGCCAGGCCTGCCACAACTGATGGAGAATGCAGGCAGCGATCAGGGCCTGAAACAAGGACCCAGATGCTCAAAATGGATCCTGAGAAGCTTTTGAAATGGCTGCTGGAGAACCAACAGTAGCAGTGCAGCAAAGAATCCTGTGGCACCTTATAGACTAACAGACGTTTTGCAGCATGAGCTTTCGTGGGTGAATACCCACTTCTTCGGATGCAAGTAGTGGAAATTTCCAGGGGCAGGTATATATAAGCAAGCAAGAAGCAAGCTAGAGATAACGAGGTTAGATCAATCAGGGAGGATGAGGCCCTGTTCTAGCAGTTGAGGTATGAAAACCAAGGGAGGAGAAACTGGTTCTGTAGTTGGCAAGCCATTCACAGTCTTTGTTTAATCCTGAGCGGATGGTGTCAAATTTGCAGATGAATTGAAGCTCAGCAGTTTCTCTTTGAAGTCTGGTCCTAAAGTTTTTTTGCTGCAGGATGGCCACCTTAAGATCTGCTATTGTGTGGCCAGGGAGGTTGAAGTGTTCTCCTACAGGTTTTTGTATATTGCCATTCCTAATATCTGATTTGTGTCCATTTATCCTTTTCCTTAGAGACTGTCCAGTTTGGCCGATGTACATAGCAGAGGGGCATTGCTGGCATATGATGGCATATATTACATTGGTGGATGTGCAAGTGAATGATGCGGTGATGGTGTGGCTGATCTGGTTAGGTCCTGTGATGGTATTGCTGGTGTAGATATGTGGGCAGAGTTGGCATCGAGGTTTGTTGCATGGATTGGTTCCTGAGCTAGAGTTACTATGGTGCGGTGTGCAGTTACTGGTGAGAATATGCTTCAGGTTGGCAGGTTGTCTGTGGGCGAGGACTGGCCTGCCACCCAAGGCCTGTGAAAGTGTGGGATCATTGTCCAGGATGGGTTGTAGATCCCTGATGATGCGTTGGAGGGGTTTTAGCTGGGGACTGTATGTGATGGCCAGTGGAGTCCTGTTGGTTTCTATCTTGGGTTTGTCTTGCAGTAGGAGGCTTCTGGGTACACGTCTGGCTCTGTTGATCTGTTTCCTTATTTCCTTGTGTGGGTACTGTAGTCTTGAGAATGCTTGGTGGAGATTTTCTAGGTGTTGGTCTCTGTCTGCGGGGTTAGAGCAGATACGGTTGTACCTCAGTGCTTGGCTGTAGACAATGGATCTTGTGGTGTGTCCGGGATGGAAGCTGGAGGCATGAAGGTAGGCATAGCGGTCGGTAGGTTTTCGGTATAGGGTGGTGTTAATGTGACCATCACTTATTTGCACCGTGGTGTCTAGGAAGTGGACCTCCCGTGTAGATTGGTCCAGGCTGAGGTTGATGGAGGGATGGAAGCTGTTGAAATCGTGGTGGAATTTTTCCAGTCTCCTTCCAGCAGTTAGCAGCACAACAGTAGTTGCAAGCGGCACAGCAGCAAGAGCAACAGCAACAGCTGATTCGGGAGCTGACGGCCCAACAACAGGCTAACCAGGAGCGACTGTTTCAGTAGATGGCAACGCTGATAGGACAGGCACCAAGCCCTCCTCTAGGCACGGCAGGGGGCAGTGCAAGTGCGGGGCTCGGAGGACTACCAGTGCGCCTAACAAAGATGGGGCCGGGGGATGACCCCAAGGCCTTCCTGGTGACTTTTGAGCGGATTGCAACTGCTGTACAATGGCCCCCTGCACATTGGGCCACTATTCTAGCACCCTACCTGACGGGCCCAGCACAAGCCGCTTACCATAACCCCGATCCACAGGATGCCATCTTAGACCAAACAGGTGTCAGCCTCGAAACTTACCGCCAGCGACTCCGGAAAGAACGGTACACGCCAGGAGCCAGACTATGAGCCGTGGCCCAGCGAATCCGCGACCTCTGTTGGAGGTGGCTGGAACCAGAACGATAGATGAGTGTTCAGGTAGCCGAGGCGGTGGCCCTAGAGCAGTTCCTGCAGACCCTTCCAACTGGGGGGAAAGAGTGGGTGCAGAGACACCGCCCGAAGACCCTTGTGGAGGCGATCTCCCTAATGGAGGATTACCTGGCAGCAGAGGGAGAACAGAATGCCAGTCCCAAAGGGGAGGGCTCAGGTGAACGGAACCTGAATCCGGCCTGGGGGGCCCGTAAGGTGGAGGGGAGAGGCCCCTGTCGGTACGCCCAGTCAGCAGGGACACACACGACGCACAGTGCTAAGGACTCACCCAGGGCAGACCTCGTACAAAGCCAAGACGACGCGTCAGGGAGGCAGAGCAGCCCCCATCATACCCCAGCTGAAGAAGGGAAGCGGGACCAGTGTTATGAGTGCAGACAGATAGGGCACTTCCGGAGGGAGTGCCTGTACATGGATTGTAATTATGGGCAGGTTTGGGCTGCGGGTCACCGTGCATGGACATGGGAGCTGGTGAAGATAGTTATACCGGTGAAAGTAGATGGTACGTCTACCTGGGCCTTGGTGGACTTGGGGTGTAGCCAGACAGTCATCCGGGCTGGGCTGGTAGAGCCCACTGGCACCACTGGGGCCCCCATCAGCCTGCAGTGGATTCACGGGGATGTGAAGCCATACCCCACCATCTGGGTGCAGCTCGATGCTGCTCAACACTGAAGGTGGTGTCTAGTCGGGGTGGCCCCGAAGTTGGCTTACCCAGTGGCTGGCCGGGCTTCGCTGACCTCTTGTGGGAGTGGGGTACACATCCAGGGAGGAAAAGTGAGGGGGTGGACTAGAAGGCCTGGATTATTAGGCCAACCAGTGGCGGACGACCCCCTGGAGGGGACCTCAGGGAGTCCAGAGATAGAGGAAGGGAGCCAAACCCCTACTGAGGCCCGAACGGGAGAGGGCCATGGATGGCTGGATGTAGACGGCGACTTCCTGGAAGAACAAGGGGGGGACACCACCCTCAGTTGAGCCTGGGAGCAGGCAACGGGACCCCCCAGGGAGGAAGACCTGCCCCAACACTGGCAGCAAGGACCCCGATTTTGAGATCCATCATGACTTACTCTATCGGGTGGTCCAGGAACCACAGACAAAAGAAGACCTGCGCCAACTGTTGGTCCCGCGGCGGTTCCGGCAGAACTTGCTCCACTTAGCTCACTCATTACGTGGGCTGAGCACCTGGGGAGGGAGTAAACGCTGCAACGGGTGGCCCAGAGGTTCTTCTGGTTGGGCATCCATAGGGAGGTGCGGGATTACTGTGCCTCCTGCCCCGAATGCCAGAAGACCGGCCCAAAAAGCATACCAAAAGCCCCCCCTTGTGCCCTTGCCGGTGATTGGGACACCCTTTGAGCGGATAGGCTTGGACTTGGTGGGACCTTTGGAGAGGAGTAGCTCTGGCCACAAGTACCTCCTTCGAGGCTGACACCTGTTTGGTCTAAGATGGCATCCTGTGGATCGGGGTCATGGTCGACTATGCAACACGGTATCTAGAGGTGGTACCACTACGGACTGCCATGGCACCGGTCATCGCCAATTAGCTCTTGCAGATCTTTGCACAGGTCGGCCTGCCGTGGGAGATACTAATGGACCAACGGACTAATGTAACTTCTAGACTAATGGCAGAGTTGTGCCGTCTGCTGAATATCTGTGCACTCAAGACCTCAGTCTACCATCCTCAGACGGATCGGTTGGTAGAGAGATTTAATGGCACCTTGAAAGCCATGCTAAGGAAGTTCGTAGATGACGATCCTCGGCACTGGGATAAATTGCTCCCAGCACTCCTCTTTGCTGTGCGAGAGGTGTCACAGGCTTCCACAGGATTCTCCCCTTTTGAACTCCTCCAAGGGAGGAAACTCAGGGGAATTCTTGATCTCCCAAAAGAAACCTGGAAAGAGCAGGAGACCCGCATCCAAGGATCCATCCAGTATATCCTCCACCTGTGGGAACGGCTCCGAGAGTTGGGAGCCTGGGCACGGGAGAACCTGATGAAAGCCCAACATAGCCAGGAGGCTCAATACAATAAAGGGGCCAAGATGAGAAGTTTTGAGCCCGGAGACCGTGTCCTCTTGTTACTACTCTCCTCTGAGTCTAAGCTATTAGCCAAGTGGCAAGGCCCCTTCGAGATGACTAGACAAATAGGGCCCGTCGACTACGAAGTACGGATGTTGGGGCGAAGGAAGGACGCTCAGGTCTACCATGTAAACCTCCTCAAGGCCTGGAGAGACTAGGAAGGCTTGATGATTGCCCCGTACCCTCCAGAACCCGAACTGGGGCCATTGGCGGAAGATCCAGAGGAGCCAGGGTCTGCGGCCATAAGCCTGGAGCTCGACCCGGTCCAGCAGGAGCAGGTTACGACAGCTGATTTCAGCTTTCCCCACAGTCCTGTCGACACAGCCCGGGAAGACCATGCTGACCAGCCGCCATATCGCCACCATCCCCGGCCACAAAGTGAGGGAGAACCACTACCCACTCTCCAGGAAGATGTGGGAGACGGTAAGGAGAGAGCTCGACATGATGTTGGCCCTGGGGGTGGTCGAAGAGTCGTGAAGTGAATGGCGGAGCCTCATAGTACTAGTTATCAAGCCAGATGGAACAGTCAGGTTCTCTATCAACTTCTGCAAGGTGAACGCGATCTCTCGTTTCGATACCTACCCCATGCCTCAGGTGGATGAGCTGCTGGAGCGGCTAGGTAAGGCAGAATTCATCTCCACCCTAGACCTGACCAAGGGGTATTGGCAGATCCCTTTGAAACCAGCCTCCTGAGAAAAGACAGCGTTCCCAACACCATTCGGCCTCTACCAGTTTACAGTGATGCCTTTTGGGCTACATGGGGCCGCAGCTACCTTCCAGCGGCTCATGAATCAAGTGTTGAGACCCCACAGCGCGTATGCTGCAGCATACATCGATGACATCATCGTTTACAGTGCCAACTGGGAGGAACATCTCCAGCACCTCGCTGAGGTGCTGCAAGCACTGCGTGAAGCAGGTCTCACTGCAAATCCAATCAAGTGTCACTTGGGCCAAAGAGAAGTGACCTACCTGGGCTATACGGTGGGTCAGGGGAAACTCCACCCTTTGGTAGATAAGGTGGAAACCTTGAACTACCCGACCCCCACGGCAAGTACGGCAGTTCTTAGGGCTGGCCGGGTATTATCGTCAGTTCGTGCCTAACTTTGCCACGTACGCTGCCCCCGACAGACTTGACGAGAAGCTCCCAACCACGGAAGGTCCAGTGGTCAGAAGACTGCGAGAAGGCCTTTTGCGCCCTGCGGGAATGATTGACACAGGAGCCAATACTGATCCAGCCTGACTTCGCAAGGCCCTTTATCCTCCAGACTGATGCCTCAGAGGTAGGGTTGGGGGCCGTACTGTCGCAAGAGGTGAGGAGAGAAGAACACCCCGTCTTGTACCTAAGCCACAAGCTGTTCCCCCGAGAAATGCAGTATTCCACCATAGAGTGGGAGGCCCTGGCAGTTAAACGGGCAGTTGAGGCCCTGAGGTACTACCGATTAGGGAACCCCTTCACATTGGTAACAGACCACGCACCCCTCAGATGGATTAACAGCATGAAGGATGCAAACACACGGATCATGCGGTGGTACTTGTCCCTCAAACCCTACTCCTTCCACGTGTTACACCAGCCGGGAAAGGCCCATGGGAATGCGGACTTCTTTTTCCAAGTCAGGGAAGAGGAGGGGGAAGAAATGGCCAAGGGTCAGCCGGGCCCGAGGGCTGCCTTAAGGGGGAAGGTGTGTGACGGGGCAGAGCAGCCCCGCACTGGTACCGCAGGAGTTAACCCTTCCTTCCTAGCAGAGGAAGCCATGCCCAAGAAGCTCTGCTGGGCATGCTGCAACTGGAGAACAGGTATAAAAGCCTGCAGACCAGCTCAGTCGGGGCTCACCACTGGAGGAGAAGGATGCAGGCTGCTAGCTCCTGAAGAGGGAGAGTCTGTGCGCCAGGATCCAGGAGTCAGCCAAGCCCAGGCAGTACCTGAGACCCGGATAGAGGACGTCACAGGGGAGGAACAGACCGGAGGACCCCCCACCGCAGATGAACTGGTCCTCACGGTAGGAAGTGACCCAGGGAAACTCTAAAGACAAACGGCGTTAGAGCTGTATTGACGCTCAGCGTGTTGCGGGCGGATCTCCGCCGAGTGAGTGGCAAGGAGAGCTTGCCACTACCAGGGCCCTGGGTCGGGGCTCAGTGGAGAGGAAGGGCCCGAGTCCCCCTGCTCCCTCACCCCCGAACCATGAGGGATCTTAGAGACTCCGGCTGCTAGGCTATGCTACCCTGATTGTAAGGAGGTGGTGTATGGACTCTGGCCACTAGGTCGCGCTACCCCACCCGTAAGAGGGGTTGTATAGACTCTGGCCGCTAGGTCGTGCTACCCCACTTGTCAGAGGGGTTGTATGGACTCTATCTGCTAGGCTGCGCTACCCTGCTTGTGAAGGGAGATTGTATAAACTTTGGCCGCTAGGCCGTGCTACCCCGCTTGTGAGAGGGGGTTGCATGGACTCAGGCCGCTAGGCTGTGCTACCCTGACAGACAGAGGCGACGGGGGGGGAGGGGGGAAGAGAAGGCTGGGAGGCCATAACTGACCACCCGAAAGGAGGCAGACACAAGGACTGGAGAGTGGTGAGACGCCGACACCCTATCCCACCCCTGCCACAAAGGGGCGCTGTGGTGCCAGGCTCGCCACAGGCCCTCCTAAGCACTGTCATCTGCTGGGAGTCTGTGTATGAAGAATGAGTTGTATCTGCCGGTTTTGATATGACTGATACTGAATTCAGCAGTGACAAATCCCACTTACTTTAGGAGTCTTTCCTTAAAACTGAACTATGTTTTTTCAAGAAAATTGTGTACTTTGGTTGTTCACATTAATTACAGCATTTATTGTTGGGATCAGATCCCAATGTTTAGATGATGCTTTAGGACAGGGGTTCTCAACCTTTCTTTCTGAGCTCCCCCCCCACCCCCCCACCAAGCTATAAAAACTCCATGGCCCACCTATGCCACAATAACTGATTTTCTGCATATAAAAGCCAGGGCCGGTGTTAGGGGGTAGCAAGCAGGGCACATGCCTGGGGCCCCCTGCCACAGGGGCTACCATGAAGTTACATTGCTCAAGGTTTGGCTTGAGCCCCGGGTGGCAGGGCTCATGGCCCTAGGCTTCAGCCCCATGTGGCAGGGCTTCAGCTTTCTATCCTGGGCCCCAGTGAGTCTAATGCTGGCCCTGCTTGGTGACCCCCATGAAACCTGCTCGCAGTCCCCCAGGAATAATGAACAGTGAGGAAGGATGGTCTTGTGGTTCGGGTGCTGGACTGGTACACAAATATCTGAGTCTGGTTCTGCTGCAGAGTTTCTGAATAAATTTGTGAAAGTCACTTAACCTCTGCACCTCAGTTCCACTATCTGTAACAGAGATGCTTTCTTTGGCCCACCATTTGTCTGGTGGTCTGTAAACCTGTGGTAGGGACTGTCTCTTTATGTGTTTGTACAGTGCCTTGCACAATGGAGCCTCACTCTTGATTGAGGCCTCTGGGCTCTACTGTAATAGAAACAATTCTAGGAAAAATGATACTGACATTCATCACAGCTGTGAAGGCAACCACAACCCTTGGAGCATGTGAGATTTTACTGTCTCTCACACCATCAGCTAAAAGAAACATTGTCAGATATACTACATTCAGCAAGTCTGGTTTGCAGATGCTAAGATTCTGATTTCAGATACACAACCTCTTTGAGCATTACTGTCAGAAATGCTGTTTCACCATATAGCTGTAGATAACGGCCTTCTTGTTACTCTATCTCTCTACATTTAATAAGAGCCTAAGTAACATAACTCTCCTCTGTATGAAAAATAACTTTCTGGAAGACCCGGACTTTCAGCTGGCCATGAATTTGCCTTCCATTGATGGCTTGGCAGCCAAAGAAAAGCTCATGTAAAGTGTAGGAGTTACTATTCTCGTTCATTTTTAAAGAGAGACTTTTAGACTAAGCAGATTGTGCTGCATTTGAAACCCATAACAATCCGGTTACTTTAGAATGACTACTCGGCGGAGCTGTGTTTTCCATTGACTGATTGCCTCATAGTGAGAGCACCTTGGTTCTTGTGCTCTTCCTTTCTTCCCTGCCCCCAGTGCTCCGGTCGCCTCCTCTTTTTCATAAAGTCTTATCTCCACCAGTCACCCACTGTGTCTACTCACTCAGTCCCTGTGGAGGCGTCTCTCTTCTTAAAGTCAGGATGGCCTCTCCTCTAAATCTTCCTCCACACATCAGCCTCTGCTTTTTCTTTACAGCTTGGGTTCAGTTCTGCTGCTAACATTTTTCTCAACCAGCAGGTCAGAGCAGTTTCCTGGCAGGGTCTCTAATGCCACCACCACTACCATATAGGAGTTTACCTTTGGGCTCTAGCAAGTCCAACTGGGAACATCTTGGAATGGTAGAAGGTAAAAATGTGAGACAGTTTCTTAGAGGAGGCTTTGGCTACTGCAAATCATTGGAAAAACTATATTTTGGATATAAAAAGAGCTATACGTCTTACCACCCATCCCCCTCCACCTCACTGCTGCTTAGGTTAAATTTGCATCAGTTTTGGACTGAATGGTTAGATTTTCAGAATGGTGGCATAATTCCTTAAATCTGTAACTCATAGCGTTAAATTGTATAAAACAACAAACAGTTAATGCCAAGGGGAAAATATCATGCAGTTTAACAATATTCATCACCATTCAGGATCAGGCTTCGTGTTGCATGAGTATAGAATTTTGTATTTTTAAAATGTTAATTTTTCATGCTTTTTTATTGATGTTTTTAATTTTTTATTGCTGTTCTATACAATTAAAAACATTAAACATATACAAAGTCTATTTGGGAAGTCCATTTTTAAGCCATTGTTCTAATTAGTGAAAACAGTTTGGGTTTTTTAGTTGACTCAGCAGATTCGATGTACATACCCCTGTTGATTTAAGTGGAAAATGTATCAGGCCCCTAGTAAAACTCACTGGTGTGTTTGATTTTGTGACATCTGTAGAAATAAACAAAACTAGGAACCAGATTCTCCTGTGGTGTAACTCCATCAACTTCAGTGGTCTTATGCCAGTGGAGAATTTGGCCCTGGGATTTTGAATATCCTAAAACATTTTTACTTTTGATTTAAACCATTATTTTCCTGGTGTCAGAATTTAAAACCATGATTTTCTAATTAAATAAAAGCTAGAGCTATGTGGGCGGAGCCAGGACTGCATATATACAAACATCATTGCTGGCAGCAGGGATTGAATTTGGAAATTTCAGTGAAGAGCATAATCTCTTGCCACTTTAGCTAAAAGGAATAACTCTAGTTGTTATATAGTGACAGACTCCTATCCTTGATGGAGCCAGTCACTTCAGGAAGACATTAACATGCACTAACCCAGTATATCACATATGCAAACAAAGACTCTGATTTGAAAGTAATACCTGCCATGCCTCTAGGACAACTGTGGGAATACAAAAATTGCAGCCAAGCTCACGTTTTGTCCGTAATTTATTGACCTTCAGTAAAATGTTGGGGTCTATAGTCTGAACTATGAATGCTTAATTTAGAATAAAACATGGAAGTTCACATTTGAGTTCTACTATTGTAAATTTGGAACTCAGTTCAAAATCTAGTTACTACATTTTTATAAAAGATAAACAGAATTGTTATAACATGAGTGATATGGCCTCAGCTTGGCTGTGTTCCCATATGTTTTATATTGTATCATTTGTAAATATTTTTATTATGGTAACTCCCAAAAGCCCCTATGAGGATTGGGACCCCATTGTCCTGGGCTTGGTACAAACAGAGAAAAGATACAAGCCCTGCCCAGAGGGGCTTACAGTCTAAAGACACAAACAGCTAAAGGATAGGGAATGAGAATACAATTATGTATGTATTGTAGTTTACTTTTATGGTTGGGTTTAGATGAAGGATGTAGAGCCAAGATGATCTTAACAATGGCAGCATTCTGAATCGTAAAATAAACTTGGGAGTAAGGCTGCAGTGGTCCAAGCCAGAAAAGAGGAGCTTGTGGTAGTCAAGACATGAAGTGATGAGGGCTTGGATGAGTTTTGGCTGTGGGCAGGGAGCAAAGGCTGGATTTTGGAATGTGTAAGAAAAAGTGAAAGGATTTAGAAATGTCCTGAATATGTTCATCCTGCGAGAGAGCCAAGTCAGAGGTGACACCCCAGTTATAGGGGAAGAGTGAGGGAATGAAGATGATGAGCTCAGTTTTGGCCATGTTGAGTTTAAGGTGGTGATTGGACAAAGATGTCAGAAAGACAGGCTGAGATACTAGATTTAGTGAAGGGGGAGGGTGCATCCATAGACGTAGATTTATGAGTCATCAGCCTAAAGATGGTAGTTAATACCTTCCTTGCAGAGGAGAGCACCTAGAGCTAGAATATAGAAGGAGCAGAGGAGAGGGCCAAGGATAGACATCCTAACATGGTGAAAGGGGAAGAGAAGCCTGGCAAAGAGAGCAATCGGAGAGAAAGAACAGAGCCATGGAAACCAACACAGGACAAAGTTTCAAGTAGGGAGAAGCTGACATTGAAAAAGCTTCCAAGAGGCTAAGGATAATCTAGTGAGAATTCAGTGGAGCATAGAGGGTGGTAGCTGGATTAGAGAAGGTCAAGAACAGAACTGAAAGAGAAATTCAGCAAGTGGTTGCAGACAACACATTTAGTGAGTTGGGAGGAGAGAGATTGGGCTTTAGTTTGAGGAGGACATAAGGTAGGGTCAAAGGCATGGCCGGCGAGTTCTAGGGTGCCCAGGCACCACAGGCCTTAGCCCCGCCTTCTGCCCCTAGATGCCCCCCCACATCCTCCAGGCCATTCAAAATGGCCCAGGGCCGCCACTCACCACCGGCAGCGCAGCGGAGCTGAGCGGCTTCCTTCCTGCTCGCTCCGCGTGGCTGCCGACCCCTCCCTGCGGCCCCTGGGCAGGGTGGGTCTGTGTCGACATGCGCTGCTCCCACCCGAAGCGCCCCTGCAGCCAATAGGAAGCTGCGGGGGCAGTGCCTGGGGATAGCAGCGCGCAGAGGCCCCGGCCCGCCCTGCCTATGAGCCCCAGGTAAGTGCCGCACTCCCCACCCCCTCCAGAGCCTGCACCCCCCACTCCTTTCCCACATCCCCCCCCCCTTCCGGCCTCAAACCTCCCTCCCAGAGCCTGCAACCCCTCCCTCCACACTCCTCCTCACCCCCTCCCAGAGTCTGCACTCCCACTCCTTTCCCACATCCCCCCCCCCCCCTTCCGGCCTCAAACCTCCCTCCCAGAGCCTGCAACCCCTCCCTCCGCACACCCCCAACTCTCTCCCAGAGCCTGAACCCCCACCCCTTTTCCACCCCCCCCCTCCTGCCCCTAAACTCCCTCCCAGAGTCTTAGGCAGGTGGGGGGGTGGGCTGTCGGCATTCTGGGCACCACCTAAATTTCTACAAACCTGCCGCCCCTGGTCAAAGGTAGGTGTTTAAGATAGGGAGGAGGATAAAAGCATGCTTCTATGGGGAGGGAAAGGAAGAGGTTGGAGGGAGGCTGATCATAGCTCACCATTTAGAACCCATGATGTTTCTATTTGTGGCAAAACGAGTCCTGGCTCCCCTAGCACTTGGTCCTTATGGCTCCTCATCTCTGACCTGTGCGCAGTGAAACAGAACAGCTTCCAGATAAAACGCTCCTTTAGCTTTAACGCTTTGGGCCACATTTTCAAAAGCAATTTCTAGACCAAACAGCCTGTACACTCCCTTTGCTCTGAAGGGAAAAAAAAGTCACTTCAAGAGCTACACTTCCTGCTTATTTACTGTTGTCTTTTCCTGTCTTTCCCTCCCACTCTACCAAACTTGGTATGTTGTCATTTTTGTTGCATTATCTGCAACTTGCAATCTGCCCCCAAGTGATCATTATCACTATTTCTTTTGGTAATCACTAGTCTAGATAACGCTACTGTTTTCCCTTCACACAGAGGACAGTAGATATCTTTATTATAAAAATTAAAACAGAAAAATTACTTATTTTTCAGAACTGCTTCTATTACTGGGGATTTGCAGCTTGGATTGCTTATTACATCAATCATCCTCTTTATACACCTCCTTGTAAGTAGCAAAATGGCCCTCAATGATTTGAACCTTTACCTGGGTATATTTGAGTGCTAACGATCCGTTTTTAAACATTTTGTTTTCTAGCCTATGGACAAAAACAGATAAATTTTGCTGTGATCATGTTTCTGGTAGGTCTTCTGCTTTTTTATTAAAGACTCTCCTTTATTTATTACTTTCGGGGTGGGGGAAGGGGACTATCAAATTTATTATTGGAAAGCTCAGGACACAGAACTAAGATTGATCAGCTTAAGATAGAGACAAAACTGTCCGTTTTGACCAGAACCTGGACTTCAGGGAAAGTTTTGGCTGAGTAAGAATTTCAAGATTGGTCTGTTTACTCTGCAGAAATTAGATAAGAATTTACATGTGGAGACTCACACTCAGCCACATTCATCACAGTGATCCTGGTACTACCAGAGTCTAGCACTATGTTAACATTTGTTCAGTTTATCAAGGGTTGAGACTATCAAGTAGATCATAAGTAGCCGACAGCTGGCCTACTACAGAATATGAAAGTGTTAATATTCAGGGCCAGTTTTCATCTTGCTGGCTTTCCATATATTCTGACAGAATCCCTCTGGAAATAGAATCCTGAAAGTGTCCTTTCACTCACCTCTATTTTATTTCGTTGCTATACTAATATTGCTTCTCTTAGGAAGTATCCATTCTCTCTAGTGCAGATGTAACCTGTCTCTGCATTAAGAGAAGAAAAAGAATTACTATAGTGTCAATGATCGGAGGAGCTCATAGCACTTTTCAAATGTGAAATTTTCTGTGAAATAGACAATGGTGGATAATTTGAGCCACAGAGGTTAAAGCGACTTTCCCTAGGTCAGACAGCGCACTGCAGAGCTGGGAATAAAACTCAGCAGCTCTGATTACCAGTTCTCTGCTCTACTCTGGCCATAATCATATATACAGACCATTTCAATCTATTTTCTACCTAACTAGTGGTGGAAAGCATTACCTAAAAGCAGGTGGAAAAGTTGGTTAATGGAACTTTGTGAATCCCATCAAGCCCTTGCCATAAGAAGTTGTTATGGACCAGCATATCAGCATTTATGGAGCTGCACAAATATGCTTTGGGATTTTTGAGAAATCCAAACTGCCTGATTAATTTTTTTAAACAAATCAGCCCAGTCAAAAGGTAAAGGAAACACACGCTGGATCCACTTTATTCAGGGGTTATAGTGTTACGGTCTGGCTGGGAGGATAGCTGGAGTGCATTGTACCTTCTTGGGACTTGGTCAACACTTGCTAGTAGCATTGCAAACGCAAAGCAGAGTGTAATATGGCCTCTTGTGTATGGAATGATGAGTAGAACAGACGTCTCCTTACCGTCAGTCAGAAATCTTGTTTTGAGCTTTATTAAGATCTAAACATTTTTAATCCTATGTTGTTTAGTCTATTTTTCAATGGGGGTTTGGGGCCCTTTAAAAATATTTGTCTAGGAACTAGCATTGGGAAGAGGAATGATAAATGGAAGAGAAGCATTTCCTTTATTGTATTGTATGCTACTTCTTGCAGATATGTGAAGCTGGAAATTTCTCTATCCACGTTGCACTCAGTGACCTGAGAAGAGATGGTAAAAGTTTATTCTCTATCTTTTGTGCAGTTAAGTTAGCACTTCTGCAGTGATCTACACTGATGAACGGCCTGATCCTGCAAGGTGCAGAGAGCCTCCTGTGAGGGGCTAATCACCCTCAGCTGGCCTCAGTGGGAGCTGAGGGTACTCAGCACCTCATAGGATTGGACACTAAAGTAAGTTTGTGTGTGTGTAACGAAAGCACCTAGGGCCAGATTGTGCCATTAGGGCATAGGCCTGTGTTAGCTGCACTGGTGGTTCAAAGTGGGATGTGGGCATGATATTCGGGTTGGCTAGTTCTCCAGGGGATGCTAGTAGGAGCTGTGCTATGGAGAGTGCAAGGTCCGGTAATGTGCCTGGCTCCTGCCCAAGGCACAAGCTGTGTGTGTGTGCTTGGAAGTTAAGGGGCATGGCTCCCTTGCAGGGGCGGCTCTAGGCGGCACACCTGCGGGAGGTCCCCAGTCCCGTGGATTCAGCGGCAGCCTGCGGGAGGTCTGCCGAAGCCACGGGACCAGCGGACCCTCCGCAGGCCTGCCGCCAAAGGCAGCCTGCCTGCCGCCCTTGCGGTGACTGGCAGAGCGCCCCCCGTGGCTTGCCGCCCCAGGCACGCGCTTGGCGTGCTGGTGCCTGGAGCCGCCCCTGCTCCCTTGTGCTTTGCCCCCTCTTTGTAGGAGGGCTGCGTAGACTTTGGCTCATATTTGCTAACTGCATCCACAATTTTGAGACAATTGTAATCTCTAGAAATAACCTTCATTTCTGAGGTCTAGGAAATGGTGCAGTTACTTCCTATGGGAATGACTTAGTGCTGGCCAGTCAGCATTGCCAATGATCTTTCCCAAGGATGCTTCTAGGCATGGTACTGCCAAATACTGTGTGCAAGCCTTAATGATGCCTATAGCACTTCCCCACAGGCACCCTAAACCTTCCTCTGGGCTCAGTGGAGTCCTTGTTTTCCCAAGTCTATCTTGCCCATCTCTTCAATAGGCAGATTTGGATTGTCTTTATAGCAAATTACATGGTACATAGGAGTGTCAATGTTCTGTGATTTATTTTTTGTGGTTCTTTAAATCTGTAGGATCCAAGATCCATAAGATCCCTTATCCAACAAAGAATCCTTTCACATGGCTGTTTTTCTTTGTAACCTGTCCTAACTATACGTACGAGGTATGTATCTTCATCAGTAAACCACACTAAGATTTAAGTTTTGCAGGTTACAGCTCAATTTATATTGTATTATTAAAACAAACATGTAAGGAAACCCTAGAAACTTAAAATCAAAAATATGCAAGCCCACTTCATATTGCCAAACTCTAGGTTCAATCTTTCAAACAGTTAACCCATGACAGACACCCTAATGTACCTTTAAGTGAAATTTACTTCTGTGCAGAAAGATTGCATGAAGCCTATGCACTTCTCAGACTCTCAAAATTAAGATCTAAATGGGATGTGAGTGGTGCATAGACCTTGTACAGGTCCTGTGCACAGCAGTGAGTGTCAGGCTTTGTGTCCTCAATGCACACAGCCCTGCTGAGGTCAGATTTAAACAAAATCTTGATTTCAGGGGAGTTTCATTGGTGTAAATGAGAACAACATTTGCTCCCAGGGCTGCAGAGTGTCACCATTATAGGCACTGATTTAGGAACAACTACAAAATAGGTCGAGACAAGGGAGAGAGAAAACTTATGTCCAAAACAACACACAATAACCATGATGAAAAACGGGGAGCTTTTGTTTGGAATTAACAGGATGCTGTTGACTGTGTGAAAAATAATTGATACCAGAAATAGCTTTAGGTAACGTTGGATGTATTGTTTACCTACATTAGAGAGGGATGTTTTGATAATAGAGGTATAAATGTGAATGTGATCATCAGAAATATTTTGAGTTTCCTTGGCCATAACAGGTGGGGGCATGGATCAGCTTCACCATCATGACTCAGTGTGTCCCGGGTGAGTAAGGTTTTGTCTTTCTCCCAACTAGGTGATTTGTTCTCAGGACAAGAGAATATTGTTTCACTAGCATTGATATTGTTTCTTTTTTTATATATCTTTTTATAGTGGGATTGTTCACATTTCTTTGCTTCATTCAGATGACAGTTTGGGCAAAGGATAAACACTACACCTACATACGAGAATTCAAGGATTATCCAAGTCTTAGGATGCCAATTATTCCTTTCTTACTGTAAGAAGAAAGAACTGCTTGAATACCTGAGTGGAACTACAGGAGGACAAAGCTAATGGTCTCTTTTTACTGAGAAACCTGCTGGCAAATGAGAGAATTCATTTAGATAACTAAACCAGGGTGGTTCTGCTGCATGGACTCTCCATTGCTGTGGGAAATTCTATACAATTGGAAGCTACATCTCCCTAATATTTCTAAATTTTCAGAAAGTCATATTGGTTGCCATGACTTAATTGCTTCATTGGCAGCCAAGGGCCTTTAAGGCTCACTATTGGCTTAGATCCTTTCAGTTAGTGACAGTTGTAGCTTCCTGTACTGGCCTGGTTGGTTTTGTGGATCACCATGAAGCCTTGCCACCGGGAAGCTCCAACTTGTGGAACAGCATTCCACAGATGTGCTGATTGACCACAGATTTCTGGAGTCATCATCAGGTCAGCTGATTCAAAGGTAGATGCGTGTGCTGCCTTCCCTTGCTGGAGAGAAAGTGCTATGGGGACAGGTGCTTCATGGGGAAATGAAGAAGTTACAAAGGAGGGAAATAGGAGTACTCAGAAGAAAGAGGTGAGCAATAACTCATGCCTGAGTTGGCCCGAACACATACTTTGATGAGTCAACCTTAAATCACAAGTCATTACGAATAGAACATCCCCTGTTAGGAAAACTCCTTTATCAATAAATTGCTCACCAGCTAATTGACTGGATTTTGAAGATGTTGTATCTTCTGTAGCTGTGATACTTGGCCTGTTTTCATAAAACAAGTCATTATGATACCAAAAAACTTTTATCTAGAGGTTTTATGTTAGTGTTTTCTGAAGAGGTTTTTAATGTACTTTGTAAACAAATGCACTAACCTACAGTCCTCAAAATGATACTTCTGTCCCTGTTTGCAAAGCAGGGAGAAGGAATCAGTTACGTAGTGAACCTTCTATGTTTTGTTTTCCACAAGGTGTTCAGTTTAACTTGGAAGGTTTTCTATAAATCTATTCAAGAAACTACTGCAAAACCTGTCTTAATGACTTTTTTAAGAACCTATTTTAGAATGTATCTACAAAGAGAAAACATATATAACGTTTTTTCATGATGATTTATTTACCTAGAATTGACTTATAGAAAGATTTTTGCAACTATTTGTAAAGATAAAATATGCAATAAATTCAAGCCTACATTTTGAACTCTGTCAAAATAATTATGGCAACAGAAGATAATGGATTATAGCTGGTTGCAGAAGTTTCATAGTTTATATATAAATATAAAGCAAAATGGTCTTGTGTCAAATAAAAAGTTACATCCACTGGATTAAAAAAACAAAATCCCAGAGTTCACTATTATATAGCAAATTCTACTACTGGATGAATGGCTTAGAAGCATGTAATGATTAGTGCTGTGAGTAATCAAAGCAATAAATCATCATGAATGATTTTGCATTCTGCTATTCTCCGGTAGAGCTATAGGCAAAACTGGTGTCGGGGTGAACTTCAAAATGTTTGATGGTTCAGTCATATAATCCTCCAAAAATGCTGGGGTCCTGTCTGCCACAGTTGCCTCATTTCTCATTGACTTCAAAGGGGATGGCACATAGGCTGAAATTCCCCTGTCTACAGATGGCTAGCAGAAGGCCTGGGCAACACTTACATCCCAGCTTGAGCCCTGAAGGCTCTGCACAGAGGGGAGATTTAACTTCAGCTGGCGACAGGATCAGGCCCTGGATGTCAGCCTAGCTGGCCAAGAGATGAGACTTTCTCATGTGAGATTTGCCTACTTCCTACTTTGGGCCAGATCAGAAATACTGAATATCGCACGCAGACTTTAAAACAAACAAAAACCCACTACCTTTTTGGTAGTTTCACCTCAGTTCCTAGAACCAGGAAACGAAGGGCCATATATTTACTTTCATTAGCAAAAGCCACCAAGCTTTTTCAAATATAAAAGGGTTCTGCTTGGGTGTGAGATTTGGGCTGATTCTCCCATTCCTGATGATTCTCTGGAGCTCTAATGGAATTGCCTGACATTACAATGAGGCAGCCTCTGAGCGGGAGTATTGTCTGTCAGCACTTATGTCTTGGCCCGACACAGGCCTTTGCATTTTAAGAAGGTGGGTGCCCATTCCTGAGGTGGCAGTGCTCTCTGTTTTTGGATGTGCAGTGGGAAGGTGTGCAATGCTACTGGTAGCAATTAATTTGGAAGATTTTTTTTTTTAAAGACCATATTAAAGGTCCAGCATAGAAAAACCATCTTTAATGCTTTCTTATGTGTCAGCAAGGAAGAAAGAGTTGTCTCTCTTTGCAGGATATAATGATCCTTGTGTGACGAGAAGATTCTATTATAAACCAAGCATCTTCCACTCCTTTGATCCTTTCAATGCATACCTCATGTCTCTCTCCAGCCAAGGCAGAAGAAGTTTTTTGTTGCTAGTTAGTTGTGAATACAGTACTCGGAAAGGTACAAAGCTTTATTTGAATACTGCCCTGAGCAGTTTCTTCACTCCCCATACAGCTGAGATATGGCACACCTGTGAGCTAACACACTCTCAGTGTTAGCAGCTGCAGGGCAGTTCTATGCAGCTGCCTATTGAGGAAAAGCTGGGGACACCTTCACCTCCCGACTGGCTCCAGCTGCACGAGGGTGTAAAGGAATTTCCTCATCCTCCATCTGTTGCTTAGCAAAGTTCACAAATACCTGCGAAAGGAGAACAGATCAATATAACCAGCTCACTGGGGGCCGGGCAGTTGAACTACTCTTGCCACTTGCATCACATCAGCTTCTCTGTAGGCAAGAAGTGTGAAGCAGAATCCAGAGGTATGTGCAGAAATGAAAGCTGCCCATCAGCAGAGGTCACACATTTTTCTTTATCCTGTACTGAATACATGTACAAATCCACCCTTATGTCAGCTGAGGTAGAGGGCAGGGCACATAGAACATGCACCACACTGGTGGGCAAGGGAGAAGCTGCAGTATCCTTGAGGCACTGTGCAGAGGTCACGAGCATACACAGGTGTGCAGGGAGTATACCTGCGGGCAGTCCAAGTGACAGCTGCATAGCAGGTGTCATCTGCACAGACCAAGGGCCGCCAGCTGGGTGTGATGCCCTCTAATGACAGTGTCAAGTATCAGAGGGGTAGCCGTGTTAGTCTGGATCTGTAAAAGCAGCAAAGAATCCTGTGGCACCTTATAGACTAACAGACGTTTTGCAGCATGAGCTTTCGTGGGTGAATACCCACTTCGTCGGATGCAAGTAGTGGAAATTTCCAGGGGCAGGTATATATATGCAAGCAAGAAGCAAGCTAGAGATAACAAGGTTAATTCAATCAGGGAGGATGAGGCCCTGTTCTAGCAGTAGAGGTGTGAAAACCAAGGGAGGAGAAACTGTAGTTGGGAAGCCATTCACAGTCTTTGTTTAATCCTGAGCTGATGGTGTCAAATTTGCAGATGAACGGAAGCTCAGCAGTTTCTCTTTGAAGTCTGGTCCTAAAGTTTTTTTGCTGCAGGATGGCCACCTTAAGATCTGCTATTGTGTGGCCAGGGAGGTTGAAGTGTTCTCCTACAGGTTTTTGTATATTGCCATTCCTAATATCTGATTTGTGTCCATTTATCCTTTTCCTTAGAGACTGTCCAGTTTGGCCGATGTATATAGCAGAGGGGCATTGCTGGCATATGATGGCGTATATTACATTGGTGGATGTGCAGGTGAATGAAGCGGTGATGGTGTGGCTGATCTGGTTAGGTCCTGTGATGGTGTCGCTGGTGTAGATATGTGGGCAGAGTTGGCATCGAGGTTTGTTGCATGGATTGGTTCCTGAGCTAGAGTTACTATGGTGCGGTGTGCAGTTACTGGTGAGAATATGCTTCAGGTTGGGTTGTCTGTGGGCGAGGACTGGCCTGCCACCCAAGGCCTGTGAAAGTGTGGGATCATTGTCCAGGATGGGCTGTAGATCCCTGATGATGCGTTGGAGGGGTTTTAGCTGGGGACTGTATGTGATGGCCAGTGGAGTCCTGTTGGTTTCTTTCTTGGGTTTGTCTTGCAGTAGGAGGCTTCTGGGTACACGTCTGGCTCTGTTGATCTGTTTCCTTATTTCCTCGTGTGGGTACTGTAGTTTTGAGAATGCTTGGTGGAGATTTTCTAGGTGTTGGTCTCTGTCTGAGGGGTTAGAGCAGATGCAGTTGTACCTCAGTGCTTGGCTGTAGACAATGGATCTTGTGGTGTGCCCAGGATGGAAGCTGGAGGCATGAAGGTAGGCATAGCGGTCGGTAGGTTTTCGGTATAGCTCATGCTTCAAAACGTCTGTTAGTCTATAAGGTGCCACAGGATTCTTTGCTGCTTCTAATGACAGTGTGTGCTGCCAAGAGCACTGGCCCATGTTGCTGGCTTTTATTATAGAAGTGCTCCTGTATGGAAATCAGTGGCTTCTGAGGGGGAGGGGATAGGTGCTCAATTAGTTGATTAGGTACTGCAGCGCCTTCGGGGAAAAATCTCATTAAAACTAAATGGAAGAAAACTAATCAGTTGTCACTGTAGCTTCACAGGGCATCAGGGTATGCACAGATCTGATCCTGCACTTTTACCTGAGGGCACTGAGAGTTTTGACTGAGTTAGGGATGTAAGGTAAAGCCCTTCAAAAGTTGGTTTAACAGACAGTTATAGACCCTAACTTAGTCTGGGTTTTTCCAGAACCCCCATAGCATTTCTTCTCCCTTGCCAGCCAGATTTTCTCATGGATGACTTTACTGCTTTCTTACTCACCTGATCCAAAGTTGTTTGTGAGACTGAATAGTCTTCGATATTCAGGTTTTCTTTGTTGGAGATAAGTAACCGAAATATCCTGGCCAGTGAGGAGGAGCAAATCTGGTACTGCAGCATGTTATAGTGTTTCTCTCTTTGTAAACTGCCTGGGAAGTTGACTTGTATGAAACGTTCAGCTGGGCTTGGATCTGGACACAGCCCAGGTTTAGGTGCTTTAATTTTCATGGTGACAATATATCCATCTCCAAATCTGAGAAACACACATGGGTTTGGTTGTTTTATGAAGACATGGTTTTACTATTCAGGTGGGAGAAATCAGTTCTCAGCAGTAAGTTATACACTCAGAAATGCAGAGGCGACACGTGGAGGCCATGCAGGGTCATGTGCCCCCCCCCCCAGATTTCTGCCAGGGTGGGAGTTGGGCTGAGTGCGGCTGAGGGGCACATGCCTGGGAAAGGCATAAGCACCTAGCGCTCCTACTGAGCTCTGCGCGGAGGCACCCAGAGCAGGGAAGAGAGACAGGGCTGGCAGCGCTACTCCACCAGAGGCGATGCGGGGAAGCCCTCTGAGTCGAGTTCCTTCCTCACCCACAGCTGCAGTTACCTGCTCAGCAGCAGGCGTCCAGAACCTTCTCCGGCCCGTGCCGCACCCACAGCAGG
This sequence comes from Mauremys mutica, assembly GCF_020497125.1. NCBI lineage: Eukaryota > Metazoa > Chordata > Testudines > Geoemydidae > Mauremys > Mauremys mutica. Next base: position 34,597,311 of record NC_059079.1, read on the forward strand.
GAGGCAATAGGAGAAATAAGTGGGGAAGGAGCTGTGGGGGGAAGGCGATGCTGGCTTGGAGTGGGTGTGGGAGGCGCAGGGGGAGTGGGAAAGGGCCTCGAGGTGACACATGGGGCAGTCACATGCCGCCCTCCGCCCACCCCGGACCTTTAAATTGTGTCTGCCCACCATCAAGAGTTACAGGTCATCTCTGCAGAAATGCATGAAATGGAATACCTAGAGCTAACTCTATCGAACTGTTCTGGGAAGCTGAAGAATCCACGTGTATTCTGAAGAATTGGTCTGTAATATATTCAGCTGATTTGAGGATCAAGGGGCCTAACTTAACAGTGTTACATATTAAAGAGTTGCACTCATAAGGTGGGCAGTGTGTTATTTTTAAATGAACACAGGTCTAGCGCCTATGTTACATAACACCCGGATGGTTGCATAATCACAGATTATTTGAAACTTGTACTCTGCATGAAGTACAGGCTGTGGTGTATCTTGAGTGTCCCCATAATCGCCAGACAATTCTTTAACAACACGGGATACAAACATTCAATTTACTTGTATTTTAAATGTTGAATAGTGCCCAGGCATTTGAAGGTCCCCTTCACCATTATGGCTAGACGAGTGCAGAGAGCTTCACATTCTTCCATGCTGATAAAACAGAGAACACAATACAGGTTCAGGATTAGAGCAGGATTTCTGCCCTCCTTTGACTCCAGTGCTGATGGTAGGAAGCAAGGTTTGCATTACCTGTGTGAGGTCAGAACTACAGCTCGCCCTTCTCGGATCACGCTGACAATAGAGTTCCATAAGAAGCGTCGGGACTGAGGGTCCATCCCTGTAGTGGGTTCATCCTGAAGGGACAATATTAATTACAGTCAAAGATTTTGATAAAACACATGTCCAAGGCATTAGTTTGAGATTCCTTAAAACTGAATTTGTTTTGTCTTTTTAATAGTAAAATGCAGATAGGAATCCAGTGCGCCCAGTGTGGGGCACAGCTATCGGGAAGGGCATTGCACCCAGCACAGCATGTTACAGAGGACAGTGCATAGCATGACACCAATGGTTCAAAATCGGCCGGTACAGAGTCTTATCTCTTGATCTCAGAAGCATTTGTAATACTGCCACCACCAAAGCATCTAAGCGCCAGTACAGTGGTAAGCAGAACAGAGCTTATTCAGAAGCCAGGCTGCAGAGCGTGTAAAGCTCAGTGTGACAGGGTGCTGGGCAAAGGGTTGCTGATTCAGCCCTCTGTCACGCCAGCTCCCATTTAAGGGAATACATTAGAGCTGGCTGGGGATAACTTGGCCCTAATTGGGGAAGCAGAGACAGCTGCCACCTAATTAGCCTTGGGCAGTATAAAAGCCTCAGGGGAAGGAAGCCCAAGGGGGAGCAGAAAGAAAGGGAAAAGGTAGGGAGTGGACGCAGGTAGCATGTCCCTTCCTCTGACACTGAAGGGTCAACTGTACATGGTGAAACCATGATGGGAACAAGCCTGTGCATAAACTGCACCTGTGGTTACTAACCCCAGGCTTTCAGAGTGACTTTGTGGACCTAGCAGAGGCAGGAGCCAAGGGGGCCTTGTCACGCTCTGTTGCACAAGGGGGCTTGTCCGGGATTCCATGCCAGTGCAAGTGTTTGGCATCCCGGAGATGGAGGAGACCCTGCAATGGGTGGTCAAGCAGCAGGAGGTGGTGCAGAAGGCAATGCAGAATATTGAGCAAGCCCACCAGCTGGAGAGACAGGCTTTGCTCACTTGGCAGGCAGAACAGCAAAAGAGCCTGCAGGACTTCATTCGGGAGCGGGCCGGTATCCAGCAGCAGCTCCTGCAGAAAGTGGTGAGTCCCACAGGAGGGGATGGCATTTGGGCACCAGGCTTAGAACTGTGTAAAATGGGCCCAACAGATGAGCTGGCGCCTTCCTAGGCACATTTGAGCAGGTAGCCAAAGGGGCTGGATGGGACAGGGCAACCTGAGCCCTGCGACTGGCTCCCTACCAAGCCAGCAAAGCCCAAGCGGCCTGCACGGCCCTAAGTGAAGAGCAGGCCAGGAATTATGAAGTGGTAAAGGCAGCTGTCCTACATCGGGGGGGCTATCCGTGGAGAAGTATCGCCAGAAGTTCCAGTCAGCGAGGTGGATGTGGGGGTTGCAGCCCTGGGCATTTGCCCAAAAGTCAAGGGACTAGGCCACCTGCTGGCTGAGGCCAGACAGTGGGGGAAATCATGAACACATGGTGCTGGGGCCGAGCTGGCAGCTTGGCCCAACAGGGCTGGGGCTCCTCCGGCCACGGGGTGGGAGGCCCTCAGGGCTCTTCCTGTTAAGGGGGGGGTTAGAGCTCCTGTGGGGGGGGGCCCTCAGGAGGAAGGGGAGGGGCCAGCCTCCCCAAAGCGGAGGTTCACCCACCGCCCATGACTACAATGTAATTAGAGAGCACTCAGTGCTCCCTTTTATCAGGGCTGCCCAGAGGATTCAGGGGGCCTGGGGTCTTCGGCGGCGGGGGGCCCCCGCTTCAGCGGTAATTCAGTGGCGGGGGTCCTTCCGCTCCGGGATCCGCCGCCGAAGTGCCCTGAAGACCTGCGGCAGGAGCCCCCCGCCGCCGAATTACCACCCAGAGGGTTCAGGGGGCCTGGGGTCTTCAGCGGCAGGTCCCGCTTCAGTGGTAATTTGGAAGGACCCCCCGCCGCCGAAGACCCGGAGCGGAAGAAGCTCCGGGGGCCCGAGCCCCGCGAGAGTTTTCTGGGGCTCCCGGAGCGAGTGAAGGACTCCGCTCCAGGGGCCCCGAAAATCTCTCGTGGGGGCCCCTGCTGGGCCCGGGGCAAATCGCCCCACTTGCCCCCCCCCCCGGGCGGCCCTGTCTTTTATCATGCAAACTGAAGTGTTACTATATGATCTAATAGCATACTTATTGACAGTAATTGCATTTGAGTTAAATCGTTACTGCCAACACAAACAATTGGAAACTTGTGTTACTCTGTAACAGGGCATCCTGGCTCCTGCTTCTGTCCCGGTCTACCAGCTACACAGAGACCCTTGTGCTGGTCCAACACCTTGTGCAGTTTATTTACAAATGGATTCCCTTCATAACATATACAGCTCCTGTGTCAAGCAGGGGAGAGCAATCTCTCCCTTCCCTAGCTGCCTGCTTCCTCTCTTTCCACTTCCTTCCTGTGTCTATTTATGGGCTGCCTAATGACTTAATTAGCCTGTCTTCCCTGCCCCACCCACAAATTAGGCACAACTCTACTTAATCAGCTCCAGTCTGCTTTGCTTGACTGGAGCTGCTGGGAACAGAGTGCTGACTCAACCTTTCTTGCCTGGCACACTGTCACATACTCTAAGATTATAATTTAAGGAACAATTGAAATGTTATTAGCATCTTTTATTCCAAAAATGCTGTTGATGGAAAAGACTAGCTATACTCCACCCACACTTTTGTTTTGCTGGGTACAGCTGATGGCACTGTCAGTCAGGTATGGCCCATACACAGCCAGGTATGTTCTTCTGACCGTAATGGTTGTTCTCTGGTTCATTCTCCATTTAAAAAGCAGAAGTGGCTCTGGATTTGAATTTTCCCTAAATTCAGTTGTGTTTGAATCCTAGATTTTTAGCTCAAGCCCATCTCTGTTGAAAACTTTTCCTATGGCAGTCATCTAGGGCCCAATCCTATGAGGTGTTGAGCTTTCCTGCCTTCCACTGAAATCAAACTATTGACAGTGCCATTGGTTTGAGGGCACTCAGCACCTCTCTGGATCCTTATTGCTAACACACACAATGCATTATCACAGAGCTACTTTCCTGTGACACTTACTAGCAGGACAAGAGGAGGGCAGCCTATCAGGGAAATGGCAGTGGAGAGTTTACGCTTGTTACCACCACTGTATGTGCCTGCCAGCTGGTCTGCATACATCTGGAGATCCAGCTTCTGAATCCCCCAGTCAGCAACCTGTGGGAGAGAGACGTCATTCTTCTTTCACACAGCAGATAGTGAACTGCATGCACAGCTGGTGACAGCCGCACACTTGCCATTGCTAGGCAGAGCCACAGCAAAACCTCATCTTTTAGCACATGTATTTCAGAACTGGAATTAGGGTGAGTCCATCAGTGAGCACAACTGTTTGTGATGATGGGTAAAATTCTGCTTCTTCACAACATGCTAATTTTTTCCTTTAGAATCTGCTTTTCATTCCACATTTTTAGCAAGCCTTAGTCAGGTTTCTGTTTTTAATCCCTCACTTTTGCAGGTTCAGTTCATGCCTCCAGGATGATTAGGTACCGGGATTTCTGGTGCAATAATGAACTTAGCTGTCCAAATGACATGAACTGCACCCAGAATTTCAAGACACAGAAAGTCAAGCCAAATTTAAAATTATTGTCCTGGGTATTAGAGGGGCCCAACCAAACGTCTAGAATATTTATCATAACCAAGAAAGCTGATGAAGAAGAGACTGTTCGTACCCTCTCGATTTCCTCAGCAGGGACCCCTCGCAGGCGTGCATAGAGATGGAGGTGTTCCCGGCCTGTGAGGAGGTCATCAATAGCATCAGATTGTGGGCAGTAGCCCATGTTTTGATGGACATTAGAGATGTGGGTCAATATACTGGAGAAAGAAGGAAAAAGCAAAGTCTGTTGACTGGAGAAATATTAATAGCTAGGTCTGAGATAGAGAAACAGCTGTCCTTTCTACTGTGGGCAACATCGTTCTCATTAGTGAAACCAGCCTAGAAATGAATTTCACAGTGTAAGACCTTGCTAAATGTTCAGCTGCAGAGCAGGTGCTCTACTGTATGATGGCTGGATTGTGGTGAATAAAGTCTAATCATCCCTACTAAGGGTGTAAAGCCATTTTCCCCTCCCCTGTTTTTTCTGCTGCAGTTAAATTGTGTTGTATCAGTTGACTTAAAGGCAAGTAAAGTTAGCTCCTATTCAAGCAGCCACTCAGCAAATTGTATTTTGCTAATGGTGTTTATTTCTAGATAACAAATCAGGCAGTTTAATCTCAGAGTGCCTCCTCCGGTGTCCGTAAGTAGGAAACAGTGCTGACTTTGCTTCTGGGTAGGGAGATAATGGAGGGAGAAGTGAAATAAAAGATCATTTCTTGTGGCCTGAGTTACTGTCGGCCTCTGCCGTTTGTGAGTTAGGGTTTGCAGTATGGGCCGAAGCATTAAACATCAAACATTCATAAAGAGCTATGGCATTCCATGTGGAAAGAAAGATCTCTACAGCACAATGAAACATTCAAACTGCCAGATCATGAAATATCCATTCACAGTGTCACCCTAATGCAATTTAAGCAAGAGCTAGAAATTGCCAGAGATGGGCCCCAAGTCCCAACCCCCAGGTCTAAACAAACCTAGGCATTAGAGGGTGCCGACCCTTATCTGGACCTGAATACCCCCATACCTAGGGGAGCTCAAAAATGGGTTGATTTTTGTTGCTTAGTCTCATCTCTAGCAATTACATTAATTAGTCACAAATCTTCTAACACAAAATCAGTCACAACAAAAAACATTCAGTGAGTTTCTGTATCTGTTTTTGTTCATTTTTCAGTCTAAACCGCCCTAGGATCTTGCAAGCAGCTGTCACCGCAGAGCAAAAGAAATTCAGAACTTCTCAAATACAGCAGCTTCATTTTGCTAGACTCTTAATTGATCTGATTCAGGGTGAAGCCCTCTATCCACAGGACAGGTACAGCAAGGGCAATGGCAGTACAAACTTCTCCACACCCTCTGTATCTGCTGAGACTGTCAACACAGGTTGCCAGTGAGTGCCAGCTGTAGCAATGGCTTCTGTGATGTAGACACATCCAGGGCTGGCTCCAGACCCCAGCGCGCCAAGCGCGCACTTGCGGCGGCACGACGCGGGAGGGCGGCAGGCGGCTCTGGTGGACATCCCGCAGACATGTCTGCGGAGGGTCCGCTGGTCCCGCGGCTTTGGTGGAGCATCCGCAGGCATGCCTGTGGGAGGTCCACCGGAGCCGCGGGACCAGCGGACTCCCTGCAGGCACGTCTGCAGGAGGTCCATCGGAGCCGCGGGACCGGCGACCGCCAGAGCACCTCCCTCAGCGTGCTGCCCTGCTTGGGGCGGCGCAATTCCTAGAGCCACCCCTGGACACATCAATTGGTAACTGGGCTCATGTGGTGTTTTAAAGAGGTTACCTGTTGCCAGCCACTACAGCATCTCCAGATGTCACGTCAGTATCCCCAGTCAGCATTTTGAAGGTTGTCGTCTTTCCAGCTCCATTCACTCCCAGGAGACCAAAGCACTAAATGATAAAATTGATCAGTCTTAAGTATTTCCACTTGAAAATCAATGGGATCATGAAATATGAATCGATCTATGAAGTGTGATCTATAGCTATTGAACGACCCACCTCTCCCGGACGAACGCCAACACAGAGTCTGTCTACTGCTGGCCTGTGTCTACCTGCATAAATCTAGAATGAGAGAAGAAATAAAAATTCCTATTACAAGACATCTACAGCAGAGGGAATCCTCTGAACTTCACAGTTTATTAATGTTGGAGTTAGGGGACTGCAAATGCTTGACAAGAATAAAATATAATCTTAGAACAATTAAAATGTGCAAACATTCCACTGAGTCAAACATTTGCCCTATTTAGGAATCATTTTACCCATTATCATCTTTATCTAACCTGCTAGTCCAGCTCTAGGCAGTATGGCGGTAGCTCCCAGAATCTGCACTGTAACAAAATGTCTCTGATGTACCAAACAAGATGGAACAATAAAGGAAATTAAAACGGTGAGGAATGATGCAGTACTTCCATTCATAGGGCTAAAGCAATGGGTATGACATCTTGACGTCTGCTCCTCAGGCTGGGGCTAGGGGCTGAGAACATCATGCAGCTGTTTTCAATCCTTGGAGAGAAGATTAGCTAGCACCATACAGTGGGTCTGTCTACACTGCCATCAGGATGTGTGATCGCAACACATGTAGACTTACTTGAGCTAGCTGGACTTCAGCACAGGCTGGCTGCCTAATTACCCAGGGTCCCAGGTGGGCTTGTACACAGGGGCGGCTCTAGCAATTTCGCCGCCCCAAGCACGGCGGCACGTCGCGGGGGGCGCTCTGCCGGTCGCCAGTCCCGCGGCTCCAGTGGACCTCCTGCGGATGCTCCACCGAAGCTGCGGGACCAGCGGACCCTCTGCAGGCACTCCACCGGAGCCGCCTGCCGCCTTCCCGGTGACCGGCAGAGCGCCCACCGCGGCATGCCGCCCCAAGCATGCGCTTGGCGTGCTGGGGCCTGGAGCCGCCCCTGCTTGTACAGTCCAAACTGAAGCCCATGCTGCCATGGCTTCACTGCTCCGGGACCTGAGCTAGCTAGATTAAAGCTAGTTTGTGTATGTCCATGCATGTGCTGCAATCACATACCCCGACTCATACCCTGTAAGAGTCTCCTAGTCTTATAATGTGAAATAAGTGGAGACTGGGATTCGCAAATGGAAACCAAACAGCCCATAATGAAGGGCTAGGTGGGGAATGACAGTCTAGGGGAGATGGCAGATCTTGGATAGGGTTAGGTTGGGTGGATGGGTGACAGGTAGCATAGGCAGTTTAGCCAAGGAGTGAGTAGGGAAGCTTGTCCTGTCCATACTGGACTTTTCTATATAAAAAATCCCTGACTTTGGTTTGATTTGTTTGATCAGAGGGCAGTAGGCAAGTAAAAGTATAAGACCTTGCTTTAAAAATGTTATTGATTTTGAAAACTATATTGTCCACTTGTTCAAGTGCATTCTGGAACAATATTCTGTCATTAGACTGCATCCCAGATGAGTTTCCAACTAAAGCAAACATACATTTTAGAATTCTCAAAATTTTACCTTGGTCAGTTCTTGTAATGTTAATATATCTGTTTTGTTTCCTCCATTCATAATTCTTTGTCTTTCTTCTGCAACATCCTCATCTTCATCACTAATAGGCAATTTAGCAGGCTCAGAAAACCTAAAGAAATGCAACAGATTAATTGAAAAATAAAATATGAACAGCATGGGGCACAATAAAATTACAATAGCAGAGCCTGAAATCATGGTTAGGTGGTTGTCAGGAAATGTGACTAGTGGAAGAGAGAAGACCTTAGTTTTATAATATGACATTAGCTGGAGCACTCTTGGATTTGAAGAGACTTCTCAATCTTAAACCCCAAGTACTGTGAACACATGGGTCTTGGTGGATCAAGGGGGTTTGCAATGGGACATGGGTCTGTTCACTCCTCCATCAGTAGTTTGAATCTGACACAACTCAGTGCTCAGTCAAAGCCTTTACTGTTTGGTGCCCTAGGTATACAGAGCTGATGGTCTCAGTCCAGTTCTTAATGGAAAACTGTCCATGTGAGTCTATATCTTCATAAACTGCACCCTTTGGAACCCTTGTTGGCAATCACATCTGAGAATGAATTACACTCTCACCCCTGGAGGAAACTTCCTGGTGGGACTGGGGCAGTTTTAAGAAGCAGTGTGGGAAGCTGCTGCCCATGCTGTAACTGAGCTGTGCATAAACAGAGGGCTGCAGTCCATGGGACTTCCTGGCCAGCACCTTTCATCAGCATTTAAGTCACTCAGAAGCTTTAAAAGTTCACTTTGTGGACTAAATACCACAGTTTACCTAATACAATAAGTTCACCCTGAAACTCTGATTCAGAAAAATATTCCCCTGAATCAGGGCCCTAGTGACTAACGATGATGCCAAAGTAAATAGGGTGACTCTTGTAAAGCCACCACAAACATGAGACTTCCAGGAGAGAAAAGGCATCACAGTGGATAACTAAGATGCTAAATTTGTTAAGCTTGTATGAAAGTTTTTTGTTATCTCTGAGTCCAAGGGTTTTTGAACATACCATCTTGTGGGGATCAGATGACACTGCATAAGGAGATTCAGAACAAAGTATACAACTCCTTCAACTGCCATGGCAACCAGATTCTTTCCAACAAAATCCCACTGGAATGGATTCAAGACATGCTTCTCACCTTTGGAGTGAAATCACGAGAAAGCAAAGTGAAATATAGCCCAAACCCAACACAGCTCCTCAGAACAAAACCCATTAGTGTAATAACTTCAGATGCAAATCTGTAATTTATGTGATCATTACCAGGCAATGTCTGCAATTTTCCAGGATGTCCTAATAAAGACTCTTATTGAAAACTCAAAACCAAATTCTAAAGGCACTGATATGTGGGAGCGAAAATGAATGCTGTCTCCATAGATATGAGGCCAGTGGCAGATCATATCTAGACATTTGCATGGGGTATTCTGGTGGCAATTTTCCTTTCTCAGTAAAAATTAATAAACTTTGTGTTGATATATCACTGCCTTTCCAGCAAGAAGGTCTCTTTTGTCAAAGGCAGCCACAGCGCCACAGGGGGGCATTTAAAGAAATTCAGCCATTTTTAAAATTAGTACGAGGGCTATCAAAATAGCAGATAGCGATTAACATTGCAGACATATATCCCAGTTATGATTATCTAGGGGGATCAGGTAGCTCAATGCCAGGGGAGCAATGACTTCACCTATTAGTTTCAATGCCAGTCTTCAAAGCTCTGCAGTCTGGTAGAGGATGTTAGTGTTTCTGTCTTCCCAAACCCACCCACCATGAAAGGGCAAAAAATGAAGGCAGATCAGAATTCAAGTACAGTAGAAATGGTTTCACTTAGGGCACAGGCTACTGATATAGGCCATACCCCCATGCAGCACTTAAAGTTGTATTGGTGTATTGCAACTCCTTTAGAAGGTTGAACTTTTGTTCTGACCATTCATGATACACACATGGACATGAAAAAGTTGGAAATTTGAGAAATAGCCACCAGTCCTCCGATTCCAACACTTATATATCTTAGCCCTGGTATGGACAAGCCCAGCATTGGTTTCAAAACATCCCTTGAAGTTGCTAGCTATTACTTACCAAATCTGGCATAGACATCTGTCACTGCTTGGTTCATGGCTAGGTCAATGAGTCCACGGCCCAGGCAGAAATGTGGGAAGATTATCAGCATATTTTTCAACGTATTATTGAATTTCTGCAAAGACTAACATACAGAAATAATATCACACATGGAGTGAAACCCAGGCATCTTAAAGCATTTCCTTTAAGAAAACAGTGAAATGAATGTTCAGTTCTCTGTCATATCAGTGAAATTAGGTCTTCTCTGCTCTGAAGACAGAGATGATGTTAGTGTCTATCAGTCTGTGCACCAAAGATTTGCAAAATAGAACAGAGGGGTATAGTTTGTAGTAGGATGACTCTAGCAAATGAAGCAAATTAACAGGGAGTTTTATATGGCAAAAAATACCAGTGAGAAAAGAAATGTTTTCTTCACACTGGAATATTATTGCATGTACTGTAGGCAATGTTTAATTCTGTCCCCATCCATTATAAACTGGGACAGAGACTCTTGAACAGAAAGATTCTTGCTCTCCAATTATGATGTCTTTAATGCCAGGAGTATAACTATAAAAGGATGGGCATAATCTGGGAAAGAATAGGTCTCAGAAGTAACATAACATTGGCCTCTTGCACCCCAAGCTGAGCAGCACTGGATTGTTTTGTCAGGTTATCACAGCAGGAAGTTGTGAAGGAGCACACACACGATTTTTGAAAATACACAGGAGAATGGATAGATAACAGTGCCAGGGGGCATGATAAAGCTGGCACTTGAAATCATGAAGCAGCTGAACCAAAACCTGCATCTCTTCCAGGCCAAGCAAAAGCAGTGTATCACCACATGTACCACTCTGAGGAAGAAGCTGGCTCTTGGCAGTGGCTCAATATGGATTTTTTCTGCTTGATCTGAAGCACTTCACTGTCACTCGTTGGTGTGTGTGGCTGGTAGCTCAGCAAGTCAACTGTGCTTACCCCCACTTCATTTGGTTCCTTTGGCTCCACTCAGAGCTCTCCACCCTCCAAGTCCTCATACAGCCAGTAGTGTCTTCCCTACTCATTCACTCCCAGAAAGGTCAGCAGAAGGGGAAAACACAATTACTACAGATGGTCGCCCACCACATGCTAGGCTGGGACACCTTACGTGCAGTATGCTGTCTTGGCACAGCTCTTTAAATCAAGGTCTCCATGAAAGCATTGCTTACTGGGTTATTTTCGAACAACTCCAAGATAAATGTAATGGCACTGCTGTTGATACCAATGAAGAGATTAAGACAAGATAATGCAACGTAGGCAGTGCTAGGGACATTGAACAGGTAGGACGCTGGGTACATCATGGGAATTACTGCCCACCTGTGTGAAAGACAGAAACACAGTGTATCAGCTTCTGAGTATTCCCTTTAGTTTGTCTATCAGAGACATATGCTGAGCCTTTCTCCTTGCCCCATACATGGTGAAATCTCAGAACTAATCAGAGATTTCACTCAGACGCTAAGGCTTGGTTGCCACACAATGGCTTCCCCACCCTCCTGCCCCCATCTGCTTAGTTCTGTTCACTGCTCAAATGTGAAGCGAACAGCACACCTGCATGGCAATCATCAGCACAGCAGGTGACTACCCTGACATCTGTGGACAAGCCATGAGTGCCACAGCTGAACTCTGTATCTATGAGAGAAGCAGGTAAAGGTTAGATGTAGTAAATGAGCTATGTGGTTTTGCCAAATACCACTATTTCAACCCTTGGAACTGGCCAGAAAAATCAGACACAATTACTTAATAGAGATTATTAACACTTCATCAATCAAGGACTTTAGTAATTATAAGGGCAGCAACTGCACACAAGCGAAGGAATTGCACATGATTAAATTTTCTATTATGAAAAATATTGTGGGTGAAATTTTGAGCTCATAAAAGTGGGAGACTAACACAATACTGGTTTGAGCAAAGCATAGCAGAGGTAGATACTTTACAAACTTAGATGTTCACTTAGCTCAACCAATGCATCTCACACTTAATCTGCAACCCATCTTGGGGTTCCCTGTGCACTACTTGTGACACAGAGACCCCTTGGCAAAGTGTCCCCTGTTCTTTGCACACAGCTCTCGCCTCAGACCTGACAGACTCTCTACACCAAACACATGTCTTACAGGATATTGATCCATAAAGAGTAACATGTAGGGTATCTACAGAAAGCTTATAACTTGTCAAGACTCATACAGGTAACATTTAAGGAACAATGTATATATACTGAAAGTTTGCTTTATGGACTTGGAGTAGAAATTAGTCACCAGGAGGTAATGTGTCTCAATGAGGACCCCTTTAACCAAGAAGGAGTTGTCACCCTCCCTAGTCAGTCAGCCAGGTAATGCAAGGTTCTATTGTCTATCCTTGCCACATCACAGAACAGTCAATGGAAAACCATCAGAGAAAATGACAATCAAAACCACTTAAAGGTAGAAAAAAAACTCTGCATCCAGGTCAGGGTTCGCCCTGCCTGTGAACGGAAACAAAGGACTTTCTTCACTAAAACACAGTCTTCTGAACACAGTGTGGGGAAAGACGCTTTGGATCCATTCACTGTAGAAACCCTTAAAGGGCAGGGGGCTTTTATGAATATTTGGATTCTGATTATTGAGAAACCAGCCAGCTCTGCAAAGTACTGAACTTTGGGGGAAAATCTACTTTATTATATTGGATAGGTAACTATGGATAAATGTATATTCAGCTTCCTGATTTATATTGTAAACACTTGTTCTCTCCCCACCCCCGCTCTCTCTTGTTTCTAGTTCAGTCTTTATTCTTTCTTCAACAAACCTACTTTTGTTTTATTGTAAGTGCTCACAAGTGCTGTATGGTTTACAGGAGTGGTGGTTTAAGGACAAACTGGTAAATTGGGGTACACTGCACTTTTGGGTGCAGAGAATCTGGAATTTCTGGGAGTAGTCAATGTCAGGGGCTGGATATCACTGCAGAATGATTCATAGGGATTTGGGGATTGGGATACACTTACTGTTAACCTGCTTGGCAAAGGAAGGGCTGGCATAAGCCCAGGGGAGAGTGGCAGAAGGGTTGACAGTGTTAGGGAGAAGACACCCACTACCACACAAAAGACTCCTCTTTGTTAGAGATGGGGGTAAGAAGATGACTGATGGCAGGTCTCCACTTAAACTGCTGCATTGGTGCAGCTCCACCGATGCAGATGCACCGCTGTAGCACACGTGAAGATGCTCTATGCTGACAGGAGAACTTCTCCCATCAGCATAGTTAATCCCCCTCCCCAAGAGGCAATAGCTGTGTCGACGGGAGAAGCTCTCCTGTTCACGTATTCTTGTCTGTACAGGGGGATAGGTTGGTATAACTGCATCGCTCAGGGGGTGTGGATTTTTTACACCCCTGAGTGATTGAGGTCTGTAGAGTAGACCTGGCCTCAGAGCTCTGAGCACCCAAAGAACTGTCACACTATATCAGGTGTTGATTCAGCCACACAACAATAGTATGCTTCTTGAACATACTGATAATGTTGAGCAGCAAACAGTCTGATAAGGAGAAACTGCACTGACAACAGTGCTGAATTGCTCCAAACTGTGTCATGCATTTCTGGTAGATGACACAATTTCACAACAAAGTTTCACAACAAGTTTCACAACAAGTTTCACAATTTGCTGCTAAAAGAAAATCACAAGAGGATGGAGTGAGGATCATGCACTAGCTCTTGCCTCTGAAGACATATTTAAACTTGGCTGTGGTCACATGTGGAAATTTAAAAGGACTCACATGGGATGCTTTTTGGCAAACATTTCTTCATTTTTACAGATGCTTTTAAAATAACAGAAACACACTCCTTTTAATATAGTACATTCTTATGCCTGTAAAATTCCTCTGACTATTCTGATTAAATGCTTTTAGGTGTCTTTAACTAGTGACAGGCCCGGTGCAACCCATTAAATGACCTAGGCAGTTGCCTAGGGCGCTAGCATTTGGGGGGCGGCATTTCGGGTCCTTCGGCGGCCAAATCTTCGGCCGCCCCGGTTGTTGTCGGCATTTAGGCGGAGGAAGCTGGGGCAGGGGGGCGCGGGGAGGGCCGCCTGCAGCAAGTAAGGGAGGACGCGGCAGGGGAACCGCTCCCTGCCCCAGCTCACCTCTGCTCCGCCTCCTCCCCTGAGAACACCACCCCACTCTGCTTCTCTCCCTCCCAGACTTGCAGCGCCAAACAGTTGATTGGTGCCGCAAGCCTGGAAGGCAGGAGAAGTGGAGCGGCGACGGCGTGCTCAGGGAGGAGGCGGAGCAGAGGTGAGCTGGGGCGGGGAGCTGCCACACGGCTCCCCAGGCTGGGGGGAGCTGCCGCAGGGGTGGGGCGCCTCAGGGCGGAGAGGGAGGAGGGGGGCCCTCAGGGCGGATGGGGGGGAGAGCTATCACAGAGCTGGGAGGGGGGCGCAAGGTGAAAGTTTCGCCTAGGGCGCGAAACATCCTTGCACCCACCCTGATTAGTGACCTCACATCTTAGTGATTGCACGATTGTAACTTTGAAAAAGCATGGGGAAGTGACTAGAAATAAAACAGTAGCAGTCACTTATATAACATTTTTCATCTTCAAGTACTTTGCAGACACTAAATGATGCTGAGCAGTTGCATAGTGCCTTCCATCCAAAGTGCTTGACAAACTTTAGTGCATTAAAGGTGACCTCTAAAGAAAAAGCGAAATTGGATTTCTGCCCATTCTAGGCTCCTTTGTGGTTTATAAAGAGGGCCTGGAAGGCCCTGTGCTTAAAGATAAAAAGCTGCTTGTGGTTTTACATTAGTAATTCAGCTCTTGTCTGATCTATTTTATGTAGAGGACACTATGGACAGCTGCAGAACTAGTAGGATCGCGATGTTAAAAGTGAACCCTGACTAACTGAGAGGGGAAGTGAATTGTATTCAGTCTTGTAAAAACTCTTTTTGCCAACACTTATTTAACGGAATTGTTTAAACAGCTGGAAGAAATGGTCTGTTTGTTAAAGATTGAATACATTCCACCCCTTCAGTTAGAGGCTGAAAAAGTTCACACTAGATATTTAAGATTGCCAACAAGTACCTCAGCTAAACCTCACAAAACAAGATCTGATATTTCTGGCATTTCTAGGGGTAAAAAACAAACAAAATATATGGCTTTAAAAAAAAAGCAACCAAACATTTAGACCTTTATCCATCAGAAAAGACGGTTACTCACCTGTAGTAACTGGTGTTCTTCGAGATGTGTTGCTCCAATCCATTCCAGTTAGGTGTGCGCGCCGCGCGTGCACGGCTTCTCCGGAACTTTTTTCCCTAGCAACTCCGGCGGGCCGGCTGGCGCCCCCTGGAGTGGCGCCGCTATGGCGCTAAATATATACCCCAGCCGGCCCGTCCGCTCCTCAGTTCCTTCTTGCCGGCTACTCCGACAGTGGGGAAGGAGGGCGGGTCTGGAATGGATTGGAGCAACACATCTCGAAGAACACCAGTTACTACAGGTGAGTAACCGTCTTTTCTTCTTCGAGTGATTGCTCCAATGCATTCCAGTTAGGTGATTCCCAAGCCTTACCTTAGGCGGTGGGGTCGGAGTGAGACGTGGCGGAGTGCAATACCGCAGAGCCGAAGGCTGCGTCGTCTCTAGACTGCTGTACCAACGCGTAATGGGAGGCGAAGGTGTGGACCGAAGACCAGGTAGCCGCTCTGCAGATGTCCTGGATGGGGACATGGCTCAGGAAGGCGGCGGACGATGCGTGCGCTCTCGTAGAATGAGCGGTGAGTCGGCATGGTGTCACGTGAGCCAGCTCATAGCATGACCTGATGCATTGAGTCACCCAGGAGGAAATGCGCTGGGTAGAGACTGGCTCGCCTTTCATGCGATCAGCGATTGCGATGAAGAGCTGGGTGGAACGCCGAAAGGACCTTGTCCGGTCGATGTAGAACGCCAGCGCCCGACGGACGTCGAGGGTGTGGAGCTGTTGCTCCCGGGGCGAAGCATGGGGCTTCGGGCAGAAGACCGGGAGAAAGATGTCCTGATTAAGGTGGAAGGCTGAGACCACCTTTGGTAGGAAGGCCGGGTGAGGACGAAGCTGCACCTTATCCGCGTGAAAGACGGTGTAGGGGGGGCCCACCGTCAACGCTCGGAGCTCCGAGACTCTCCGTGCCGATGTTATGGCAACCAGGAAGGCCGTCTTATAGGAGAGGTAGAGGAGAGAACACGTGGCCATAGGCTCGAATGGTGGACACATGAGTCTGGCCAGGACGAGGTTCAAGTCCCAGGTCGGTGCCGGGCGGCGCACTGGCGGGTATAAGCGGTCGAGGCCCTTCAGGAAGCGGGAGACCAACGGATCGGAAAAGATGGTTCGACCCTCCACCGACGAACGAAAGGCGGACACCGAGGCGAGGTGGACTCTCAAGGAGGAAACCGCCAGACCCTGCTCCTTGAGGTACCATAGGTAGTCTAGGATGGTAGTGACAGGTACCACGAAAGGGTTGAGCCCCTGCCGGTCACACCAGAGCGCGAACCTCTTCCATTTCGCCATGTAGGTGGTGCGGGTGGAAGGCTTTCTGCTCTCTAGCAGGACTTGCTGTACTGCCGCCGAACAGTGCCTCTCTGCGTCGGTCAACCACGCAGGTACCAAGCTGTAAGATGGAGGGACTGCAGGTTCGGATGGCGGAGTCTGCCGAAGTCCTGCGTGAGGAGGTCCGGCCACAATGGGAGGGCGATGGGCTTCCGAACGGAGAGCTCGAGCAGCAGGGTGTACCAATGTTGCCGCGGCCAGGCTGGAGCCACGAGTATCATGGTGGCTCGATCCCTCCGAAGCTTCTGGAGCACTCTGTGCACGAGTGGAAACGGAGGGAAGGCATAGAGGAGGTGAGTCTGCCACGGATAGAGGAAAGCGTCTGACAGGGAGCTCGGCGAGTGCCCCCGGAACGAGCAAAACTGGAGACACTTCCTGTTCGCCCTGGAGGCGAAGAGATCGACCTGGGGAAACCCCCACCTCTGGAAAATCGTGTATGCAACGTCGGGACGGAGGGACCACTCGTGGGAGAGAAACGACCTGCTGAGGCGGTCGGCCAGCGTGTTTTGCACTCCCGGAAGAAAGGACGCTTCCAGGTGAATGGAGTGGGCCACGCAGAAGTCCCACAGGAGGATCGCCTCCTTGCAGAGGGGGGACGAGCGGGCTCCGCCCTGCTTGTTCACGTAGAACATTGCCGCTGTGTTGTCCGTGAGCACTGTCACACAGCGGCCTTGCAGGTTGGTCCGAAAGGTGTGACATGCAAGGCGGATCGCTCGGAGCTCGCGGACATTGATGTGGAGAGCGAGCTCCTGGGGCGACCAGCGGCCTTGAGTGTGAAGGCCACCCAGGTGAGCCCCCCAACCGAGTGCCGAGGCGTCCGTGGTCAGTGTCGCGGACGGACGAGGCAGGTGGAACGGCACTCCGGCGCAGACGATCTCCGGGTCGAGCCACCAACGAAGGGACTCGAGGGTCGGTTTGGTGACCGTGACCACCATGTCGATGTGGTCGCGATGCGGGCGGTACACCGACGCCAGCCACGACTGGAACGGACGGAGGTGGAGCCGCGCGTATGCGGTGACATAAGTACACGATGCCATGTGACCCAGGAGGCGGAGGCACGACCGCACCGTCGTGGTCGGAAAGTTGACGAGCTCCCGGATAAGGGAGACCATTGTCAGGTGTCGAGACCGCGGCAGGCAGGCGCGGCCCGTAGAGGAGTCGAGAACCGCTCCAATGAACTCCACCCGCTGTGCCGGAAGCAAGGTAGACTTCTCGGCGTTGACAAGCAGCCCGAGGTGTTGAAAGAGGGACAGGATTTCCGCCACCTGGCGCTGCACCAGCCCTTGTGACTGCCCACGAATCAGCCAGTCGTCCAGATAGGGGTAGACATGCATCTGACGACGACGGAGGGCCGCCGCTACCACTGCCATGCACTTTGTAAATACCCGCGGTGCCGTGGCAAGTCCGAAAGGTAACACGGCGAACTGGTAGTGGTCGTTGTTGACGAGAAAGCGAAGGTAACGCCGGTGAGGGGGATAAATTGCGACATGGAAGTAAGCGTCCTTCATGTCGAGGGCGGCAAACCAGTCTCCCGGATCCAGAGAGGGAATGATGGTCCCCAGGGTGACCATGCGAAACTTGGGCTTGAGCAGGTATTTGTTCAGCTCTCGAAGGTCCAGGATAGGACGCAGCCCTCCTTTCGCCTTGGGGATGAGAAAATAACGGAATAGAATCCCCTGCCCCGCCTGTCTGGAGGCACTGCCTCTATGGCACCCACGCTCAGTAGAGTCTGAACCTCTTGTAAGAGGACTTGCTCGTGAGAGGGGTCCCTGAAGAGGGACAGGGAGGGTGGGTGGGAAGGAGGGGGCGTAACAAATTGTAGACGGTACCCCGACTGGACTGTCTGAAGAACCCAGCTGTCCGATGTTATTCGGGACCACGCCGAACGAAAATAGGAGAGGCGGTTGGAGAACAAACGGGGGGGATCCGAGGGGGAGAGTGATGGGCCGTCCTCGGGCGTCCCATCAAAAGGCCTGCTTGGACCCCTGAGGGCCCTTGGAAGAGGCCTGGGACTGGTTCCGACGGTTACCCGAAGGCCGTCTGTGATTCTGGCCAGGACGTCTGGGCGTATACGGCCGATAACGCTGCTGCTGGAAGGACCGAGGGGGCTGCTGCCGGAAAGACCTGCGTTGTGGAGCCGGCGTGTGCATGCCAAGGGTTCGAATGGCAATACGCCCATCCTTTAAGGTCTGTATCCGCGAATCGGTCTGTTCGGAAAACAGCCCTTTCGTGTCGAACGGCAGGTTCTGCAGCGTGTACTGCACCTCCTGTGGTAATGTGGAGGATTGCAGCCATGAGATGCGCCGCATCGCCACCCCTGTTGCTATTGTCCGCGCTCCCGAGTCCGCCGCGTCGAGTGCAGCCGTAATGGACGAACGGGAGGACTTCTTCCCTTCCTCGAGCATTGCCGAGAACTCTTGGCGGGCAGTCGTCGGCAGGAGCTCGGTGAATTTTGCCAGGGATGCCATGATGTCAAACACATACCTGGCTAGAAGGACCATTTGGTTGGCTATTCGCATCTGCAGGCCGCCCGCGGAATAGACCTTACGGCCTAGCAGGTCCATCCTCCGAGCGTCCTTAGATTTGGGCGCCGGGGCCGGTTGGCCATTCCGTTCTCGGCCATTCACAGACTGCACAACAAGCGAGTCCGGGGTTGGGTGCGAGTATAAGTACTCATAGCCCGTGGGGGGGGCTGAGTACTTCCGTTCTACCCCTCGAGCCGTGGGAGGGATGGACGCGGGCGTTTGCCAGAGCGTGGCAGCGTTCTTCTGTATAGTCTTAACAAAAGGTAACGCCACGCGCACAGGAGTGTCCGAGCCGACCACATTAGTAATGGGGTCCTCATCCTCTTGGACCTCTGCCACCGGGAGGCCCATGGACGTCGCGACCCGACGGAGTAACCCCTGGTGGGCCTTAAGGTCTATGGGGGGCGGGTCTTTGGCAGAAGTCCCAGCCACCGCTTCGTCCGGGGACGATGACGAGGACATAGCCTGTCCGATAGTTTCCATGGGAGGGGCCGTTAGAGGCGCCTCGGCTGGGGCAGGCTGGACCGGGGACTGGCGGTCCTGCGGCCTCGAGGGCTCGCGGAGAGGTGACTCCGGGGGGCGACTGATCGTCGCTTCGGGAACTCTGCGCTCCGCAGCAACGTCTCTTGGGGGAAGCGGAATGACTTGCGCTTCATGGTGACCCCAGGGCACCCAGAAGCCCCACTGCTGAGCCCCTTGAGGGTGGTCGCGTGGGGTTGGTGGCAATGAGCCGGTGCCGTCCGCGCCAGAGGCGACAGATGCCGGGCGAGACGGCCAGGGCGGGGCGGAGCCCGAAATCGAGGCCCGTGGGATATCACCAGGCGGTATGGAGGCCCGATGTCCGTCCGTCCGGTACCGAGAGGGTGACCGCGACCATCGGTCCCCGCGGTGCCGGGAGCTCGACCGGTGCCGGGAGCTCGACCGGGAGCCGGACCTGCGGTGCCGGGAGCGGCTGCGGGAGTTCCGGTGCCGGGAACGGTGCCGAGACGGGGACCTCCGGCGGTGTCGACGCGACGGCGATCGAGATGTCTGCCCTGCGCACAGTCACCACTGTGGGCGCAGGCGGCACGAGCACTTTAGCTGAGTCTGCAGCGCGGGCTTAGCTACTGCGTTAGCGAGCTTGCGCTTTCTCGTCGGCGAAAGTGAGCGGTGCCGGGTCTTCGGCGCCGGAGGCGGAGCCTGCGGGGCCTCGGTACCGGAGCGGGCTGGTGCCGCTGGTGCGCTCTGCACCGAAGAGGTTCTCGGCGCCGGCGCCGCTGGTGCCGAAGGTTGGAGCGACGCCTCCATAAGGATCTGCTTAAGCCTGTAGTCCCGTTCTTTGCGTGTCCGCGGCTTAAAAGCAGAACAGATAACGCACTTGTCGGTGCAACTCTAATCACTAACTAAACAACTAACTATATATATACACAAGATAGGAGAGCTAGGGCAGTGGAGGCCAACGAGCACTCCACAGTTCCGACCGGCCGTCACGGGCGGTAAGAAGGAACTGAGGAGCGGACGGGCCTAGCGGCGCCACTCCAGGGGAGAAGGCAGCGGAACAGCACACAAGTCCAATTTCACCTTTAAGACTCTGAATACCTCTGTGAGATAGGTAAACATTAGTACACCCATTTTGCAGCATCTGGCAGAGGTGGGAAACAGAATCCTTGTGTCAGCCTACAATTATAGGCTTTCTGTGTCTCTTTAGTACCTAACTCTGATAGAGGACTTTTCATCCATAGATCTCAAAGCACTTTACAAAGCAGGGTCAGTATACTTGTGCATTTTACAGATAGATAAACCAAGGCACAGAGAGATGAAATGTTCACCAAGTTCACCCTAGTGAACAGAGCAACTATTATACCTGGATTTCTTGAGTACCAATTCAGTACTCTACCCACTAAGCTATACCCACCAACAGCACAAGAAGAACTCCTCCACATGGACTCCTCCTTAGGGTCAAAATGACAGTCTGGACCTATACATAGAGTGCTTCTGCCGATGTGCACAGGCAGAAATTGTGGAAAAACAAGATCGCTTGCCTCATAACCTAAGTCGTGCAGAATGCAATGCCATCCACAGCCTCAGAAACAACCCTGACATTATAATAAAAAAGGCTGATAAAGGAGGTGTGGTTGTCATCATGAACAGGTCTGACTACCAAGAGGAGGCTGCCAGACAACTCTCCAATACCAAATTCTACAGGCCACTTTCCTCAGATCCCACCAAGGAATATACTAAGAAATGCACCATCTACTCAGGACACTCCCTACACTAAAACAGGAATAAATCAACATACCCTTAGAGCCCCGACTGGGGTTATTCTATCTACTACCCAACATCCACAAACCTGGAAACCCTGGACGCCCCATCATCTCTGGAATTGGCACTCTCACTGAAGGACTGTCCGGATATGTGGACTCTCTACTCAGACCCTACACCACCAGCACTCCCAGCTATCTCCGTGACACCACTGATTTCCTGAGAAAACTACAATGCATTGGTGATCTTCCAGAAAACACCATCCTAGCCACCATGGATGTCAAGGCTCTCTACACAAACATCCCACACACAGATGGAATACAAGCTGTCAGGAACAGTATCTCCGATGATGCCACAGCACAACTGGTTGCTGAGCTCTGTGACTTTATCCTCACGCACAATTATTTCAAATTTGCTGACAATATATACCTCCAGACCAGTGGCACCGCTACAGGCACTCGCATGGCAACAAATATGCCAACATTTTTATGGTTGACCTGGAACGCTTCCTCAGCTCTCGTCCACTCACGCCCCTTCTCTACCTATACTACATTGATGACATCTTCATCATCTGGACCCATGGGAAGGAGACTCTGGAAGAATTCCACCATGATTTCAACAGCTTCCACCCCTCCATCAACCTCAGCCTGGACCAATCTATACGGGAGGTCCACTTCCTAGACACCACGGTACAAATAAGTGATGGTCACGTTACCACCATGCTATACCGAAAACCCACTGACCGCTATGCCCACCTCCATGCCTCCAGCTTCCATCCTGAACACACCACATGATCCATTGTCTACAGCCAAGCGCTGAGGCATAACCACATTTGCTCCAACCCCTCAGACAGAGACCAACACCTACAAGATCTTCACAAAGCATTCTCAAAACTACGATACCCACACGAGGAAATAAGGAAACAGATCAACAGAGCCAGATGTGTACCCAGAAGCCTCCTGCTGCAAGACAAGCCCAAGAAAGAAACCAACAGAACTCCACTGGCCATCACCTACAGTCCTCAGCTAAAACCTCATCAATGCATCATCAGTGATCTACAACCAATCCTGGACAATGATCCCTCGCTTTCACAGGCCAGTCCTCGCCCACAGACAACCCACCAACCTTAAGCATGTTCTCACCAGCAACCACACACCACACCATAGTCACTCTAACTCAGGAACCAATCCATGCAACAAACCTCAATGCCAACTCTGCCCACATATTTACATCAGCGACACCATCACAGGACCTAACCAGATCAGCCACAATATCATCAGTTCATTCACTTGCACATCCACCAATGTAATATACGCCATCATGTGCCAGCAATGCCCCCCTGCTATGTACATCGGCCAAACTGGACAGTCCCTATGTAAAAGGATAAGTGGACACAAGTCAGATATTAGGAATGGCAATATACAAAAACCTGTAGGAGAACACTTCAATTTCCCTGGACACACAACAGCAGATTTAAAGGTAGCCATCCTGCAGCAAAAAAACTTCAGGACCAGACGCCAAAGAGAAACTGCTGAACTTCAGTTCATTTTCAAATTTGACACCATCAGCTCAGGATTAAACAAAGACTGTGAATGGCTAGCCAACTACAAAAGCAGTTTCTCCTCCCTTGGTGTTCACACCTCAACTGCTAGAAGAGGGCCTCATCCTCCCTGATTGAACTAACCTCACTATCTCTAGACTGATTCTTGCCTGCATATTTATACCTGCCTCTGGAAATTTTTCACCACATGCGCCTGACGAAGTGGGTATTCACCCATGAAAGCTTATGCTCCAATACTTCTGTTAGTCTATAAGATGCCACAGGACTCTCTGTTGCTTTATGAAAATAAAGGTCACTGTCTGCTTAATGGACTCTATATGAATAAATTGCATGGAAGACTTACCCATACAAAAGTAGCAATGCAATAAGTACAGGGAGATTGCTTGGAGATGTGTACGCTTTCTTTTCAAATCCAATGAATATACCCACAACCATACCAGCACTCACTGTGTAATTCACCTGTCACAGCAAAAGAAGAAGTGTGATGTGTAAGCCCTGTAGAACTGCAAACATTCCCAGACCTACTGGTCTGCTCCAAAACGGTTTTAAATTGAGGGGCATTGGAAATAGTGGGTTAGATCATGCTTTTAGCTGGCAGGCAGCCCATCAGAAGGGGCAGTTTGTAAGTGATCTGCATGGAGGCACCATGCCTCAGAGAGGCACAATTCCTCCTCCCCACTTGTCTATGGTACTGGTGTGTGGGGAAGGGAAGTAATTTGCAACAGCTCTTTCTGTGGGCATGTTTATGCTACAAAATTAAGTTGACTTAAGTTAAGTCGACCTACAGCCACTGCAGCAATTAAATCGGTCCGTGTGTCCACTCTATGCTCCTTCCATCAGCAGTGCACGTCCTCACCAGGAGCGCCTATACCAACTGAAGTGGGGTATTGTGGGGAGCTGACAGCCGAAGACCCACAGGTTGATATAGTTAGGTCAACGCAGTGTCCGTGTAGACACTGTGTTGTTTACATTGTCTGTTGCTGCCTCTGACAGCCAGGCGGCGGGGCTCCGGCTGTAACCCCCAGGGCAGTGGGGCTCCTCTGTAGGGTAGACCAGACCTGAGGCCCCCTCACTCCCACTCATGCGCCCTCATGTCTGTGTTTGGACAGGGACACAATGTAACCCAATGCAAGTACAAGAATTCCTCAGGATTCCCTAACAATCCCTTGCTTGGTTTCCCTCTCTTCCTACATAGCAGATTCCTAGGATGCTAAATTTGTCCAGGGTGGTGGTGATTTCATGCCATTTGGGGAACAGCAGAAATTTAACTGCACTTCATAGATTTATATTTCCAGCCTGCGCTGGCAGGATGAGGACTGCAAACTAATGTATGTAACAGATACATATATGTAAGGTATTGGGGCCATAGAAACACAGATCAATTAGATTAAAAGAACAGTTCTTGCTGGCCTCACTCCACTAAGTTGAACTGCTGCTGTATACAGATAAGATGATAAAGTGACAGCAAGCTCAGCCATCCCCCTGCCTGGTATTTGTGTTTATTACTTTAGTAATGCTATAGGACCAGAATGATCAAAGGTTCATTAGGCACAGGGAAAGGCATTTTAATAGCATAAGAAGCACTAGCCAATATGTCTAGAACATTCTTCCAAGTGCTACGACAAACAACTTTACTTGCAATGATTTTAAAAGTTGATGGAAGGCTAGCACAACTGTCTGTTTCAGTATGAGCTTTCGTGGGTGAATACCCACTTCGTCAGATGCATGTAGTGGAAGTTTCCAGGGGCAGGTGTGTGTGTGTATATATATTAACACACACACCTGCCTCTGGAAACTTCCACTTCATGCATCCGACAAAGTGGGTATTCACCCACGAAAGCTCATGCTCCAATACGTCTGTTAGTCTATAAGGTGCCACAGGACTCTGCTGCTTTTACAGATCCAGACTAATACAGCTACCCCTCTGATACTTGTTTCAGTATG
This sequence comes from Mauremys mutica, assembly GCF_020497125.1. Lineage (NCBI taxonomy): Eukaryota > Metazoa > Chordata > Testudines > Geoemydidae > Mauremys > Mauremys mutica. The sequence continues at coordinate 34,622,029 of NC_059079.1, forward strand.
GTGTACAAAATCCAGACAATTTTCTTCTCCTCATACACTAAATTACTGCCCTCTACACCCTCCCTCTGAGGTCCTACCTGAACCCCCTGAGGATCCTTTCAATTGCTCATGTTTTATACACCCTGTGGACCCAACCCTAATGCATGCTCTTCTTTTTAAATGAGAAGGGCTGGAACAGGGCTTCTTCTGGAGTCCACTATCATAGAATCATAGAATATCAGGGTTGGAAGGGACCTCAGGAGGTCATCTAGTCCAACCCCCTGCTCAGAGCAGGACCAATCCCCAGATGGCCCCCTTAAGGATTGAACTCTCACAACCCTGGGTTTAGCAGGCCAATGCTCAAACCACTGAACTATCCCTCCTTAAGCCTGATTCACACTTAAAAATTGGATTCACCTAGCTGTGTTGTTCGGGGTTGTAAAAAATTTCTCACCCTGACTGCTGTAGTTAAGTTGCCCCTAACCCCTGGTATAGACACGGCTAGACTGAAGGAAAAAACTTTTCAATGACCTAGCTACCACCTCTTGGAGAGGTGGATTAACTACATTGATGGAAAATACCCTTCCATCAATGTTGGAAGCATCTACACTATGGTACTACTGCAGCAGTGTAGACATAGCCTAAGTCGGTCAGAGAAGTTGTTCCCTCCTGGCCTGGGAAGTGAAAGCCAGGCGCTCAGCACAACTGGTAAACTAGCCCAGGTGACTGCATTATTCTATATTGCAACAATACAATATAATGGTATGTACAGCAAGATACAGTTGTATGCACTGGAAATCCATGAAGTTACGTCACTTCTGACTTCATCAGCTGAACAACGAACCGTGCATCAGACTTGATTTAGTCATTTGAAATGAATTAGGAACCAGTAAGGTGCTTAGTACAAGCTACCCAGGTAATGTTTTAAAAAATGAATAGTTTGCTGTGCTTGGGATCTACCTCACTAAACAGGTCTACAGGTTCCAAGCTAAACCAAACGCAGGAATAGCTCCAGACAAAGAGCTCCAACTAGCAGTCACTCACTATGTCCCAAATGTAATTGGTTAGCCAGTAAACAGCAGGGCTAACACCACTGACAAATTGGAGGTGCTTGGCCTTTGTCACCCGTTCTTGGATCAGATACAAAACAAAACTGGCCGGGATGAAGGACATTGCAAAAATCACACAGATGGCGACAACAGCATCCACCGAAGTGGTCAGCCTGTAACAAAGCAGAGGAGGGAGGGACCATATGAGCAAGAGTGAAAGTAATTCACAATGCCACTAGAGAGCTCTGAGCCAGCACAAGCAGGTACAACCCATACTAGCTAACACCATCAGGAAATCCTTGAAAACTACAGGCAATTTTAACATCCAGCCGTAACAAGGGTATTTTGTAAGACAAGTATTATTCAAACATTGGGAATTTGTTAGTATATTCTGTGGCCTTAAGTTCAGGGTTGTAACTAACAAGTACACACACACAGATCAATTTGTTCCCTGCACACCCACATGACACTCGCTCCCTTCAAGGCAGGGACTGCTACAGACAGTACTGTCACTCAGGTGCAGCCAGACAGAGACATTCAGCAATGTGGGTTAATAAAAGACCCAATATGAGGAACATGCGCAGCTGTGAAAATGCCATGGTGTGAGAGCTCCTTGGGCCAGGGACCATGTTTGATTGTGTGTCTTGTACAGCACCAAGTACCTGTGGGCACCTAAGAGCCAAATGATGATGCCTTTACTCTGGCTTTTCTAATACATGGCACAGGCGTGCCTACACCCATAGTTATGTTACCAATGGAGATAGCCTGTAGGTGGGATGGAAGAGCCTCTCTGCAAGGAACAGTAATGAGCTAGTCTCACAGGCAAAGAACACAGAAGAGATTTTATACCTAACTTCTGACTATGATAAAATTGAAGAAAAGGGACCCCATGCAAATGGCACATAAAAACATACACCCTGAATTAAACTATACCACTCAAGCTTCAATGTGGTGTTTGAGCTCTCAGGGAGGAAGTGGGGGGGTGGGAATAGGCTGAATGGAGACAAAGAGAAATAAATGTGTGAAAGAATCCAGGGAAACAAGTGCAGCTTACACAGTGACTTCTGAGAGCTGCTCCTTGGTGAGGTTCAGAGGATGATTTATAGCAGTGATCCCATAGTCCTCAGGAGCTTGGCCTTGCCGCAGATTGGCTCTCAGGACTGCATTGTTGGCTACATTGAGAAAGCTTACCATGGCGTGCCAGCCTTTATTGTTAAACCACACCTATAAGAGCCAGAAAGCAAAGGTGTATTAAGCAACCTGCACTACTAACACAGAGCAGCAGGAGGCCACATGGCTGCCTTTTGTTTACTTTCCGATGGGAAATGTCAGCACAGCTTTGAGGGTTTGTTAGATATCTGAAGTGACCCAGCAGGGGGAGCCCACACACTGTATTTTAGTGAGATCATTTCAAAATAGTGGTTTTTAAAAAGCTTTCCAACAACAGGGTAATGGATTTTACAAAGTCAGCTTTTTAACACCTGAAAGATATTCGTCAAAAGTGTATAGAATGGCAACAGGATAACAAAACAAAATAGAAAACTACTACATTAAACATCACTTTGAATGTATCAGTGTGTCCAATATAATTACTTATAAGAAACAGACATTACACAGTCAAGGGGGGTGAGGTAATATCTTTTATTGGACCAACTTCTGTTGGTGAGACACACAAGCTTTTGAGCTTACACGGAGCTCTTCTTCAGATCTGGGAAACTTACTCAGAGCAGTGGCATTGGAACGATTTTTATAGTGGGGGTGCTGAACCCTGGATATGATGGAAACCATTTAAAACCAGGGGGTGCTGCCACACACCTAATTCCAGCACCCCGACTCAGGGCATGTCTACACTTACAGTGCTGCAGCAGCGCGGTGCAGTGAAGATGCTCTATGCCGACGGGAGAGAGCTTTCCTGTCAGCATAAAAAAACACCTCCATGAGTGGCAGAAGCTATGTTGGCAGGAGCAGTTCTCCTGCTATATAGTGCTATGCACACTAGCATTGTGCACACTAGCGCTTATGCTGGCGCTTATGTGTCTCTCAGGGGGGTGGAATATTCATAGCCTCAGAGTGTCACAGCTTAATACAAGGGGGATTAGGTTATTTAGCTTAAATAGTTAGCATGTATTTCAAGGCACCGTTCAAGGTGAAGTGGTCCCTGGAAATATGTATTAACTACTTATGCTAAACAACCTGCTCCACTTTGTAGTTAGCTGTGACACTCTGAATAAATATGTTTCCCAGACCTGAAGAAGAGCTCTGTATAAGCTTGAAAGCTTGTCTCTCTTAGCAACAGAAGTTGGTTCAATAAAAAATATTACCTCACCCACCCTGTCTCTCTAATATCCTAGGACCAACACAGCTACAACACTGCATACATAACGGACATAACATTTAAACTCTCTTTTTAGCTACAGACAACAATGTTCTACAGATTGGAATCTGGCTCCAAAACAGCAGTGTGTTTCCAGACTACCCTCCCCACATACCTTAATGTTGTCTTCAGTTTCCATGTATTTAAGGAAATTAGACATTTCTTTAGCAACAGACATCGAGGCTTGACCCTAAAAGTTAAGAAAACAAGGTCTAAAGTCAGCCAGCAGAATGGGATGTTGGTGCTACATATTTGCAACATTTGCTTGCTGTATTTTAATAAACAGACAAAACATTCCTGCTTACCCCTGTTATATTCATCATTTGGCCAAGATCTCTCAAAAAATCAACAATTTGCTCTCCAGTGACATGAAGAACTGGGAGTTTTCCTCCAATGGAAATTCCTCCATACCTGACAGAAGAGCATACTCGTATCAATCACTTATATTATATATCCAAATCTCTCTAATCAACAGAAATACTAAAAGCTGCCTTAGTAAACATTTGCTTTAGATACATAATGTATGTGTAAAACAGTCTCCATTTGCTAACAAACCATTTAGCTCTTAGAGGTTTTGCAAGTATGTCTACACTGACAGAGGTAAATTGCTGGCAGTTACAGTGCTGCTCAGAGAGCGCTGAAGGGAAACTGTTGTGTGTTCACACTGTCAGCTGCCTGTGCAATAGCATGTTCACACTTGCAGCACTTGCATTGGTATTCGGAGAGGTGCCCTCTTGGCAGCTATCCCACATAGCATCTCTTCCTCTTCTGCTGCTAAGAGTTGTGGGAAGGTGGAGGGGGTTCTGGGGCATCCTGGGTCCTGTCCCAATGTCCCATGATGCATTGCTTCGCATCCCAGCTATCCTTGTGCTTCCGTCTGCATTTGGCCCCATCTTTCATCAGTTTGTGTATTGCGCACCCTGCCTCTTTCGGGCTGCAGGAATGGATCTCTAGCTGTTGACCAGTATGCTGCTCACTCTGACCAACACATCATGAGTGGCAGTGCAGTTATTCCTTAAACTACAAAGGCAAGAGGAGTGTGACATTGATCTCGCCACACATAATAGCTATGACATGAAATTGCTTGTAGCATTCACGGGGGTGCTGACCACAGTGGAAGCCGCTTTTGGGCTCGGGAAACAAGCACTGAGTGGTGGGATCACATCGTCTGGGATGCATGTCTGGGATGATGAGCAGTGGCTGCAGAACTTTCAGATGAGGAAAGCCACATTCATGGGACTGGCTGATGAGCTCGCCCCAGCCCTGTGGCACAAGGACACGAGAATGAGAGCTGCCCTGTCGTTGGAGAAGCGCATGGTGATTGCACAGTGAAAGCTGGCTACTCCAGACTGCTACCGATAGGTCGCTTACCAGTTCGGACTGGGAAAGTCGACTGTTGGACTCGTGTTGACGGAAGTGTACATGGCCATTAATCGCATCCTGCTCCCAAAGACTGTGACTCTGGGCAATGTGCATGTGGATGGTTTTGCATAAATGGGCTTCCCTAACTGCAGAGGGGCGATAGATGGCACACATATTCCAGTTCTGGCACCAGACCACCTAGCCACCCAGTACATTAATTGCAAAGGGTATTTCTCAATGGTTCTCCAGGCGCTTGTGGATCATCGTGGGTGCTTCACAGACATTAACACAGGCTGGTCCGGAAAGGTGCATGACGCATGCATCTTTCGGAACACTGGCCTGTTCAGGAAGCTGCAAGCAGGGACTTTCTTCCCGGACCAGAACATCACCGTAGGGGAAGTTGAAATGCCCATTGTGATCCTGAAGACCCCTCCTACCCTTTAATTCCACGGCTTATGAAGCCATACACAGGGAGCCTTGACAGCAGCAAGGAGTGGCTCAACAACAGGCTAAGCAAGTGCAGAATGACTGCCTCTGGGTCCCCTTCCCCTTCCACATCCTTGTCCAAGATTTCCTCCTCCTGGCTCGGTCCACTCTAGACTGGCACGTGAGCCACCGAAGTATCCACAGAGGTCTTCGCACTGGAGGTGGAGTCGCCACCGAGGATCACATCCAGCTCTTTGGAGAACCGGCAGCTCATGGGCACGGCACCAGGGCGGCTGTTTGTCTCCAGCACCTTGTGGTAGGCGTTCCGCAGCTCCTTCACTTTGACCCTGCACTGCAGTGTCCCCCAGTCATGGCCCCTTTCTGTCATGCATCGTGAAATCTGTCCATAGGTATCATAATTCCTATTGCTGGAGTGCAGCTGGGACTGGACAGCCTCCTCTCCCCAAACACCGATGAGGTCCAGCAACTTGGCATTTCTCCAAGTGGGGGATTGCCTGGTGTGTGGAGCAGGCATGGTGACCTAGAAAGATGCGCTGAGACCACTGCACGTATCCCCGAGCAAATAGGAAGGGGGCTTTCAAAATTCCAAAGGAATTTAAGGGGTAGGGCTCATGGTTGGTCACCTGAGGGCAGGGGTGTAGAGTTCAGACCGATGACCAGAGAGGGACACCTCCCCGAGGTCAATTGCGGCACTGTAATATACACTGGCACCGCGGTGCTGTAGCCCCGGCACAGAAAGCTGTGCACCTCTTGTTGGGGTGGTTTTTTTACAGCACTGTAACTGCGCAGTTGCTGTGTACTAAGTGGCTTGGCAGTGCGTACACCTCGGGAGTGACAGCATGGAAAGCTGCTTTACTGCGCAGAAACTTACCAGTGTAGATGAAACCATATTGATTTTAAAGTGATGGGATTATTCTAACACACACAGTTAAAAAAGGATAGTGATTTTGACTTTGTGAAATCTACAGATCAAAACAATTTACAGTCTTGACCATTCTGGCTCCTCCCCTTTTCTTAGGCATCATAACCCAACTGCATGGATACCTGAAGCACCTGATTACCTATTGTTTTCTTAACACCTCATTAATACTTAGAGCAAGGGAGCATCTCAAGCATTCATGAGGTGTTAATGAGAGAAACAATAGGTGGATAGCATGAGAAAAAGTCAGCAGGGAAATGGCATGGGAACACTCTCGAGTGACATGAGATTGCAGCTGACCTGGGAGAAAATGAAGCTGGTGCTGGTTTCATTGTGTGCCTTGGGCCTTCACAGCTGCTGAGGACAGCTCCAGTTGAATACAATGCTGCTGCTGTCAATTCCCCAATGACCTCCATCCTTATCTCATGTAGCATACTAGTTTCTGTAGCCACCCCTTTGTCTACCCTATGCTATCTGCCACAATTCATTTCTCCCATTCAGGGAAACATTTTTGGGTTCCAAAGTTAAACAGAAAGTCACTGCTTTGTTTATTTACCACTGTAGTTGATAAAACAAACGTTTCCTACCTTTGCTCATTGACCCAGTATTTACTCTTCAAACTGCAACAGAAAAGGAGATTATGAAGCGTGTCAGATCAAACGACGGGTATGTCTACACAGCATTTTGGAGGGAGCAAGAGCGAGCCTCCTAGCCTGGCTGACTGACTCAGGCTAGCAGGGCTTGCGCTAGTGCTCTAAAAACAGCTTTTGAAGCTGCGGCTGGGGCTGGAGCTCAGGCTCTGAAGCCTAGGGAGAGGGTCAGGCTTCAGAGCCCGAGGTCCAGCTCATGTTGCATCTTCAAAGCTCTGTCTATTCAGCTATTTTTAGAGCACTTAGCATGAGCTCCATTAGCCCCAGTCTGTTGACCAGTGCTGGGAGGCTTGTTCCAAAATGTTGCATACACATACCCTAAATGGCTTGCTCTGGCTCAGATGCATGTACTTACACACTCTGCTGAACTGAGGCCTCTCCAGGCATACTGAGTGTTGATGACACTGAGACAGAATTGAGACAGAGCATCTCCAAATTAAGCAGAGGTGAGCAAAAGATTTGTAAAGTCACACACAGCGGTGCTGTTCTAGCTCTATCTTGAATCAACATCAACATGGTTTACACCAACACATCACAAGAGTTCATGGTGTCGCCTAAGGAGGGGAGGTGGCTAGTGAGAAAACAACACTTTAGGATAGTTAATCTCAAGGACATTTCAAGCAGTGCAGCGAGTACTGGAACTCGGATCTTGGGGTATATAGGAGACTTGCAGCATGACTGCAGCTGGCCTGCGTCAGCTGATTCAAGCTCATGGGGCTCAGTCTGTGGCACTATAAAACTGCTGTGTAGATAGATCCCGTTTGAGAATAGGACCACGGCCTTCCGCGAAGCCCGAGCCCGCAAGCTCGAAAAGTTCGCTCCCCTGGCTGACACCTTGCGGACAAAGGGCTACGAGGTTTACACCGACGCTCTGATCGTTGGGGCTCTGGGCGCCTGGGACCCCTGTAATGAACGCGTGCTGCAGACCTATGGGGTGGGCCGTCGCTACGCGCGGCTCATGAGACGCCTAATGGTCTCAGACACTATTCGATGGTCTAGAGACATTTACACAGAGCACATCACCGGCCACCGTCAATACCGAGAGTGAGCCGGCATGACTTGGTGCACCCACAAGGGAGAAGTGACCTGAAAACCTCCCCTGTTAGACTTTATCCCCTGAGCCCTGAACCAACCGAACTGAACTCTGCCCTGTGAGGGTCATCCGAACCCCATTATCCAGCCCGCTTATTTACTTATGCCCACGACTGCCTATAACCTGTACGTATGAGTGATGTACCCTCACTGCTTACTGACTGTACCCCGAACTCACCCACCGTATACCCCGCATTGGGGACATTGCAGACTGTATATGTTATGTGCCGTCCAATTCCAAAATACTAAAATCGCCCTATACTATGTATGTCACCCCCAATGACCAATATCTGACGTTTCAACTCTCTGTATCGTTCATTTTCAAATATTTTCTAATAAACTTTTAAATCTGGGCTCGGGGTGAACAGCTACACTGCACTTTTTAGCCTCACAATCTGAGCCCCATGAGCCCAACTCAGCTGACCCAGGCTCTGAAACTCAGTGCCGCAGGTTTTTTATTGCAGTGTAGACATATCCTTGGAGTCAGGTACTCTTGGGTTATGTCTACACTGCAATGTAAGCCCAGGGTTAGTAGAACTCAAGTTAGCAGACCCTGGGTTTGTTAACCTAGGGCTTAAGCGTATACTCATTCGTAACCCGAGGTTAGGAACTATTGAACCCTGGGTCTCCAGTATCTGCACTACATTATGTGGGTCTGAGTCCAACCACCCATATCCCATGTCTTCCTAGTGCCCTCCCAAAATGTGACCACTCTGCCCCTTTGTTTGTGGTGCAGTGTGGGAAAACTTGACTGTCCAGAGGTCAAAAAATGTCAGAGGTCAAGAGCACAAGTCTAGTGGGGTTAAGTCCACACTGCAAAGCAATAGGGCTTGAACCCTGGATCCCGGCTTGACTGAGGCTTGGACCCTCCACCCCCATGGTATCCTGGGATCTGGGTTAGCATGATGTTTGTGTAGATGGAAAGGGGCGGGGGTAGAGTTGAGCTTGAGTTTGAAAGGCTTACACCGCAGTGTATATGTACCCTTGAAGTCTAAGGCCAGATCTGGCTCTAGGGGCTTGTCCACACACAAAAGTTGTACTTCTCTGGCCATACAGATATAATTAAAGCAGTACAAGCTGCTTAGGGTGAATGCAGTTATATGGGTATACAAGTGTTTATATTGGTACAGTTTAATCCCACCCAGGAAGGATAGTAATCCTTACCTACCTCCCAGGGCTGGTGAGGGTTAATGTCTGTACACTGTGAGCAAATAAAGTGCTATGTCATATTACTGCTACTGAGGATATCACAAATGTGTATTATATGTGGAATGTGACAAGCAAATAGAAACCTCTCAGCGAGAGTGACCCCTACCTTTCTCTGATCAGACTGGGATAAGTTTTCACCAGGAAATCAGAAATGTTTCTGTGGGTGAGATCTTGAAGAATTTCTGTGCTGCGCTGCACTCTCTGACAGAGGCAAAGAAAATCCAATCAGTTACAGCAAACCAACCAGTTACAGTCCTTAAACCCATCAAGTGGGTGTTTGTCCATAAAAACCACACAGTTGGTTTCAGTTCACAGGATCTCACCTGAAAAGTAACTTTTATCCAGCTTTGATTTGTGTGGATTCCCAACACTATTGAAACCAAAAAGTTCCACCTGGGTTTGAGTCAAGTCTGTGCTTCACTGGGGTTTGAGTGGAAATCATGTGAAAGTTCCACAGAAGTCTGCAAGGCTTGAAACAAGCCATCCTGGATTCACTCTGAAACTTTACCTGCTTGCTAACTCTATCCAGTCATCCAGAATCCAGGCTCAGACCAGGGGAAAATGTATTTCCCATCTCTTCCATACCCAGCAGTTTTGTTTATTAAATGATTCTCACACACACATATTTTGCTTGATAAGCACTTTCTTCCCTACAAATACAGGCAGCGTAGTTTATTTATCACATAATCCAAACCCCCCACTGACTGGGGCTGCTTTAGAGGTGTATGTGGCCATTCCAAGGTACCTGTGGGGGAGGAAGGCCTCCAGCTCCCATGGGGCATTCCGGGAGCATAGTGAGCTTCTTGCGAGTGCCGCACTTGCAGGAGGGAGAAGGGTCATCAGGGCTCCATTTGTGGGTCAGAAACAGGTTGGTTACGTTAGGAGGAATAGGTGGTATGCTCCAGGCAGTTGACATATTACTGCATGGGTAGTCCCTGTAGAGAGGAACACAGTATCTCTTAACAGTGCGGTCACATAGCTCACCAGAGCTCAAACACATGAAAAAATACTGCTGTAGTTGAGATGTTTGCTTCTTTTGCATTCCTCCCCCGCAGTGTGTCGTTACCAATGAGAAGAGTGTCTCTCAGTCAGAACCTCAGAGTGCTTGATAACCACACCTGTGAGGTTATTGTCCCTATTTTGCAGGCAGGGAAATGAGGAAGAGTGAGGTTAAGTGATTTGACCATTCGCACATATTAAGTCTGTGGCAGAGCCAATATTTTAACCCTTTTCTCCTAGCTCTCTATTCTGAGACCATCCTTCCTCCCTTGCTCTCTCATCACATTGTACCTTCCCATCCATCCTCAATGCTTAGAGCTTCATCTTGTTCTCACTTAGGCCATACCTACATTACAGGGACCACAGCGGCTTAACCACAGCCCTGTAGCTAAGCAGCCTACAGCAGCGGAAGGGGGAGGAACACCAACTCCCCAAGAGATGGTAGCTAGGTCAACAGAAGCATTCTTCTGTCAGCTAAGCTGTGTCTCCACCAGAGGATAGGTCAGCACAGCTACAGCATGCAGGGGTGTGGATTTTTCAGATCCCCTTAACACAGCTGCTATATTGACCTAAGTTTTAAGTCCTGCTACACTATATAGAGGAAAGGAGATGAAACAGGAGCCACCAATGGGCTGGCAACATCCAGAGGAGAAAGGAATCAGGCAGTGGGGCAGCAGGAGACAGGACAGTGAAGGGGTGTAGGCAACAAGGACACACATGCAGAGGCGTAGGGGGAAGAATAGAAAGGGTGAGGGAGGGAGAAGAATTTAAGAGCCAAGGCACAGAGTGTGACTGACATTTTTATCAGAGCAAACAGTTAAAAATTACCAGTTACTTCCCTAATAGTTACTTTTCCACTTAAGTAATTGCTGTAGCCCTGGGGATAACATGCTATTGTGAAGGAGAGCCTGAGGGAAAAGGCTCTAGGCCATGGAAAATTGGAGGGAGGCAGGCCATGGTAAATAGGAACTAAGGGAGATCTGGAAATTCTGGCTTTATTTTATTGCTCTACAAATAGAAATTTTCATGTTTAATTCTTCATGCATATGACTGAGGTTCTACATGGAATTGCCTTTGCTGTCTTCTATCTATAAATATATAACTTAGCCTGACTGCATTATTTTCTCACTATTTGTTGTCATCTCCAAACATCAGTGCCTGCATGTGTTTCAGTGAAAAGCTAGCCCACATCACTCTCAGTGTGGTATCCGCATCCCACTGGTTATATCTTACAAGAGATGATTCCTACTTCAAGAGAGAATATCCAATGACTTACCGAAGAGGCTCTTCCTTCATGCAGCGATTTCCAAATCCTGGCTTATTCAAGAAGGCATCAGTGAGGGAAATCATCTGCTCACTGCCAGGCCGCTCATTGCTAAGGAGATTGCACAAGATTTACTGTATAAAAACCTGTCAGACTACAGAAGTAGAATACACAAAACCAGCTGGTTACACCATCACACAGGTAAACACATAGCTTCATCTAAACAGAGTCCCCTCAGGTGCCGATAATCTAGTCTCTTTAATAGGATAAAGTACACCAAACCTTAGAAAGATTCCTAGAGGGCTTAAAGGACAAAGCAATGGCCATTTTCTCCTGAGATCAAAGCACCCATTTTAACAAACTTAATACAAATACACACTCCCCTTTGTAAGCTTGGAATCATCACACTCACAAGTGAACACTGATCTTCATCTCAGACCCACCCAGCATAAACTGTCATACTGGAACTCAGCAAACACAGAGAAATCATAGGACAAGTATCACATCCCCTCTTTTTAATAGGGTGAGGCCAAAGAAAGAATTCTAACCATGGCAACAAAGTGTCTAATAACACTAGTGTACTGTCGGTGCCAGGTGCCATCTACCAGTGATTTTCAAACTGTGCTCCACACACCATTGGGGGATCAGTTAAGCTACTTTGTACAAATGTGTCACAATCATTACAGCCTTCAAGTGCTGATGCTTCCTGATGGTTACAGTCCAGCCCAGGTCTCGTATGGTTTCCAGAAACCTGATAAATTAAAAACAAAAGTGTTTCTCTGCACCCCGCACCATGCACGCTTTATATCTTTGCCAGGTGTTTCTTTGGTGTAAATTCAATTGTGATCATATTTCTGGACAGCACAAAGGGTAGTAAATGCACAGGAAGTCACAGGCAAACTGCAGAGTGACCTAGAGGTTCGGCAGGTAATGAACAGAGTTTGAGTACTGACAAATGTAAAATCTTATGCCCAGGAAATGGAAAACAGCAGCTACTAAAATGACAGGGACACAGCCAAGCAGCAGCAGCACCCCTCACATCAAAGCATGTTTACTTTCATCTCCGCTTTAACATTGTCCAGGCAGTACATATAACCAAGTATAACGACCCCCACCACATGTCATCAGCAGATTTTGAAGCTGCAACCCTCAGCACCAAAGCACAGATCTTCCACTGGAGCTAAAGGAACTATTCCATAATCTGTTGGAAGTTGTAGGCTTTAGTACGCCAATTGGACCAGGTACTAGAGGGGAACGCAACACTTTAAATACAAACACTAGATTTGGCACACGGAGGTTGGGAGATAGGCGATTCACAATATGAAAACATTTGCGAACCATTCTTTTGCAGTAAGACAATGGGCTGGATTCTCCACTCATGCCAATTTCATGCTAATTAACTATTCTGGGATGAATGAGAGGGGAATCAGGCCCACGAAGCAGCAGATGTAACCCAGCGGTCCTAAATGCTAAGGAGGAAAGGGGATTGGCGATCTACTTTAAAAAATAATTCCTCTGACCTGAAGAAAGTAATCTGGTGTCCATAGATCCAAGGATGTAGTATTAAGCTGGGATATTCTCCAAAGGGAGGGATAATAACTGTAAGTATTAGAGCTAACAACACAAAAGTAGCCGGGAGAACAATCTGCAGGGAACAGGAAAAACATCATAATGTGCAGTAACATTTGTGAACAGCTCTGTAAAGCTCAGAACACACGGACACAAAGGAGGGACAGCAGTAACAAATGAATCAGACATACTTCTGTTCTCAGGCACCACCATTTCATTCCCAGCACTACCAGCAACCAGAGTTGCCATAGCGTTGGTTTTTATCAACATGGACTACATCAGGGACAGTCTCAATCAAAGCAAAAAATTTTGGAGGAGGCAAATTGCAGAGAGAGAGAGAGAGAGAGGCTATAGCATGTGTATGTGTGCTTGAGTATGGGATGTAGAGCAGCTGGGATATTAATTGAAACAGCCGTCACAAGGACATTGGTACCCATCATCATCACCACCCTTGCTTTTGATGGAGGTGTCCCTGTGGCCACTAGTGCTGAGGACTCTTTAGGGAAGACAGTGACAGTGATGAAGGAACGAGTGGTACCTGAGCAAGGAAGTCCTTACGGCTACGGGTAGCATGGTGGAACCGTTTGATGAGCAGTGCTTTGATCTGCTGATGGACAAGCTGAGAACCTTTATTCTGCCGGGACCCTTTGCTTTCTTTCCCATCCCCTGTTCGGCCTGCAGGTGTTCGAGAGGCTCCATTGGTCGCCAAAGGGGGTTGTTCAGCCTTCTCTTTCTGCTCAACGCAGGTTTTTCTGAGAGTGGAGCCATTTTCTTGAGCACCTCCTATGTATTGGGAATTGAAGTGATTGTGTGCATTACTCCCTAGGAGGAGGGGCTGAGAGGCTATTTCAACCTTGTTCATCGCTGCTGAGTAAGCTTCCTTAGAGGTTTAGCCCTGGTGGAAGCAGATTTTCCCAAACCTATATATTCCTGACAACTACATTGTTTTACATTACAACCATTGCAATGCTTCTCTATCAACTGGTCCCGGGCAGGCTGGCTACTGAAGCCTTAATCCTCTATTCCATTCCCTTTTTCCAACACTATGGATGAGTTAATCAAGTCTGTGGTGAACATACTGACAGAAGAGTACTGAATGCCAAAACCACTTATACTTTAGAGACTTGAGGATGGATTTTGATGTATATAATTAATGATCTGATCCAGCAGAAATGGAAATCTGACTTGTATTGACTTCTTGGATATCGGATTAAGCCCAAAATCAGCATCACTTGCTGACCAGCTATATAATGACAAGAAAGACATATGGGACTGGAAGCTATTATTCTTGTTCTTGATAGGCTATCAGAATGCAGAATGCCCAAGAAAAGAGCATCAGACACTGAATATCATGGATATCTACCTGCATTCTGTGATCCAGGGTCAGCATCTGCTGTCACCTTCAGGAAAACCTGCCGAAGACATGCACATCTCTTGGTTAGCAACACCTTTGGAGTCATCCTGCTTGTGAGACGCTAGCCATCATCCTCTAAAATGACATTTGCAAATAACTCTGGGTTATTTGCAAACTATAGCTGCTAACTACAGAATCAAAGATCCGCTAGGAAAGAGCTTGGGAAGCAAAATGGTGTGGGGGAGCAGAGAAACCGAGATAAAAAGAGAGGAACACTTGAGGCTAATAAGTCATGGTCCATTTATAAACAGATCTGATGGGCATCCAGGTTTGAATTATATCTGAATTCCCATCTTTAAAGATCTGTTGTATGTGTTACAATGGACATTACTGGTTTATGCTAGGTTTTGAGGAGATTATTATGGCTCCATGTTTTGGAACTCAAGTTCTCCCAAAAGGATTTCTGGAAGGACTGAGAAATATTTCAAAGCATCCATTACCTCTTCAAGGGGAGTGTCCGAAATCCCAAAACTGCTGAGTCCCAGGTCAGCCAGGGTTTCTTCCAATTCTCTGAAGAGACTGGCATAAGCTCGCTGTTTAAAATCTTTACTGGGCAAAAGGTAGATGAGTTCCTGACCAATACTTTCAATTAACTTTGCTTCTGGAACATGATGATGAATTAGTTCTGTAAGCTCATTCACATCCCCTGTAAAAAGTCAAAACAGTGTTCAGAAAATGAATATTTAAGTATTCTAGGAATGCTTCCAAAGGCTGTGCTGACATAAGTTGGGAAGGACTCACACATATCTCAGTTAATATGCTACTAGACTGGGCTGGATCCTGGTCAGTTATGACTTTTGAACTGTGTAGCAGGAAATGATTTAAGGCCTATCAACACCATGATTGACTTTCAGAAGCATCTACTAAAGTGTACCCAAGGGTGAGAAAAACTGAAGAGGTGCTCACAGAAAGATTCTGTTTGCTGCACTTTAAAGATGTTTCTCCTTTCTTGATTGAATCACATATTGTAATACACAGGAGTCTGAAACTATTAGTCCACAGTCAAGGAAGACCCAAGCTTCCACTTTACAGTCTGAGCCCAAGATCTTAGACGATGTCTCAGAAAGGGGGTTTGTCACAGAAAGGTAAGCAAAACCACCAAGAAGCCTTAGTGATTTCTAGGTGACAGTAAAATACACATACCTGAGACAGCGCTGAAAAAGGGAATCTCAAAAACAGGGTTCTCTAAGCTTTAAGTAGCTGTACACTAGGAGAAGCAGCCCTGTTCCAGAAGAATAGGCCTTGGACCAGGTGAATGATCCCAATTCTTACCATCCAGTTCTTGCTCGGGACCTTCCGCTGTATCTTTAGGTGCACACCTGGAACAGGAACACGAGCACTGAGATCCACAGCTAGGGGAGTGCTAGTACAGATAAGTAAGAAAGAGGATGTTAAGTGCTTCAGATGCATATAATGCATGCAAACTTGTTTCATCAGCCTTTACACAGCTTCAGGGTAGTAAGAAATTTGTCTTAGCTGGAACATCTTGAACATATTACACTCAGACTTGCAGTCTGAGGACTAGCATAAAAGACAGACAAAAATTAAATTTCACACAAGCATTGCATCACACCACCATGCATGTGGCAACCACATGGAATTCTAAATTACATGCATTTACTTGGGGAAGTTGAATGAACAATGGCCATACATACAGACACTGTGATGTCAGTGGGTTTACAAACTGGGACGTACAGGATCAAAAACAATCCAGGTCCCTCTTATTTGAGTTGCCTGAGAACTGCTTTTGCCAGGAATAAGTGGCAGGCTGCCATAGTTCCTGAGCTACCCGCTGTAGGGAGACGTGAGCACATCTAGCGTATTGCAGAAGGACTCATGCCTGGACAAATGGGACTCCACAGGGAGATGTTCAATGTAAGTGGTGGGGGAGATTTTCAGATAGGCATCAGCCTCCAGAGCTGGCTGCCTAATTGCCATTTGTGCCTTTGAAAAGCCCTCTGCTCTAAGGCATATGTATTCATAAAACTGGAGAAGCTCTGTTAATTGGTGAATATATAAATCCCCAAATAGTCCTCTAATTTCATGAGGAGGAGACTCCTGTTCTCATTGCCTTATTTCCTAGGACACACCATTTACTGCACAGTCAGCTTTGTCCACAGCAACAAACAGCAGCTACTCAGGTTCTGACCTGTTGCAGTGAATAAATATTTGAAGACGGCTTGTGCAACAAGGGAGCAGAGAACTTACTGAACCCCATTCTCCGCCCCCTTGAGTGTTTTTCATCTTGCGAACCAAGGTGAGGTAGAAGCCAGATCCAAAGCAATTCTTTAGGAAGACAGGAGAGCCTGAGCAGAACAATTTTCCTTGGGAAATGATGGCCACCCGGTCTCCAAGGATGTCTGCCTCATCCATGTGATGCGTAGAGAGGATGATGGTTCTGCCTAGGAGAAGGAATACAGAGATGCTCTGCAATGTACTGTTCCTTCGGTACAATTAGGGCTGAATGTGGATTACAGGGATTGGTACAGTACTTCTGAAAGAAATTCCCAGGAATAAGAGCCAAAGATTTCACCATGAGCTGATCCTATAGGGTTGGGCCATATTCATGGAAAATAGTGGAGATGCAGGCAAGATGGCAAGTGAGAAAATTAAAAACAAAGAGCTGCACAAGCAACAGATGTTCTCACATGAGCAGGCAAACTCCTGGTGAGGCCCACGAGCATGCAACACCCATAACAGCACCACCACCTTCATCCCAGGATGACCTTGCAGAACATCTGTTACATAACTGAACACGTCTCGATAGTTTAACACATATTAGCTTGAGCATCCGTAAAAGGAGAAGCTGACAAGGAGCTAGGGGCTGGCTAACCCAGGGTGGGAAGAACCACTGACCAAGAGTTAAAAGCTTGGCAAAGGTATATAAATAAATACAATTTCTGACATGATTCTGCTGCCCTTACTCACACTGAATGGAGCTACTCACAGAGTAAAGTACTACTCAGAGTGAATAAGAGTGACAGAATTGGGCCCATCGATGAGAAATCTCTCCAGCACTCATCCTCAGAAATGAACTTTATTTTATTTTATTTTTTTAAAGGGGAGTGAGGCATTTAATAGGTTCAGAAAGAAGCTGAAGCTCTTCCTTTCTGTAGCAGTTGTAAGTGCAAGCAGCAGGATACCCAAACTTTTCCAAAACTGTTCGGCTCCTCTGAAATACTGGGGCCAGCTCTGCCTCACTTACTCTCACTGAGTAGTGCCTCACACTGTTAGGAGTCCCACTGAAATAAATTAGATCACTTGCCTAGTATGACACTACTCTGTGTGAGTTGGATTAGCAGAACAGGGCCCTCTGAGCACAGTTTAGTCTGCTCTCTCCATGTAACATTAAGTTGCTATATCATATCTCTAGCTTTTCTGATCTCTGCCCTAAACCCCCAGGTCATGAGACAAGTGGCTTACGTGAATTTACCACTCGTGTAACCTGTTTGTGCATGTTCATACTCTTTAATGAAAGCTTATGCAACAGACATGCTTATTTGTGAAGGGGTTTAAAAAGCAATTTCTTCTCTGGAGTGTGTTACCTGAGCGATACTTCAGTAGAAGATCCCAGATAGACCTCCTGGAATATGGATCTACTCCAGAGGTGGGCTCATCCAAGACGACCACCTTTGCTTCACCAACAAAGGCAATGGCAACAGATAGCTTTCTCTGCATGCCACCTAAAGAGTGCAGGGACACAACTGTGGGAGTGAGAAGGAAGAGCAGCACCCATTGCAGCATGTGATGATAGATGACTGTTTGTGTCTGCTGGAGACACACAAACTGGACCAGGTAAAATAAGAACCACTCTCACTCCTGAACCTTAGCCCAGAACATGAACAAATACACACATTTTTGCTGGGGTTCCAAAATTTTAGCTTAATTTTTTCATTACTTTTCATTTTCATGCAGTGTCTGCATTTTCTGGTTCTGGCCTGGAGCCAAAGCAGGAAGTTCTAGAGATGGTCTAAGAGAGCTTGGTTTCATGATATTGTCGGCCCATGTTTGCAGAACCTAGGGATCAGTGAAGTATAAAAACTCCTGAGTACTTATCTAATCCAACCTGCAACTCTGGACAGTTATAGGTCACTGCACCCACATGCTGCACCTCCTTGCCACTGTACTACATACAGTTTTACCTTTTAAATGACATGAACAGCCCTTATAAAAATATTACAGTATTCTAGGGTATTCACCCAGGACACTGAAGCAGCACTATGGGAAGGTGTTGCATTTTGGACCATTACCACAGAACAGTGGTGGGGTTGGGGTATGTTATTAAGGGAAAACATATTTTTGTATATTAATATACATTTTTATTCAGCATCACTAAAGTAAGTTTTATGCATCACAGATACATTCACAGCTGATGCCTTATGGACAGATTCTGCTACCCACACTGCTTGAGCAAGCCCATTGAAATTCATAGGACTCCAAATCACTACTCAAGAGATAAGGGACTACTTAAAGTGAATCGTTGGCAGAATTTGTCCCCATGGAACTAAAACAAAAAAGGTGAAGATTTTGAGAACAAATTCTTGGGCACCTGACAGGTTTTGAGCCTCTTCATTCCTTTTATGGGGGAGGCCTATATCTTCCAGCATCATCTCCATCTCCAACATAGCTTCCTCTCGAGACCTCCCTTTCAGCTGGGCATAAAACAAGATGTGCTCTGCTACAGTGAGGCTGAGAAATTAGACAGAAAGACATTGAGACAGGTTAAATGAAGAACCAGGTTGCTTGGTCCAACAGCAGTCAGTTCATTATAGCATTACCTGATTGCCCCCTTTGAGGAGAGGAATTGGTTTATCCCTTACATGCACCTACAATGGTTGGCCTGCAGCTCCTCAGGATCACCCTGCCCTTCCTTGCTCTTGTTGCTTCTCTGTCTATCCACCTGTAGTGGGGCAGTCACCCCGCTCTGGCTCAAGAAGGGCTTAAAGCAGCGTGGGAAAAAGGCTGCCCCGAGGGAGCCAATTGCTAGGCTGATTGGGGAAGCAGCCTCAGCTGGGGCCACATCCCAGTCAGGCTACAGCAGGCCCTATAAAGGGACTGCTAGGCAGGAGCTACGTGAGAGTCTCTCTCTAGCTGTGGAGAGAGATGGGCCTGGCTCCCTGGGAGCTGAGCAGGGTACCTAGAGTGGAGCAAGGCTAGGGGAAGGCCAGAGGAGCTGGGGAGCTCCAGGCTGGAAAACCCCCAGGCTGCAGGCCTTGGTAAAGGTTGGGAAGGGTACTGGGGTTGCAGAGGTGCAGCCCAGAGTAGGCAAAGGCAGCAGGTCCAAACCCCCCCTTGCCAATGATGAGTGGTATAGACTGCAGTCTGCCCCAGTGAACGGGGGCTAGATGGTGACTGGCAGTAGCCACTGAGGCAAGATGAGAATAGAGGGTTGTGGATTCCGCTGGATGGGGAGACCCCGACTGTGGGTTATTGCTGGGGGCGGAACCCCAGCATAAAAAGGCATTGGAGTCTGGGAGGGACATGGGGGCCAGCAGCAAGTGGGACATCTCCCAGCAGAAGGTGCTCTGGAGCTGGAGAGCTAATTCCCTGGACAACCAGCAGGAGGCGCCACACCAGTAAGCCATTGCTTCGCTACACCACCTACCTGCCTTTCCAAAATGGCACCCCCAACCATCAGCACAGCCTACTGCCAGGATTCATACGGCTTTTGGGGAATGGGGCCCTGAATTATTGTGTGCTTTGATTCTCATGTTAAGTCCCCCCCATGCTCAGTCCATGTGAGCATTCTCAGTACAAGCCAAGCAGCAAATCTGGGGGGCATGTGACCCTGCATCCCCCCATGCATCTCCTCTTGGGAATTATAGAAAGGGTAAAATAGTATCTGTCCTTTAGAAATACTGACAGGAGAAGAAGGAAGGAGGGTTCTGTCTCTGAGTTACATGCACTGTCAGAAGAGCACAGAGAAACAACATGGGCTTTGGGGACACCCCAAACATCCAGCCCAGGTGGTGGGGGCTCAGTTCTTGAGTTTGGCATCATATGGCACTTACTGATTAAACAAGATGTTGTACTGAGGACACATGCCTAAGCTCTGCCGAATCGAGTCCATATGTATCTGGATGTCCTTGCCACCAACCAGGACAGTTCCAGACGTGGGTGGGAACAAGCCTGTTAGTATTGACCTGGCCAAACACGAGAAAAAAAGCAAATGGACAGTCCTTAGATTTCAGATAAGCAGAGACACTTCTCTCATGGGCCACTAGGTGGCCCATGATGACTTCTTATTCCAGTGGCTGCTGAAACACAATCCCACTGTGAAGCATGGACACATCTAAATCTCGTCCTAATAAAATACACAGGTGAGACTCTGGGAATGTGGACAGTAACTTCGCTAGTGTGTGGTTCTATATGGTTTCCACCTAGGCTAGAAAATTGATTCCAAACTTGGTTTGCACAAAAGTTTGATCTGGTCCTTGCTAGCTCGCCAAACGATGTTAACCTGAACTTGTACTTTTCAAACCAGTTCACCAGGCAAGTTTCCCCAGCCCTGACTACCCATGACCTAGAATGAGTCTTGCTGGGGCAGAGATCCAGAATAATGGTCTGACGCCTTGAATGCAGAGTTACATAACAGTGCTGCCCATGGGTTATACTAGAGCTACCCTGCTCTCCTGACCTGCACTCTGCTTTGCTGTAGACTGAAAAGAGTTGGAGACTGTATGGTAGCTCACTAATGTGTGGGTTTGGTATTACCTGCTGGGTACAAACAGAAAACACATGTAACCCTAGGCTTTTCCGTGCTCTGGTGTTGTGGGACTAAAGGGCCATTTTAAATTGGGTGTATAGTTTACATATACATTGTACATAAATCCATAGCTATGGTATGTGACGTAAATACCCCACCCCAGATCTACTGAATATAAACACTGGGGCCACGTTCTATACTCAGCTGCACCCAGGGCATGCACCGCTTTGGACTTCAGTCAGTGCATCTATAGGGAAGTAACCAAGAACAGCGTCCAAAAGTATCAGTTGTGCTTGTTTTAGAGCGTCGCAGCTCTTTCAAACAGAAGGGCCTCTGTTGCCATTAACATGCTTATAGGGGCTTGATCCAGGGACATGTTTTGTTTCATCCACATGTATGTGTCATGCATTTCATGATCTCCCTTTTCTATAGTCCGCACGTCCCTGCATGGGGACAGCCTGCCCTTATGTGCTAGTTAAAGAGGTGGTAGCTAGGAAAGAGAGAAGCTAGGAGAATGGAGAGATCAGCCTGCTGCTCCACAGAACTCAGGGTCAGAGCAGTAGGGCAATGCCCTGGATTTGCACAGCCAGAGCTTCCTCTAACACTTACATGGTGGTTGTCTTTCCAGCTCCATTGTGGCCGAGGAAGGCTGTGATTTGGCCCTCATAGAAAGTAACATTCATGCCATCCACTGCTGGCTTGGGCCTGCCTGCAAAAATCTTCACCAGGTTCTGCACACACACACCCGGGATCAGGTCTGGAGGCTCAGGTTCAAAAAAGGTGTTTACTTGAAAGGCAAGAAATCAAGAATGAAAAGGGAGTCAGAGCCACACTCTGGCCACAGCTCTCAGCACATCATTGTTTAATAGCAGCATAATCACAGTGTAAACTACAGCACAAAGTCCCAGGGCCCAGTTGTCCCCTCACACCAGTTTTGAACTGGGGTAGGTTTATTGACATTCATAGAGTTATTCCTTATTTACCTGGGTAAATGAGAGGCTTTGTGGAGACACAACTCACTCAGTCAGGTGAAGGTGTTTTGTGTTTGTTCATATGTGACAGAAAGAGATTGTTTAGGTTTCATTGTCTGTCCATGTGCTGAGAGATTAAACCAGCCTGGAGATGGGGCTATATTTCCAACTAAGCCATTCAAGTCATCTGCCCAGACGTGCCTTTTCTTTTCTTTTACTAGGCTGTTTAAAATCATAAAGCTTCCTTTTAATCCTAGGGGGTGAAATTCACCCTGGGCAAAGGGCCAGCCCCAGATCTAGGCACCACTTAAGATGAGCTCTACACAGGGTGAATTTCCCCCAGAGATCACAAAAGCATAATTTTAAACTTCACCATCAAGTTCTAGGCAAAGCAAAGACCCTGTGAAGGAAACCCTTGGACAACAGAAGACAAATGATAGGAGTTGAGAATATTTATGCTACAGACCCTGTGCACTTCTATTTACACAACACACTTAAGGATTTGCAGAGAGGGTTATTCTGCAATTGTAGTTTACTTCACTCTTCAGCCCCCAGAAGGGCTGTACTGAGGTGCAGTCCAGGTTCTCTGGGTGTGGCCAATCCTGTTGGTGAGCCCCGTCTCCATCAGCAACTCCCATGGGTCGGCCATTCTGAACAAAGCTAGCAGAGAAGCCCCAAGTGGGTGGATGGGTCTACTGGACACCGCAGAGCCGCTACAATCACAGGACTGGACTGTGCAGCTTTGTAATACAAGACACAGCAGACCATTCCTTTGGGCCTTGCACCACGAGGGAGTCGAGGGCTCTCAGCACTTCACTGGATTGGGCCCAAACTCCCTGGAGTACCTGATGCGTGTTTGAATGCTAAGACAGGAGCGTGCACACACAGACTCCAGCAGCCTGGCTCTTCTGGCTCTGCATGGAACATTGGTCAAGATCCCACCATGAGTCTACAATTTGACATGAGTTCGTTTCTCGTTTGCCTGTAAAACTCCTGGACTCAGGCTAATGCATGTGTTGTGAAGTCTATCCCCAAACTCTACACCTACGTCCCCTTTTTTGTGGCCATCCTGACTCCTCTGCTCTGCTGGCTTTCCCGTGGGGCTAAGGACTGGTCATTCTCCTGACTCCACAGGTGGATGTTGATAACATTGTGGTGTTTGTTGGGAATGTAGATGAGGGCTTACTGCAAACTGCCTGAAGTTCACCAGCTAGGGCAGATTTATCTTGTGCCAGTCCTTAGACAGTGCTCTGCTGTCTTGCACTTGCACTGGATTGGCTTATTGCAAGTTCATCTATCCTTTGCACCACTGTCCAACTCCAGTTACTCACTCATGCCAGCTCGGAATTTTATGCCCCCGCTCCTCCTACTGTTAAATGGAACCTTGAATTACATTAGCTCTGCAATTGTTTTATTGTGTACTGTTCACACACACCATGTAGCTGGCTGAAGACCTCATGCTAGGAACGGGGAATGTAGGCTGTTCCTTTTAGTGACAGGCAAATCCCCTGCTACTGCAGTTTCAGAGCTGCTGGAACTTGGGAGCTGATGAGCAAAGCAAAGCAAAGATAAAGAGGTGCTAGGAGCAGATTTGCTAAAATGACCTTTGCCCCTTGCCTGGCTCATTCCTTTTGAAGCACTGTCCTGTTTCCATTCACCCTGAATGCAGGTCATCAATACCTACATGAGGATGAGCTCTCATGACCCCAGTTTTACCTCTAGCTTTTCAAGAGAGTCTGAGAGCTGAGCCCTTAGCTGTCTGCAGTGGTGGAATCTACTGTGGAATCACCAGCTTGCTGCCATGAATTCCTCTGGGGACCACATGCAGAAAGCTCATCTGTCTCCCCACTGGCCCTTGAATACCAACCAGGTCATATTCAGGAATGTTTAGATGGGGGCTAATGTCAGCATCACACTGTAGAGACAGAACAATTCACATAAATCCCTTTGGAACCAGCCATTCCCCTACATACACAGGACCAGCTGCAGGATGGGTTTTGGGAGGAGTTTTTGCCTTTATCTTAGCTCATCTCTCTCAAGTCTTGGTATGAAAGTCATGGCCACAATTTAACCCTAGCAAGCCAGCATGTGTCCCCCTCAGCTGTCACCTAGCAAGGGTACTAACATGCTGTAAGAAAAGACAGTTTCCACTGGAAGAGACCCAGCTGTAGAGCCCTTATGGTGGAACACTCTCCTCCAGAGGTAGCCAGAGCAGCCCAAAGGGCTATGGACCGCAAGGGAGCAACAGTGCAGTGGCTGGGTGTTTCAACACATCTCCTGAGAAAGTTCTTCAGTCAGAGCAAACTGTGGAGTCCCTGGCAGAAATGAAAGCTGCACCCCAGTGAAGGGCTGCCAGCAGCAGTACCATTGCCTGCCCTCCTGGGACAGCACTGACTTGATGGCAGATTGGAGCTAACCAGCACAGGATAGGCTATACAGCCCATCACTGCTGGTTTGTGGGCAGCTCTGTGCTTTCTCAGGAATAAGGGCTCAGGTCTATGCTCCAACATGGAGTGCTGCTCTTGTTCCTCACACGTACACAATTCTGGTTTTCTGCGAAGTACCTGGGGGTTAAAATGTCTCACACAAAGAGTCACGGTTACTCAGGTTGCTCTCTCTCTCCTTACTAGTCATTTCATCTTTGTCCTTTGCCTCTGCCTTAGGCTTCCCCTGCTTGGCGCGCTCTTTTTTTCTTTTGTGTTTACATTTGGATTCTTTACCATCCTTCTCCCCCTGGTTGTCACTCTGTTCTTCCAGCTTTTCAGGCTCGTCTGCTTCCTCCCTCACGTTTGCAGCCTTTTCCTCGCCTGTGGCCTTCCAGGCCGGACTGCCTTCTTTCCTGGGACTTTTTTCTACATTAACCAAAAGTTAATTTAATGATTACCATCATCTCTGGAGATGTGCTGGGAGAAGTGAGATAGTAACAAATTACAACAGTACTTATCTCTGAGCATTATTCATCATCAAAGCCCTTCAGTGACATTAGGAACATAGCAATTGCATTCTGACCCATCAGACTAACGATCCACCTAGTCTAATATCCTCTCTTCCAAGTACTCAAGATCAGGTACTACAGAGGCAAGACTGACATCTTTTCAATTTCATGGTGGAAGTTTCTTCCTAATCTCAGGTGCATAGTGGGCTGGTTTAAGTCCTAAAGCATGAGGTCTGATATGCCCTGACTGTGTTGGTAACTACAGACTATGTCCTGCCATGAAGGCAGGGGACTGGACTCGATGACCTCTCGAGGTCCCGTCCAGTCCTAGAATCTATGAATATTCTTCACTGTATCTTCACAAACCCCTCCTTGTTAGATCCCTATTTTGCAGCTGGGGATCCAGAGGTTAAGTGATGTAACCAAGGGCAGAGCGAAAGTTAGTGTGCAGTTCCCAATCATGTGCTTCGATCATACCTCTAGGAAGGAAAACAGCTATGTGAATTTATGTGGAGCGGGGACAAGGGAAGCAAGAACAGTGACTCCTCTGATGGGTTTTTTTCCCACAACGTAGAAGCAGAGGTTCGCTGTTTTACAATACATTGAAATGATCTGGATCTATTAGTCTACACATAACATTTCCTTATATCAGAGTTTAGTCTTGCCCAATCCTGTTCCCATTAAAGGCAATGGAAAAACTCTAATGGAGTTCAGTGGTACACAATTAGACCCCATAAGCAGGTTTCACAGTAGCTGGAAGTGCACCTCCCAGCCCAGGTAAACAGTCTTGTGCTAACTCTGTGCACTAAAAATAGCAGTGTAGATGCTGTGGCATGGGTGGTGGCTTGGGCTAGCCACCAAGTACAAGCCCGCCCGACCCACTGGCTCTGAACTCAGATGGCTAGCCCAGACTGTTGCCAGGCTGCAATGTCCACACTGCTATTTTTAGGGTGCTACCCCAAACGGAGCTATCACAAGCTTGTCTGCCCATGATGGGAGGCACGTTCCTGGCTGCAGTAGAGACATACTGTAAGCAACGTAATTGCCATGGGAATACACTGGTACAACTACTTAGTTTTAAAATGTATCAGGTTGATTTAGCATCTTAGGGCTTGTCTACACTTACAACACTGCAGCACTTCATTGAAGACGCTACCTACGCCATAGGTGGGCTTCTCCTGTTGGCGTAGGTATGTCATGTCCCCGAGAGATGGAAGCTAGGTCGACGGGAGAATTCTCCCACTGGCGCTGTCTACACTGGGGTTAGGTCAGTTTAACTGCATCGCTCAGGGCGGTGGATTTTTCCTAATTTCCTATTGTAAACCAGGCCTTAGGCTATGTCTAAACTTGGAGCTAGAGATGTGATTCCCAGCTCAAAGAGCTATTCATGCCAGTTCTCATCAAGCTAGTGAGGAAAAAATAGTGTAGCTGCAGTAGCGCTGGCAGTAGTGACTTAGCTGATCTGAGCACAACCCTACCTGGACCCCGTGGGTACATATTTTGGGCAGCTAGACTATGCTGCCACTTGCCACTGACCGTATTACTCCAGCGACACTTCTATTTTTAGCATGTGAGCTCGATGAGCGCTAGTGTGAGTATGTCTGATCAAGCTAGAAATCACACCCCTAGCTCTAAGTGTAGGCATAGCCTTATTTGCTCTTGCATTTCCTGGTGTTTTTCTCTCATGTTTTTCCCAGTCCATGGCAGTTTCTCTAAAGGAAGAAAGATATAATTGTTCATTATAATTGTTGCCCTTGTGACCCAGATGTGGCAGGGGTGGGGGAGAAGCTAATTAAATAAGCTGAAGAACTAAAGGACCCAAGTCCTTCAAATAGATGAACTATTATGTGCCTCCCATGGAGGGATTCCTCAGAGAGCTATGATCTTTTCAGTTTTACCCTCTCTAGAAAAGAGGTGGGGGTGAGTTATGACAGATTGAATTCTTGTGAGCCAGTAGGGGCCTGTCCTAAGGTTACCTGAGATAATAGCCTTTCCCTCTGGCCAAGAGCAGAGTCAATTTTTTAAAAATAATTTTGATCCTGGAAAATGAACTGCTGCTTGGGGCAAATGCTCAGATTTCATTTAGGCAGTAACACCTCACTTGAACAATTTGAAAAGTGCTATAAAGAAAGTTATACCAGAAGACTTTAGAGTTTAAAGCAGGGGTCGGCAACCTTTCAGAAGTGCTGTGCCAAGTCTTCATTTATTCACTTTAACGTAAGGTTTCGCGTGCCGGTAATACATTTTAACATTTTTTAGAAGGTCTCTCGCTATAAGTCTATATTATATAACTAAACTATTGTTGTATGTGAAATAAACAAAGTTTTCAAAATGTTTAAGAAGCTTCATTTAAAATTAAATTAAAATGCAGATCTTACGCCGCTGGCCCACTCAGCCCTCTGCCGGCCTGGAGTTCCGTTCACCTAGTTTGGCAGCGGGCTGAGCGGGGCCTGCAGGACCCCGGCTGGTAAGGGGCCGGCAGCTGGGACCCCAGACCAACAGCAGGCTGAGCGGGGCCAGCGGCCGGGACCCCAGACCAGGGGTGCGGGTAAGAATGGGGGTGGTGGTGGTGCAGGAGCTCCCGTTTCGTGCTCAGGGTGGGGGTGGGGATGTGGGGGGGTGCAAGAGTCAGGGCATGGGGTGTTGGGGGGCTGGGTATGTGTGGGGGGTGCAGGAGTCAGAACGGGAGCTGGAGGTGTGTGAGAGGGTGCAGGAGTCAGGGTGTGGGATGGCTGGGTATATGTGGGGGTGCAGAAGTCAGGGCTGGGGTTGTGGAGGGTGCAGGGGTCAGGGCAGAGGGCTGTGTGGGGGGGGGGATTCAGGTGTCAGGGCAGAGGGTTGGGGGGGGTTTCAGGGGTCCGGGCAGAGGGCTGGGGGTGTGTGGGGAGGTTTCAGGGGTCCAGGCAGAGGGATGGGGGGGTTTCAGGGGTCCGGGCAGAGGGATGGGGGGGTTTCAGGCGTCCGGGCAGAGGGATGGGTGTGGGGGGGGGTTTCAGGGGTCCGGGCAGAGGGATGGGTGTGGGGGGGGGTTTCAGGGGTCCGGGCAGAGGGTTGGGTGTGTAGGGGGCAGTTTCAGGGGTCCAGGCAGAGGGATGGGGGGGTTTCAGGGGTCCGGGCAGAGGGATGGGGTGCTCGGCTCGTGGGGGTGCTTCCAGCACCCTGCCCTGAGCGGCTCATGGCAGGGGGCTGGAGGGGATATGCCCGATTCCACCCCTTTACCCAGGGCCCCATCTGTCCCCACCTCTTCTCTGCCTCCTCCCTGGAGCAGCAAGCGCACTGCGGCTCCGCTCCCCCTCCCCCTCGCAAGGGCGATCAGCTGATTGGCGCAAGGAAGGAGAGGAGGAGGGGCAGGAAAGCAGCACGCTGGGGGAAGAAGCGGGGGAGGGGGGAGCTTGGCTGCTGGCAGGACCAAGCTTCTGCCTCCTGCCCCCACAGGAGAGAGCGGTGGGTGGAGGGGCTGAGTGGGGCCGGGACCCCAGGAGGCAGCAACGTGCCATTAAAAATCGGCTTGCGTGCCATCTTTGGCATGCGTGCTGCAGGTTACTGACCCCTGGTTTAAAGGCTGTCTACCCCTCTCCTAGGCACACCTGGCAGAAAACACAGCACTTATGGGGCATTATGAACAATCTGAAAGTAAAATTATTTGTCTATTAGTATTGAGGGGCATCCCAAAGGTATGTGCTAAATGCTAAAACCCTATAAGTGTGGGGTTTTCAAAGGAGCCAAAGGGAAATGAATGGCCCACCTCCTATTTGTGCCTTTGAAAATCTCCCTTCACACCTATATACATGCAGTTCGTTCCCCTGTACTCAATGCCTCTTTGGCTGATAGGCTCCGAAGCAGAGACAGAGAATGGACTCTAGTAATATCCAGGCCAACCTCTGTCATTCTGAATTCCCCTCACAGTGAGGCTAGTGGGAAGCTGTTTATTCAGTTCAGAACATACCACACTGTAAATCCCCTTTAAGGAGAACAATGTTGCTTTTTCTTTCTTCCTGAGCTCAACATGTGGGCAGACTGGGAGGGGGATTTCAGAATGTTTGCAGAGGAGATTAGACCCTGCTGGTCTAGAAGCAACTTCTTGTGCCCAGACTCCTTGCAAACAGTTCATCAGAGCTGATGAGGGGTCATACTGTGATGAGCAGATTGACCATGCAAAAACAGACAAAGAATGATTCCTTCATCTCTCTGCCTGTTACGGTAGAACCTCAGAGTTACGTACACCTCTGAACAAAGCATTATGTTTGTTCTTTCAAAAGTTTACAACTGAACATTGACTTAATACAGCTTTGAAACTTTACTATGCAGATGAAAAATGCTGCTTTTAACCATCTTCATTTAAATGAAACAAGCACAGAAGCAGTTTCCTTATCTTGTCAAATCTTTTTTTAAACTTTCCCTTTATTTTTTTAGCAGTTTACATTTGCAGTTTTAGGGCGGAGGGGAGGGAGCGATAGCTCAGTGGTTTGAGCATTGGCCTGCTAAACCCAGGGTTGTGAGTTCAATCCTTGAAGGGGCCACTTAGGGATCTGGGGCAAAAATTGGTCCTGCTAGTGAAGGCAGGGGGCTGGACTCAATGACCTTTCAAGGTCCCTTCCAGTTCTAGGAGATTGGTATATCTCCAATTATTTATTTATTTATTTTATTTACAATACATTATTGTACTGTACAGTATTTGCTATTTCTTTCTTTTTGTTTCTTTTTAAACAATGAGCCAGATGCTGTCCTTAATTACACTAGCATCAATTAGGAGTGTTTAGATAGGAACTCTCGAAGTAGGATATATATATACATACATGTGTGTACATACACACAAATAGGCACAATTCTGATCTCACTCTAGTGTAAATCAGGAGCTTCACTGAAGTTAATAATTACACTGATGACAAAGTAAGTGGGAGAGACTCAGGTCCAGAGAGGTATAACCCCAGTATAAACACAGTGTAATTAAAATCAGTATCATGTCCATTGTGACTCAAGCTACAAATATTCTGGGTTGGGTAATAACAGCTCATCAAATATCCTCATATGCATGAATTAGAGAGATGTGGCTCTGATGTTCCCAGGTAACCTACGCATGCTTTAAAAGCCCTCGGATGGAACACTGACTCATCCTCTAATAACTCTCTAATAATAGTGGGCCACTCAGAGTTCAAAGCCACCTGCTAAGATTCCCACTGTACGTCTGTCTCTAATCTTTTCAGTGGCTCACATAATGAATGTACAATGTATTCACCTCTAAACAGATCGGTGGGTTTTGAAGTTATTTCCGAGCACCAGAGTTTTCAAATAACTCACCATCAGCAGCTGCTGTTTTCTCCGCTTTTGGGTGGCCAGACTCAAGCCAGTAAGACTCCTGCAGAGGGAAATACCAAGGTCGTGGTATCCCATACTCCCCTAAAACACAAACAAGTACAGTTCATACAGAGAGTCCACATTCTTCTATGGGCTGGAACTCAGGTATGCAAATCTCATAATGTAAACATCAGTACTTGGAGTTTCATTAGCAATCATGTTCCAGCATATTAGAAGATCTAACAAAGCACAGCCACCTACCATGCTTCCAGCAGACTAACCCCAGTTTCCAAATATTTTGGGAGAGGGAGGGGAAATAAACACATTACGTGTGATCAGAGCTAACTTTAGTTTTCTAAAGCAAAATGTGGTTTAATTAAGGAATTAGGCTACCCCCTGCCTGGGGCTAGTTTGAACCCTTAATACTAGGCAGGAGCCGCCAAGAAATTTCCCAGTTCCAGCAGGTAGGCTCCTGACCCCAAGTAATGATTTCTTTTTGAAGTTCCCTTCAATATTCTAGAGACTGAATGGATGAAAAGCTCATCATGTTTACAAAGATCACACTGGGTCTGAATGCACAACAGGCATCAAAACTAAATTAAGAGGCAGCTCAGGCCAACATTTCAACATGCAGCTTTCCAGGAAAAACAACTAAAAAAATGTGGTGTGATGGTGATTTACACTGGCTAAGCATCTGATTCACTATGTTTAAAGTCTTATTCTTTGTGAGGCTATCCGCATACTGTCTTTTGCCACTTATTCAAAATCAGCAATGAGATGTGCAATAATACTGCTGTGTAGTCTATTTCTGTATGATAGTTACTGGAATAGTTACTAGAATGCCTGCTTATTTCCACTTCATTTCTCTGTATTGGATTTCTAACAAGGACGCACTAGACAAGGACTGGATGACCCCCAAGCTGTTTGGGTAATTTCCAGAGACACTTTTTGCAAAGAAGCAGTTTATTCCATCATTGCTTCAAACCTGATACAAGAACTTTGCAATGATTGTATGTATATGATTTCCGCTTAAAATACTACCGTCTAGGTTCTTAGAACTGACATACTGTGCTCACATTAACTCACTCAACTCTCCGTCTGCTCACAGAAGCAGACTTGGCTTGTTATGGGTTGAGTTAAACCTCCTTGAAGGTGGTGGATGTACAGTCACCTTTCATTCAGGATAAGTGTAAAAAACAATTGAGCTCCTTTATGGAACCAGATAGTTGAAGCAATAGGAGCCACCACTCAAACCACCGGTACTTGGAAAGGCTTGAGAAAAAGCTGAACAACGCAGGCCAAGGGGTTTCCCTGGGGACAATTATGAAAAATGCAGGGGCTGGAGCACTGATTGGTGGAGCTGTATGTGTCTGAATATGAGAGAAAAGCCGTGAGAAACACACAGACACCACAGAAACAGAGAAGGAGCAGAAAGCCAAGGAGACAGCCAGAACAAACAGTGGGAGTGTGGCCCTGAAAAAAGCCTAGAGAGAGCTTTTGGGGTAAACTATTGGTTAAAAAGAGGCTTGGAACCATGAACAAAGAAGCTGTCTCCTGTCTGACTCCCATGGTGTGCAGGGATATAGGACTGTATGTTCTTTGTAATTAAACGGGATCACATGATCAATTTCTCCTCCTAACAGAATAACCCTCCACACTCTGAAGTTTGGCTAACCATTGCCACCTGCTTCAGCAACAGGCAGGGGAGCTACAGTATGTGTGCTGGAGCAGCAAATCCATTCAAAGGCACCCCCATTGCTTCTACAGCTTTCAATGTGGTATTTCAATCATGTTTAACATGAGGGTAAACAACTTTTTTTAAGCTACAAAGAAATGTTCTTGCCCATTAAATACTCACTTCTTAATTTGTACCATGTTGCTAACATCACACCCAGGATTCTGTATAAAAACCTTAAGAAACCCCTTAGGGAATCAAGTATCAGAGGGGGTAGCCGTGTTAGTCTGGATCTGTAAAAAGCGACAGAGTCCTGTGGCACCTTATAGACTAATGCGTGCATCTGACGAAGTGGGTATTCACCCACAAAAGCTCATGCTCCAATACTTCTGTTAGTCTATAAGGTCCTACAGGACTCTTTGTCCCTTCAGGAATGTTCCTGACCCTCTAGTCGGTGA
The DNA here is from genome assembly GCF_020497125.1 of Mauremys mutica. NCBI lineage: Eukaryota > Metazoa > Chordata > Testudines > Geoemydidae > Mauremys > Mauremys mutica. The sequence goes on from NC_059079.1 coordinate 34,654,396, forward strand.
GAAGAACCATTTGTCTCATGCTCCACAGGAGTTTTAACCACACCAGAACAAACAGCCGACATAAAAGGGTCACAGCACAGTAGTGAGTCAGGCCCTCAGAGTTTGTATTTTGTGCTCCAAAGTGCATTATCAAGGCTTAAATATTTTCACTAGAGCATGTCAAAATTTTTCTAATTAAAAAGAATTTTGATGAAAAATGGCCTTTTCTGAGCATGAAAATTTTGCCAAAAGATTGTTTTGACCAAAAACACCACAAAAATCTGTTTTCCTTTCTCCCCACTCTTTTCACTTGCAAAATGGAAAAAGGGTGGGAAAAAGAAAAAGTGAGAAAAAGGTAATAATAATAAAAAAAAGGGGTTCCAGACTGGATTTGATTTGTGGTTCATCTGGTCCAATATCCTGTGTCTGACAGGGACCAGCACCAGATACATCAGAGGAAGATGCAAGAAGATAGGCAGATGTGGGGTAATCGCTCTCCCCACTTCCCCCAATTAAAGTCCTATTCTACTCCCTAATAGTTAGAGATTAATTTAGGACAGTGTAATTTACAACCACTACCACATATGAGTGGGAGATTGACATACCTGGAAAAACATTTTCAAGGTACCATGTGAGAATTCCATATAGCAAAGCATCAAAAAGCATCATCTCAATGGAGAAGAAAAAACTGTATTCATCACCCTCCAGAGGACTGGTCCTGATATTGTCCCACTGTAGCCCAACGCCTTGCTCTTCATAGCGTGACAAGTATTCTGTACCGAATCCAAAAGCCACTGGAGAAAGCAAGCTCTGGAATAAAGGTGAAACAACAGGGATTCAGGCAAGGGGAAAGCCCACATCAGTAAAAAAATATTTTTTGAGTTGACGTCTGAAACTTGGTTGTGCACAGGAATGATCAAGATGAACAGAAGGAAATGGTTTTATTTTAAACACAATCTAAGGTACAGTAGGACTGGAAAGAACACTGGGACATCTTTAATTTCAGTACTGGTGGCAGCACCACGAAGGATTTAGAGACAATGGTCCAAATTTAGCCCTGGCATAAACAGGTTCAGCTTCCATTGATTTTAGTGGAGCAGCATCTGCTCAGATGAGGGTGTAACTCATTTGTTATCTCTCCATATGGAGACTAATGGAGATGATTTTGGCAGTTTGAGCTCATTCAAAAAGTGTCTAGTCAGCATCATCAGAATAAATATATGTATGAAATAAAATGTAGGATGGCGGCTCAGGTCTCCTCTTCTTTACCAGGTGTACTGTACTCTCACATTGACGAGAGAGACAGATGAGGGCACAAGAAATACCAAGACAAAGGAATTATACAGTGTGCATGGAGTGCCAGTGTCTGTGCAGCAGAAGGGAAAGTTCACAGGAGACCCAGCCTAAGCAAAACCGCAAACCCCACCCTTTTGATGTACAACAGTTCTTGTTCAACCAAACCAGAATAATCTCTGGCCATCATTTCCCATGCTGCACTGCAACAGCTCAGCAAGTGGGGACGCTGTGCTGCATCACAGAAGATGTAGCCTGGCCCAGACCATACAAAATGGAGGCATGAGCCACTGTGGTTAGATCTCTGAATCAAAATTTTCAGTTTTCAGGTGAAATTTTCCCAGTTTTTGATTTTTTACAAAAAGTTTAAATTTTCCATGGGAAAATCACACCTCCCCCCAATCCAGCTCTGTTTCAGTCTGTGAAGCTCTAAACAAGCGACATAAACCCAAACACAACACACAGGGCAACTCTTGTTTCACCAGTGCTCCCCATCCTGGTTTCTGTCAGCAAGGGCCTGATTCCCTTCTTTTACACCAGTGTAACTCCATCCATTTCAGCACTCTAAATTCCTGTTAATGCTCCGGAGTTAAGGGCATTGAGCTTCTCACAGGATCAGGTCCTTGATCCAGTTTTATTGCCTTCATCTACAGAACCTGAAAATGCTCTATCCCAGGAGTGGGCAAACTATTTGGCCCGAAGGCCACATCTGGGTATGGAAATTGTATGGCAAGCCATGAATGCTCACGAAATTGGGGGTTGGAGCGGGGGGGGAGGGAGAGGGCTCTAGGTGGGGGTACGGGCTCTGGGATGGGGCTGGGGATGAGAGGTTGAGGGTGCAGGAGAGTGTTCTGGGCTGGGACCAAGAGGTTTGGAGGGAGGGAGGGGGACCAGGGCTGGGGCAGGGGGCTGGGGCATGGGAGGGGGTCAGGGGTGCAGGCTCCAGGCAGCGCTTACCTCAAGCAGCTCCCAGAAACAGCGGCATGTCCCCCCTCTGGCTCCTACACAGAGGCACAGCCAGGCAGCTCAGTGCACTGCCCGGTCCACAGGCGCCACTCCTGCAACTCCCATTGGCCATGGTTCCTGGCCAATGGGAGCTTTGGGGTGGTGGTTGGGGCAGAGGCAGCATGCGGAGCCCCCTGACTTCCCCTATGTGTAGGAGCTGGAGAGGGGACATGCCGCTGCTTCCGGGAGCCACACGGAGCCATGGCATATGCGGAGTGGGGCAAGCCCCCAGCTGGACCACCGGAGCGGGGAAAACCACAGATCCCACTCCTTGGCAGGAGCTCGAGGACGAGATTAAAATGTCTGAAGGGCTGGATGCGGTCCCCAGGCCATAGTTTGCCCACCCCTGCTCTATCCCGTGCAGTTAGAGAGCCTGATCTACAGCAGAGTTAGAGAACCAGTCAAACCACTGTGCCAACAATTGTAATACAGATGGGACCACAACTGTATTCTGCAAATCAAAGGAGTTTGCATTTGAGGTTCTGGATTTGGCCCATATCTAGTTTAAAGGGGACACTTTCAAGTCAATTTGAGCCCCACATTTTATTTATATAAACACATGCACTTTTTAAAGGTTGGCAAATGCTCACAGGAATACAAATGTTTTCATGAAAACAGCTTTCAGTGAATTTAAAAGTCAGTTAAAAATCATGTTACAATAGCTCTGTCCCACTTGTGTTAAAATACAGTTGGCACATTTAATTCTGAAATCATTTTAAAATGATAATTTGCATCTTCACCACTTCCTCTGTTTATTTACATTGTGCACCTATTTGTTTCAAGCTGATTGCACTTGCTGGCTCTCCTGCAGCAGTGCACTGCAGCGAGGTACAGGTTGCAAACACTGCAGGGGCATGTCTACATCAACAAGACTAGTTTTATTGAACTTTTAAAAAAAAAGCCAAGTAAACCTTGCTAGTGACTAGGGTTTGTCAGAGGCTTATTCCCCTATGATTGCTAACTTCTCAGCCTAAATTACTTGATAGTGTCCCTCTGAGTCAGGAGTAACTCCACTGAAGTCAGTTGAGTTTCCCCAGTGCAAAACCAGCGTGAGGAGGAAGGACGGTGGCTCAGGTCTCTTCCTCTTTCCTCTGTACTCTCAGTTACTCGCACACTGACTAAAGAAACAGAGACAGGGGCACAAAAAGTCAAGAAAAAGGAATTCTACAGCCAGAGAGAGCCTGAGGTCATAGATTTTCAAAGAGGGAGACAAAAGGCGTCTTACTGCCATAATCTTCAGCTTAATAGTCATGCGGTCCTGCCAAGCAAAGCAGACGACGTGGGGCAGGTAGAGAGTGAAGTAGACGACTCCGCTGCAGGCGGCTGCCAAGTTAGCTTTGGAGAAGAAGGTGCTGAGCAAGAAACACTGCATGATGGTGGCTGTGGTGAACGTCAGCAGAAACAGGAGGAGGATGAGGGGATTGCTGTAGTGAAGCACCTTGCCACACTGTAACCAAAGGAAACCAAATGAGTTTAGGTACAATGCTGTCTCACAAGCTACCGTTGGTACCAGAGCTATAATGGTTAATCAATTTATCCAACCCACTCTACCTAATCTATTTAATCTGTCTCTCCAGACGTTTTTACCACAGCATCTGAGACCTTTACAATTAAAAAAAAAATCACAGCCAAAGTAAGGCAGTGGTCTAACTTCATCCCTACTCACTGGCTCTGAGGCACCTGGCATTGTCGCTAGTCTCACTGGTTGCCCAGCCCAGAGTTCTATTTGATGACTCTCTGTTGTCTTTGTAACAGACGAAAATCGGATGTTCTCCCTCTGCGTTCCTCAAAGGAAAGTTCCCTGCAGACGTTACAACCAGGGGCGGCTCTAGATATTTCACCGCCCCAAGCACGGCGGCATGCCGCAGGGGGCGCTCTGCCGCTGGTCCCGCAGCTCCACCGAAGCTACGCGGGACCAGCGGACCCTCCGCAGGCATGCCACCGAAGGCTGGCTGCCTGCCGCCCTCCCGGTGACCGGCAGAGCACCCCCCGTGGCTTGCCGCCCCAAGCACGCGCTTGTTGTGCTGGGGCCTGGAGCCGCCCCTGGTTACAACCCTGCAAATCCAAGTGAGAAGTGTCTGCATGGAAACCAATTCTGTTAAAATAAAATTGTCTGAACTGTCAGAACAAATTCCCATTGTTCTCCCCGTGACCCCCACACCAGAGAGAGGTTGTGGGGAAAGTTGTCCGACACACAGTTACAAAGAAAAGCTAGTCGGCAGATAATAAAGCACTATATTCTGCACCTGAATCACATTCACATTCCCAGAGCCTGTGAGGGCTGAAGAGGATGACTAAGATCTCCCAGAATCCTTTGTGTAGAAAGTAACCCACTGGATGAACTTGTGTTGACCTTTCTTCCTTAATGCTTTTGAATCTTTAATGTCCCCTCTCACTGAAGAGAGTGGTTTCAGCTGACTGTCAGCTTATGCCTAGAGGGAGACGGGCTGGTTTTTTCCTTAAGAGCTGGTCTCCACACAATTTTTGTACCGTATAACTAGGCCAGGTGGAGGTGTGATTTTTTTACCGATAGACTTATACTGGTGCAGCCCCTACCGTGGTTGCCGTTGTACTGGGATAGCTAGTCCACCATGGGTAGCAGAACAATTATTTTGGTATAATTATTTTGGTATAAGCACATTTACAGTGGTACCCCGATATAACGCTGTCCTCGGGAGCCAAAAAATCTTACCGCATTATAGGTGAAACCGCATTATATTGAACTTGCTTTGATCCGCCAGAGTGCACAGCCCCGCCACCCCCCGGAGCACTGCTTTACCGCATTATATCTGAATTTGTGTTATATTGGGTCATGTTATATTGGGGTAGAGGCAGGGCCGGCTCTACAGTTTTTGCCACCCCAAGCAGCCCGCTGAATTGCCACCCTGGGCTGGGGGGGGCAGTCGTGTGCCCTTAGGGCGGCAGGCGCGTTTAAAGGGCTCTGGACTCCCCGCCGCACCGGGCAGCCCAGAGCCTTTTAAACCCCAGCCGTGGCCGGAAGTCAGAGGGCTCTGGGCTGCCCAGTGCGGCGGGGAGCCCAGAGCCCTCTGACTCCCGGCCGCGGCTGGGATTTAAAAGGCTCTGGGCTCCCAGCTGCGGCGGGCAGCCCAGAGCCCTCTGACTCCCGGGCGCGGCTGGGATTTAAAAGGCTCTGGGCTCCCCGCGGCTGCAGGCAGGGGCGGCTCCAGGATTTGCGCCCCGCCGCGGGGGGCGCTTTGGCGGTTGCCGGTCCCCGGCTCCGATGGACCTCCCACAGGCATGCCTGCGGGAGGTCCACCGGGGCTGTCTGCCACCCTCCCGCGGGATGCCGCCCCAAGCGCGCGCTTGGCGCGCTGGTGTCTGGAGCCGGCCCTGGGTAGAGGTGTACAACAGCCTCCACACTAGGAAGGTTGTTCTGTGTGTGTAGACAAGCCCTAAGAGTGCAAATACACTGGGAGAGCTTATAAGGACAGGATTGATTGGAGAGGGCAGCCTGAATTCTGACTCTGTATTTGTAACAATTCAGTGCACTGGGGAAAATGTCAGGCAACTCTTCCCTGCCAGAACAGCGCCCATTAAGGAACCAACCACTCCAGCTCAGTTAAAGAAGAGTTATACTATCGTCTAGAAAAGGGTTGGATGGCCTTGGAAACTGGGTCCAGTTCTAACATAAACCACTTTGAAAAAGCAGCAATTTTGAGACTAAGGAGCCAGGAGAGTTCTTGCCAGGAAGTGAGGGATAGATTAGGCTTGAGTCAGTCCCTGGTGCCTCTCTCCCCCATTTGTGATAGTGTCCTAGTTTCAAAGCAGGCAAGCACGGTCTATGATAAATGACTCAGACAGTGAATGAAAAGATTAGAATTCCTCAGATTGAGATCTTCTACGTTTGAAGCAGTGATATTTATTGAAAGACTTGCCCTGTATACTGGAAATGCAACAAATGGAACATGACCTGTCAGTGTAATCAGGCCTGACACATCCTCATGCAGACAGTCTTACAATAAGTCTCATTAGTGAATTTATCTCTCTCTGTCTCTGCCAAGTGCTGATGCAGCCTGGAGGACTGCTTACAAGAATGAGCATTCTACGTGCTAAAATCAGAGTAGGCCACCAGTGGTTCTGGTCTCCTTATGTATAGCTATTGTTTCTTGATGGACAGCTAATATTAACAGTGCAAACGTGAACTGCAGGTTTGGGGCTTTTTAAAGTCACTCCCAAGATAATCCTTACCGTAATTAGTGCTGTTAGGAGAGACACGCTCACAGACATCATGATGAAGCTGTCTAGGAACCAGGTGTACCAGATAACCCCATTAGTAACTCCCCGGTTCTTCATGGCTTCTTTCAGTCTCATTTCCTTCTCCAGCACAATGCTCTTCACTATCATGGAGACCGAATAGATCCAAGCCAGCACCATGAAGATAGGGAAGGAGCGGTTCAGGGTGATCATGAACCTACCCATGCAGGGAGAGAGGAGTGAGTGAAATGCAAGTAAAGCCGGCAAGGGTTGGGATGAAAAGGAAGAAAGAAAGGGAAAAGGAAAAGAGGTATAAAGAATTCTTTGCACTTATTATGGCTGAGCATTTCAAAGGAGCCTAAGGTTAGGCTTCTCTGAAAATCCCAGTCTAAGAGTGTAGTAGCAGCTCTCAAAGAACTTTACAAACAATGAATTAAACTGTGCAGCCCCCATCCCCAAGGGCTAGGTGTTATCTATATTTTACACATGGGGAAACCAAGGCACATAGTGTTTATGAGACTTGCCCAAGGCCACTGAATCTGTGGCAAGGTACAGATCTCATTCCACACCTCACTTTCTGAACGCTGTGCCATGCTGTAATTATTATAATGTGCAAAGAACGTTTTGAGACAGATGCTAATGGTAAGAAATGAGTCTCCCGTGTGTTAGATCTTTGAAATGTTTCCCCAAGTTTAATTAGCAAATAAATCAATAAATATTAACTATTAAAAGCAGCCAGATGCTATGTTGTATGCAAAACATCATTCTTGGAAGGTCTTGAGCCTGTCACAGATGGTCAGTGTTAGCAGTTAACTAACAACATCTGCACTACTATGTCAGACAGCTGGAGGGCTCAGTTTTAGGTCACAACCTGGAACCTTTTATGCATGGCTGCCATAGTTTTGTCCCTCATCCCTACAACAGATATTAGCAGTAAAGGGTAGCCATGGACAGGGCCGCCCGGGGGGGGGGAAGTGGGGCAATTTGCCCCAGGCCCCGGGCCCCACAGGGGCCCCCACGAGAATACAGTATTCTATAGTATTGCAACTTTTTTTTATGGAAGGGACCCCCAAAATTGCTTTGCCCCAGGCCCCCTGAATCCTCTGGGCGGCCCTGGCCATGGAGAATACATTTAGGATGACCATGAGCTACGATAAAACACGTTTCCTGCTGGCATCTTTTTACATGTGTTGTGAGGTGAGAGTAGCATTATGTAAAATATCTGACTCTTATTTTGCACCAGTTCCGTGATGGTGACATTTGAATGAAACTGACCAAAAAGCCAGAGGAAGCCCCCTCGCCCCCTCCCCCGCACTTCTTTCTGTATGGGGTAGAAGCCTGGGACTGTAAAAATTAAAGGAAGAGACATTCTTCAGGAGCAGGACAGTGCCAGTCAGCAAAACAGGCAGGAAAACATCACTTTCCCGCTGAAAACTTTCAGAGAGCAACCTGGCCTGCTGAACCAAAATAAAATGCTTTGTTGAGGCAGGCTGGGAAGGACCTCTTGCTTTTGCCTCTTGTGGGAGCTCTGGTCCCCAGATTAGCAAGCATGGTCCCAATGTCAACCCAAAAGCAGCATACCTCTTCCAAAAGGGTCTAGCCATTTTATTTAACTAGGTTCTTCGAAGGGACTACAACTAAACGCGGTCTCTGTGGTTTTCTGTGACTGTTGCAGGCCTCAGGTACATCTACACTTAAACTGCTACAGCAGCACAGCTGTGCTGCAGTAGCGCTTCAGTGTAGACACTCTGTGCAGTAACAGAAGGGGTTCTTCCACCACTGTAGGTAATCCACCTCCCCGAGAGGGGGTAGCTAGGCCAATGGAAGAATTCTTCTGTCAACCTAGCGCTGTCCACACAGGGGGTTAGGTCAACCTAACTACGTCTGTCAGCATGGGGATTTGTCATACCCCTGAGAGACATAGCAATGCCAATGTAGCTTGTCAGTGTAGACCAGCTCTCAGCAACCTTTGCCTGGTTTGGGTTCCTGCAGCTGCAATAACCTCTTTTGGTGAGCCCCACAACCCCCCAGGGCCTATTAGCACCCTTCTGTGAGAATAACAGGGATTGAGGTGGGCAATGATAACACAAATGATATACCCCCCTGCAATCTGCAATTAGCAGCGGTGTCAGTGAGGGAGAGAACAGCACTATTCATGACATGGGATTCCTGGAAGTAGGACTGTGCATGATTCAGAGCCACAGTGTTATGGGGAAATGCTCTCTGTGTGAGCCCATTTTAATCATCAAAAAAGTTCATTTAATTTTAATTGAAATCTTCTTTTCCCCCTCCAGATCTCACAGGCTCAGGTATGAACTGTGCAACTTTTTATGTGCCTCGAGTTTCCAGGCATTCTCCTGCTGCTATTAAAGTCAATGGGGTTTTCCCACTGATTTCAGTGGGAGCAGGATTAGACTCTTCAGTCTCCTTTTTTAAAGTTCCAAAGTACTCCGGCTTTTTCTGCTTCTCCAATTTCCTTATCTTTGTTAACCAGGGAAGCACATCCCTGGCTCCTTGGGTATTTCACTAATGCCATAGTCCTGGGATTTCTTTCTGGCTTTTAAACAAGATCAAAGGCAAAAGCAGTCAAGCCTCCTGAAAATCCACCATCTCATCCAGCCACCCAATTAGTTATCAGAAATAGGATCACTAGCTGCCTTACTCACATATCATCTACAAAGCAGGGATACGGCATTTGCTGCAGGTAGATTCCTGATGGCACTTCAGCGTTGGTCTGGGTCTTTATAATCCCATGCTCAATCATGTCTTGCAGATATGCAAACCCTCCCCAGATGTAACGTAAATCATCCACTGGGTCAGCTCTTGGACCAGGATCCCAGTACCTGAGAAGAAAAAACATATGGAAATCACTCAGGCAGGCACTTTAAGAAAGAGAACACTTAGTCGAGAACTTCCCAGGGGCTCCACCCAGTGCTGTTCCTTCCAAGTTATGGCTGTCAGGCTCTGCTGCTTGAGGAGGGGTCAGACGTTTATGATTCAGAAAAATTAATTATTGTTTTGTTTTTGAAGTTCTCTATACCGTTATGTAAAACAGTAATTTTGGCCAAAAATGCATAAAGGGGGTTCAAAATAAAACAGCAATTATATATTGCAATGTGCCAAATTTGTTCAAAATGTTTCTGGTATCTATGGATTTGTTTTGTTCGATTTAAAATGTATTATGGCCTCAAATAGATGGACTCACTCTCAGCTCCCAGTAGCCTGTGTAAAACCTCAGCTTTTTATTTTAAAAGTTCTTTTCTGGATGTTGAAGGCTTTGAATGAATTTGCGCCATTACGTGTGTCTGACCTTTCAGCTTCTATCCTAAAGAGCCAAATCAGATGACTATTTCATTTGTCCAGAATTTTGACCATGCTTGTGACCAGGCATGGTCAAAAAATTTCCATCTATGCTGTTTTTTTAATGGAAAATTGGATTTCCAACTAAATTAAATCTTTCACAAAACATATCTACTTTCTGCAGAAACATTTACTTTTTTTTGTCAAAATATTTCAGCTGAAGTCTTTCGGTTTTTAGCTAAAATCTTCCCATTTCTGAGTTTTCAGTGAAAACTCAAAAATTTCTGTTAAAAAATCCAATGAAATCAAACTTTTTTTTGTTTGTCAAAAATTTCTGCAGAGGTGGAAAAAATCCTCAGACCACTTCTCCTTGTGAGACCGGGAGCCACAGTTTTCAGTAGCTGTTACACCCCTCTAATGTGAATAGCTTTTTCTTTAACCATTATAGTATTTTCAACCACAAGTGTTCAAAAATCATATGTCAGGCCCCAAAAACTCCTGAGATTGGCTTGCCAAGTGGCATTGGAGCATTTAGATATCAAGTTTTCAAGTTTTTCTCTGCAGTCATGATGTCTAGAAACTTGCTTTTATTTAAACTGAAAGCTGAGACTCTCAGGTAAATATGTGATTCCAGCATTGGCAGCTTTAGGAAAACTGCAAATATTATGTGACTTGACATAAAATCATATGCACTGGTAACACTGCTTAGAAACTCCCAGATCATATACAAGTAGTCTCAGAAAACATGTGTGCTAACCAGGGGTGAAAGTAACTTACAGGACTTACTGGTACTGCCGGAGTCCTGAGGGGGCGTGGCCTCATCTGGAAGAGGCGTGGCCTCTCAAGATTTAAAGGCCCTAGGGCACCAGCTGTGGCTGGGAGACCCAGGGCCTTTAAATCAGCCAGGGGCTCCCAGCTGAAGAGGTGACTGGGAGCCCCCTGGGGCTCAGGGGCAAATTAAAGGGTCCAGGGCTCTGGCTGCCAGGGGAACCCCAAGCTTTGTGGAGCTGGGGCAGGGATTTAAAGGGCCCAGAGCTCCTGCCACTGAGGGGAGCCCCGATCCCTTTAAATCCTGGCCCCAGCCAGGCCGCCAGAGCCGCGGCCAGGATCCAAAGGGCTCTGGGCTGCCCGCAGCGGCGGGGAGTTCTGAGCCCTTTAAATCTCAGCCACGGCTGGGATTTAAAAGGCTCTGGGCTGCCCGCAGCAGTGGGGAGCTCTGAGCCCTTTAAATCCCGGCCCCAGCCTGGCCACCAGAGCCGCCGCCGGAATTCAAAGGGCTCTGGGCTGCCCGCAGCCGCGAGGAGCTCTAAGCCCTTTAAATCTCAGCCACGGCTGGGATTTAAAGGGCTCTGGGCTGCCCGCAGCGGCGGGGAGCTCTGAGCCCTTTCAATCTCAGCTGCAGCCGGGATTTAAAGGGCTCTGGGCTGCCCGCAGCGGCGGGGAGCTCTGAGCCCTTTCAATCCTGGCCGTGGAAGCCGGTGCGGTCCAGCATGGCGTACTGGCTCTTGCCGGTACGCCATACCGGACCAGACCGGCTTACTTTCACCTCTGGTGCAAACACTTTAAGAAGCAAATCCAAGGTGGCGGAGGACTCTTGTACAGCAAAAGCAGCAGTATATTCTGTTGCACAGGGGGAGAAGACTTGATGTGCATGTCAAGTTTGGCAACATGCAGGGGGCAGAAGGGGAGGAGATAAGTAGAACTCCCTGTCCACTCCATACATGAGGAAGTCACCTAAAGATCCTGTGCAGGCTACTCCAGCCATCAGAGTCCTCCCTTCTACCCTCTTCTGCCTGTCCAGCCCCTGACACAGTTGCTCAGTACCAAGCACTAGGATCTGGATATGACTTCTGCTCTGCGTTATGCATGTGAAACACCACTGAATTCAATCAGCTCTCACATTTGTATTTGAATGCAGACTCTGACCCACTCTCTGGCTCCCAGAATGTTGGAGAGGGTTCCCATATTTTGCATTACTGGTTCAATGGCAGGCGTAGCTGAGGAAAGCAGAAATCATTACCTGTCTTTGATTTTATTTGTTTTCTCCACTGCATCTATATCCATCCGGATCTTGTAGTTCACATGCAGTGGCAGCTTGCTGGCCCCGGAGTGTATGTCAGGGAAGACTACTCCAGCCCAGAATTTGTTTTCCTCCAGCAGATTAAGAGCTTGATGAGTCAACTGGGTTTCATCAGCATGACCTTCAAATTTATCCAGGGTCAAGCACTGCAGATAATCACAAAGGTAACAACCTTATGGGACTACAGTAGCAGGGGTTATACACTGAAAACACACATCACTGGTTCGACAATGGGGCAGGAAAGTAGGTTAGTTAACTTTGGCAGTAGATGTCATTTTCAGCTTTAATACTTGTATTGAAATTGTGCCTAAAACTGATTTTTCCTCCCCCTGAAGATTTCTCACTTGGTCCAATTCTTATGACAAATTCAATACACATGACATTGTTAAAGACAACTGAAAAAACGCAGCAACCACCTTACAAAGAACCGTAAACCTTATAGCTAACACAATAAACCGAGGAGGGAGGAATTGACTGAAGTAATCATGAAACACATTTTTGGAGACAGCTCATAAAAGCAAGTGTCTCGCTATCAAGATAAAGAGAAGAGAACACTAAAGCTGCAAGCAACCCTCATCTCTATAAACAAAACACAAACAGAGGCTTACTTTTCTGAACCTACTGCCTGGAAAACAAGGATCGCACCCACCAGGAGGGCAAACAAAACTACCAGCTAAAACAAGGGTGGAGGAGTATTCACCACCTTAGCCCTTTGCAGGATTACAGTATCTAGTGAAAACCAAAGCCCGTATCTGATGGTAAGATCATAGCAAAACAAAGTTAAATAATTAAAGTTAAATAATTGCTTTAAAATGGGGCAAACACTAGAAAAATATTTGGGGGGAAATCACAGAAAACCATCAGATAAACACTGATGAGGAGCTGGTATCAGTTTAGAGGCATAGAGGAAGTAGAATTGTTATTCTCGTTAACGTTTTTTAGGTGTCTTAGTAGCCACACACCGAGTTTCTGAGAAGCTGTATTTCTGCCATGGTAGTTCTCCTGCAAAAAGACAATGGCTAATATAACTGGCAAGGGCTGTTGAGTTAGGCTGCTTTTGTCGACAGTAGCAGCAAGGTTTGCCCATCTTTGATTTTCATGGAGCATATTTGCAAGTACTGTGAGTACTTGAGTTAATTTTTCAAATAGGAGTTTAAAACAATTGTGCCCACAATTTTTTTTTCTCATGAAAAACCCTGTATTTGTACAAATTGTAAGGAGACGTCAAACAAAAAACAAACATGCTGGTTTGCATGTGCAAAAATGAGGGGGCAGATTTATGCCCGCTAAAAATGAGGGGCAGATTGTGGCAGTAATTTACTGCCCTCAGCTGGGGTAGTGTGAAGCAGCCATGCCCCAGGGCAAGCACCAGGAGGCACCTGAGGATACAGTGATTCCCAGAGCCCCCTGGTGATTAGGGAGAGCTTGGCTGCTGATCTGCCCCTTTGGAGAGTGCATGTATGCTCCATTCTGCAGACCTGGATGATGTGGGGGAACGGGGCCATGGCTCCATCTCCTCCTTTTTGGCGTAACTTACCCCCAAGGCAGTATTAGCAGGGGCTCTGTAGTGCAGGGACTGCAGTTCTTCTGGCCCTCACATAGGGGGCGCAAAGAGTGGGAGGATTCCTTACATGGCCTTCCCCACCTTCTTTATACATCTGCACAATCTGGCCTTTGGGCACAATTTTGGGACTTGGGTTGAGGCCCCTTTGAAAATATAGCCCCAGAGGTGAAGAGACAGCCGAATAAAACGCATGTGACAGCCAGTAGGCCCTGCTCATATGTCTGTCCTAGCCTGCTGGTAGCAATAGCCTAGTGACAGCAGGACTTGAAGCATTACCTCATTGCATGGAACAATGACAAACTATGACCCTCTGGACAAACGTGAAAAAGCCCTCCTGGATCCTGCCCTATTCTGGCATGAGGGGTGCCTACAACAGTTACTGATAATCAGAGTGTGTCACTTCAATGGAAAGCTAATAATTGTTGGGGGGAGGAGGAAGGGCACATCGGAGCATTATTACTGTCTTTCTCTCAGCTGCATTGAGAACACACTGCCTCCTGCACCAGGGTTGTAAACTGAGAGATCCCCATCCACTGCCTGCTCCTATCGGAGACAGTGCCACAAACCTGCCAGTCTGGTCTATACTGGACTGTATGGAGATCTGTGCTGTTAGAGATACAGCCTTACAGCCTATTCAATGGAGAGATGGCAAACCCCATTCCCAGAACAGCTGAGAGAAAACTCTGCCACAAGAATCCATGATCTGCGACACCTGTGCGCCTTATCCCATAGGACGGGTCAATCAGGACCCAGGTTCTCTGATGTGATCCATAGTGTAGGCCCCAACAGATGAAAGTCTCCAAATCCCACTAACCAACCCACAGAGTCCCCCAGTCTGAACACTTTCCACTCTTCAAAATAATGCCACTGTTTTAATTCCCCACCCACCCCAAAATTATTTGATCAAATAACCATAACTTCAGGCATTTGTGACACTGCAGATATCAAGATATACTAGAGGCTTCTCAGCTAAGCAGCCAAGGATATCTCATGGCTCTAAACAGCAGCAAGATATTTAGGAAAAGCTTAGATTAAAATCAAGTGATAGAGTGAGACAATCAAAAAGCTGTGGTCAGAGGTTCAGAGCAGCTTGTTAGCCACTGTATACACGCTCAGGCATAGGGGGCGGGGAGGGGGGAAGAGGAGATATTTATTTGCATGTTAGGAGACAGTGCTCCTCAGACAACTTTCTATCAGTCATGCCGATTGACTGAATGTGTATTTCATCATTTTACCTAGTAGATGCAGGAGCAGTAGAGTCACAGTTGCCCAGACAGAGAATATTAAATGAATGTTTAATGAATATTAAAAATGCAGCTCCTATCCCTGGAAGTGCTTAGGTCACTGAACAACACTATAAAAACGAACAAACATTCTGGTTTAACTGAACTCGGCATACTTTAAACATGTAAAACAATGGGGGGGGGTGTCAAGAGAAGAAGGGATCAAGTTGGAGGGGAGAGAAACGAGGGGTCAAGGGTGGTTATGAAACATACATTAGGAAAGAGTGTTAGTTTAAGTACTGATCAAAAGAACAGAGAGGGTATGAAATGGATGTCACAGGGGAATGAGTGCTACACTAGTGGGCTGCCATGTTTGCTTTCTACCCTCAAATATACGCTTTCTGCCTGAGATCCCTTAAGGTTTGATGGTGTGTGTGTGCATAGAAACCTATCAGAACAAGGCTGCAGAGCCAGGATGTAGCTAGGACCTTCACCACTCAGTCACTTTACAGGCAGCTAACCAGGGCCACCCAGAGGATTCAGGGGGCCTGGGGCAAAGAAATTTCGGGGGCCCCTTCCATAAAAAAAAGTTCTATTCTTGTGGGGCCCAGGGCCTGGGGCAAATTGCCCCACTTGCCCCCTCCCGGGCGGACCTGCAGCCAACATATGGTAAAGAATGCAGCATGAGTGTAACCTGATCTCAGTTGCACAAAATGGTGCACAAACACACTGCTGCATTCTGTAAGCTGTAAGTAATGGAGCAGTTCTGCCAACAGCCCTGCTGAAAGGAATTAGTCCTCGCACCTCAGTCATGAGGGCATCTGTGACTGTTGTGAGGTCACCCTTACAGGGTAAATAAGGCTGGGACTGTACAAACTGCGCAGCTGGCACTGCGGTTAGCACCGAGCCTCCATGGAGTGGGTGTGAAAGACAGGGCCAGCTCTGACTTTTTTTGCTGCCCCAAGCCAAAAAAAAAGCCCTTGGCGCAGGGCGGCTGGACCCAGAAGCAAAGCAGAAAAAAAAAAATAGGGCAGCCGTGCTGCTTTAAGATTGGACGGAAGCCGCCCCAAGCATGAGCTTGCTTGGCTGGTGCCTGGAGCCGGCCCTGGTGAGAGAAACTGATGCTAAATGTTTGGGTTGTTTCCTTTGGTGGAACTGCACTCAAGTCATGCAGAATGAATCTACAATGTGGCTTGGGAGCAGGGTGCGCCCTACTGAATCCACTGTGCCATTTTTACTAACAAATAACATGCACCTAACTGGCACCCCAGACAAGGGCCTCAGAGTGCTGTGCACCGCATTCTGTTTGGCATGGAAACCTGGACTCTGTGCAGCCCTTGACTAGACAGGGGAAATTCTCTCAGAAATTCAAACTGCCTCACAGTTGGGCTGGAAGAGTTGGAGCTACAGTGTAGATGAAGCCCCAGAGGCTGGAACTGTTTATACAACCTGCTTTCAGGAGATTTTCTCTACGCTAGCACTCTAGCTAGTATAGAACAGTTTCTACTTTTAATTTTGGGGGAAATCTCCCCAGTGTCAACAAGGCCCATGTGCATTTTCGACAGTTAAAGGACAGCTCATTCATAACACAAAGCAAAGAAACCCTGGACCCCATCTGGAAAACACTTAGCCATGTGAGCGTTTGCAGGATTAGGGCTCATACTGGTACTTTTTGCATAACAGTTTCTCAGCTGTTTGTGTATTTGTTTTATGTTTAACATAGCAACTCATGTTAGTCAGCCATTTAATGAATTGGCTGTCATTGATTTCATTGATATCATCATCTACCTTCTTCATTTTGCAGTGTAATAGGTTTGTGACTAACCCGCTGTTTCCACTGAACATCAGCTAGCTAGCTCATCAATAAAGGTTTACTTTGCACTTCATAATGCAATGTCTTCTTCCTCAGTCTCTATTGTCATTGAGATATATATTATTATTACCACATGCACAAGGCACCAAATCATCATTATATGTACTTCGGAGGAACCCTGTCCATTTTACGTTTACCAGCCACCTTTGCTATAATGAGAGAAAGAGATTGTGAACTCTGTAAATGACAGAGTTAGCAACCTGGAAAATTACAATCCCATGTTTGTATCTTGTGCCTCTTAACTCCAAAATCAGTCAGACTCTAGCATAGAGAGTAGCTATATTTAGCCTCTAAACAGACTGGGAAGAAATGTATTCAATTACCTCACTTCACAGAGCACCAAGAGGCTAACTTGTTTGATTTTATCTTTTTGATCATCTCTTGCAGGTCAATAACCAACAATTACTCTACATCAAAGTGCTCATAGAGACAACTTGTTATTTAACTATTTAACTGGCAGACATCTTTGAAATGTAAAGACTCCTTTGTTTAACCTTTCCATCTTGTGAATTATACTTTGCTTTTTTAAAAAACCCTGAAGAATGCTTGTAACGGAATTAAGGTTCTTACATTACGATAGCTGATAATATTCCAAAAGACTATTTTACGTTTAGGGGTTATGTGTGATAATATTTTTTAAATTGACAAGAAAACAATAAAAGAGGCACTTAAACCACCAATGTTATTACTTTGTAGCTTTGCACTTGGATAGCATCTTTCATACAAGCATCGTCAAGTGCTTTAGAAACATTAATTCATATAATGTGCTCTACAAACTTTAATTAAGCCACACAACTTCTCTGGTAGGTATTATTCCAGGTGGGGAAACAGACAGAGAAAGGGCCTGCTTCTCAGGTGGGAACAGAATCCTGGTTGGGTTGCCCAGCCAGGATTGGAATAAATATTTCTCTCTGAGGGGGCTTGGCTACACTTACAAATTTGCAGCGCTGCAGCAGGGTGTGAAAACACACCCTTTGCAGCGCTGCAAATTGCGGCGCTACAAAGCGCCAGTGTAGTCAAAGCCCCAGCGCTGGGAGCCGCGCTCCCAGCGCTGTCCGTTATTCCCCACAGGGAAGTGGAGTACGGACAGCGCTGGGAGAGTTTTCTCCCAGCGCTGGCGCTTTGATTACACTTAGCGCTTCAAAGCGCTGCCGCGGCAGCGCTTTGAAATGCAAGTGTAGCCAAAGCCTGAGTGTCATGATATTTTAGCCCATTGAAAAGAGATTAAGTAGAAGCCAGAAGTCCTGACTCCTATACCTTTGCTCTAACCATTAGATCATGCTTCCTCTAACATTAATTATACTGAAAAGAAACAGTAACAGATGGAGAGAATAATTTGTGCATTTGTGTCACTATGATAGAATAAGTTCATTTTCTATTTGACCCTTCTTATTTCATCTTATCTCTAAAAACCACTGGCTCTGTGTATATAGCAAGCTTAAAATACACTAGAATACAAAAGTACATGATTGCCAGGCACAGCTACTGCCTTGGCTATGAAAGTTCCAGTGCAGGCCCCGCATAGAGCAGAGTATTGCAGTTCAGCATGCGTGATAAGTTACTCTGCTCTAACATACTGCAGAGAGCAGAAGTAAAGTTAGTACAGTACGGTCATATGCAAAAGCTTCTCTCTCCCTTTGTTGTGATAGCTATAGATAGGACAAAGCTGATTAGGCCTTCACTTCCTGCCTTTTTCCACAGGAGAGACAGTCTTTCTTTGTAGTTAAAGCACAGGACTGGGAATCAGGAGATCTGGGTCCTATTCCTTGCTCTGCTACAGACTTTCTGTGTCACCTTGGGTAAGTCATATTCACTTAGCCTCTCTGTGCTTCAGCTTTCTTAACTGCTAGTGGTATTGTAAGATATAACTAACATCTGTAAGGCACTTACAGATCCTCAGGGGTAAGATAATATAAACAGAAGTACTAAGTATTATTACCATGAGCAATGGCTTCAGATTGTCAGCCCTATTCTGCCCCAGGGTTGAGCCCATCATGTTTATCTGTGCTCAAAAATTTACAAATCAGAGTCTGTATTTTATTTCTTTTTCTCCCTTCCTCATTAAGAGCCCATCCCACCCCACCCATACCCATCTTCTGCTTAATTCCAGATAGTTTTATTTACTCCTTTTGCTTGCACCCAGGAAGCTAGAGGCCCATCAAAGCCATTCCTAGAAACCCTGGGGAAGTAATTGACCCACCCTTCAGCCTGGCCCCCATGACTGAAAGTAACACCTTTGCATGACTTGTTAGCTTAGTGAATGGGATTCTGAACCTATCATTAAGCTTAGATTGCCCAAGTCAAATCAACTTCTGATTATAATGCTTCTCAAAGGACCTTCCTGAGAATGTGTCATGTTACCTTTAGCTCTGGAAGTGAAAAGAACAGATATGGGCTATTACACAGCCATTGGTGTATCACTGGGAAAGGGAATGTAAAGACACTATTAGCTCTTTATTTATCTAACAAAATTGCACCTAACTTTCTCTTTGGTGCCTATGAGTGGCCTCAAGATAGTCCTAGAGAATGGAAGCTCAAAGACAAAAAAATGGTACAGAGCCATATTTTCAGAAGTGGCCACTGATTTTCGGTCCCTTTGTTTCAGGACATCTGGACTGTAACACTTTGGGCACCCCAAAATGGAAACCATTTTAAAAAATGTGGCCATCAGTCTCTTTTTTAGTTCAGGTGTGATAGTTTGTCAGCATACCATACCCAAGGTGTAGGGGTGCTTTTATAATCTGAATTACAAAAGAGCATGGAGAGATCCCTTACATGAGAAAGTATTATAATCCACAATGGTGTTGCTGCTGTGTTTGGACTGATTCCTGTAGAATACAGTGTTATATTTTTTAAGGGATAATGAAATCTGACTGGGAAGAAGCAGAGCTGGGCAGTTGCATTCTCTTAGCATGACAGTCTGAATTGGAATTCCTTCTGGCTACTCCCCATTATGCACAGGATCATATATAAACCTCTAGCTAGAGCCTTCAGATTATTATTGTTTGGGAAATATTTGTAACATTCTGTTGTATTTGCAATCTTTAAATATAATTATAATTTTGGTTTTATTTCAAAGCTTTCTGCTCTGAATTCCTGTTACAGAGAAGTCCCATAGAATTTAATAGAAAATTACGATTCTGTAGAATCTTTGAGCCATCCTATATATTTTAGAGAATTATACAGTACCATGGATGGTCAAAAACCAATAGAAAGAATATCACTCTCTGTTAAATTCTAAAAATTTTAGAGCAATTTCTCTAGAACCCCATTGGTGGATTCCCAGTAGACGCTAAAGGATTTTTCCATAAATGAAGTGGTTCTGGGTCCATTATAGAGGACCATCTGAATGGCTTTTTTACTGTTTTTCTCTCGAGTGTGTGATGTAACTGCACCACACGTAGAGCAAGGTGAATAAGAGGAGGGGAAAGAGGTAGGCTTCATAGGGACAAGGCACCTGGACAATCTTTAGAACATAAGCTCCTCTGGGTAGTCTGTAAACTCCTGGGATGTTTGGAAGCAGCTAGCACTTTATGGTTGCTCCCATGTATAAATAATACTAGCAATGAGGAGGAGGGCAGAGTGGGTTGGTTATTTAGACAGACAGTAGGGAGGGAGAGTTGATTTGGATATTTGTCCTAAGAAAAAGGCAAACTAATGAAATAACCCATATGTTAAATTAAACAAAAGAGGCAGGAGTTAAATAAAAATGAAGCAAAGTGAGGTAAACAAAAAAGTAAACAAAAAGAGAGGAATAGAAATAAGAATTAAACTGGTAAAAACCAAATGATTATGAGTTAATTAAGGGAAAGGCAAAGAGCTCAGGGTTAAAAATAACAACAGGAAAGAGAATTGACAAAGAATTATCACCTTGTGTTTTCATGCTCTCCCTGCACTCCCTGCCCCTCCCAGATACATCCATGGTTTGGATGTTATCTCATTAGGTGATAAACTCTTTGGGGCAGGCACCTGTCTGTTTACATATTTCTAATTAAGGGCTTGTCTACACTGGCAATTTAAAGAGCTGCAACTTTCTCATTCAGGGGTGTGAAAAAACACCCCCCTGAGCGCAGCAAATTTCAGTGCTGTAAAGTGCCCCTGGTGGAGGTGGGTTTTTTTAGAGAGCTGGGAGCGCTTTCTCCCAGCACGGCGCCGTGACCACACAAGCCACGTTAAAGCGCTGCCTGGCATTGCCAGTGTAGACTAGCCCTTAGTGCCTAATGCATCGGGGGGAGGGCTGTAGAAAGGACACTAATGCCTCACACCTCTGATAGCCTTTTTAGCATCACCTGTGGCCACAATGATATTAACTTTTGTTTTTTATCTAAAGGAAACGGATTGGTATTGTACAGTGATGAATTTCCGAGAGCTAGTATTTCTTTTTAAATACGAAGTAAAAGGAAAAGAGTCACTGAAACTGTGGTTTGTCTCAGTGCAAAAATCATTTTGAGAATGAAACTGTTACAGCCGCTAAATCTTTTAGGATCTACATACACAGTAGTTTCTAGGGAAGGGAGTCCAGTAGTTTTTTTGCTGGGTTCCATTCTAAGCTCTTTTACCGACACACCATCTGACCTTGGGCAATTCACATGAAGCTTGATCCAATGCCCATTAAAGTCAGTGGAAAATCATAGGCGGCAGGTTTGTATAATTTTTGGTGGGGCCCAAAATGGTGGTGCCCCCCCACTCCCGCCCTGTAAGCCGATATAAAATGAAGCTACAACGCGTCAGCGCCACAAGATTACAAGGGTCAATTAAAAGTGGAAAGTCAGAAGCAGCACGTGCCTACTTCAATATACAGTATTATATTTTGTTGCACCTGTTGTGATGAAGTGGGAATGTTCTTAATATTTTCTCTGAATACTGTGTGGGTGCCTCAGTTTCCCCTGCAAGATGCCAACTGAAGGTGTTGGGGACAAAGAGATCAGGTGGCCTCCTTGTCCGGAAGAGACACAGAGGCCAGAGGAGGGAGTGTCAGTTTGGAGCTGGCTGGGGAAATGGGGAGAGACTCAGAACTTGGTTCTGGGCTCCCCACCCCGCAAGATGGACCTGACCGAGGGGTTCTGTTTTCTGTACCAACAAGCTCTGTTTAAACTGTGTTCCCATCATCTAATAAACCTTCTGTTTTACAGTCTGGCTGAGAGTCACATCTGACTGCCGAGTTGGGGTGCAGGAACCTCTGGCTGCCCCAGGACCCCGCCTGGGCGGACTCACTGCGGAAAGTGCATGGTGTGAAAGGGCAAGCTGAATGCTCTGAGGTCAGACCCAGGAAGGTGTAAGCTTCTTGCCCTGGAGACAGTCTGCTCAGAGAGGAGGCTCCCCCAGAGTCCTGACTGGCTTTGAAGGAGTGGTTCCAGAGCATCCCAGCATCTCCTTCCACCCCATGCACTTCTCAGAAGTCCACACAGGCACTAACACTCCCTCCTCTGGCCTTTGTCAAGAAGGCTAACATCATTTTGGGCTGTATAAGTAGGGGCATTGCCAGCAGATCGAGGGACATGATCATTCTCCTCTATTCAACATTGGTGAGGCCTCATCTAGAGTACTACGTGCAGTTTTGGGCCCCACATTGCAAGAAGGATGTGGAAAAATTGGAAAATCCAGTGGAGGGCAACAAAAATGATTAGGGGGCTGGAGCACATGACTTCTGAGGAGAGGCTGAGGGAACTGGGATGGTTTAGTCTGCAGAAGAGAAGAATAAGGGAGGATTTGATAGCTGCTTTCAACTACCTGATAGGGGGTTACAAAGAGGATGGATCTAGACTGTTCTCAGTGGTAGCAGAGGACAGAACAAGGAGTAATGATCTCAAGTTGCAGTGGGGGAGGTTTAGGTTGGATATTAGGTTGGATATTTTTCACTAGGAGGGTGGTGAAACACTGGAATGGGTTACCTAGGGAGGTGGTGGAATCTCCTTCCTTAGAGGTTTTTAAGGCCCGGCTTGACAAAGCCCTGGCTGGGATGATTTAGTTGGGAATTGGTCCTGCTTTGAGCATGAGGTTGGACCTTATGACCTCCTGAGGCCCCTTCCAACCCTGATATTCTATGATACTCTAAACTGACCACCAAATTTAAGTTGCGTGTTTTTCCGGTCAGGTGAGGACTCTGGGGCAGGGCTGGGGATAAGGAACTTGGGGTGCAGACAGGCTGCCCCAGGGCTAGGGCCAAAGAGGACTCCCCTCCACCCTCCCTGGCAGCAGCAAGCTCCAGGGGAGGGACCCCTCCTCTCCCCCGCAGTTCACTGCACATGCTCCTAGGGTCCCTCTCAGGTCCAGAAAGCCCACTCGGCTCCCCTATGGTGGGTACCGAGGGGGGAGGTTGCCATCACGTATGGCCTCCCCTGCTGCCACCCCTCACCATAGCCTCACTGGGGATGGGGCTGCCCCTTGCCCAGCATGGTGCAGGAGTGGGGACTGCAGGGTGGTAGCTGGGAAGGGGCACAGTATCACAAAATTCACCTAAGCCCCAGCTGCACAGGTCTAGGAAGCTCCCCTCCCCAGTGGTGTAGCCAGGTTCTAACATCAGGGGGAGCAAACATATCCAATTACTAAAAAAGATGCCAGCCAACATATCCAATTACTAATCAGGTAGTTCTATAACAGGCTGCCCTGACCCCATCACCCCCTGAAGCACAAGGTAGGGGTAGGCACCACCATGTTGTGCAACAAACACTTGACAAAATTACTGGACTTAGTGACGGACAATGCAGGCAGGTGGGTATTATGTCATTCAATCATTCAACCCATAAAATTGCACACATTTTGCCTCAGTGAAATTAAATATCCAGAGAATTACTGGGCCTGTGATGATGATGATGACCAGGGCTTGCTCACCTGTGGCTCCCCCTCCCTGTGCTGTGGAGGCACAGCCAGGCAGGTCTGCATCTGCAGGCAGGCACCCTGCCTCAGGTGCAGCTCCCATGGGCCCTGCTAGCTACTAGACTGGGAGCCTCCCGGCCAATGGAATGGGCTGGGCTGGGGGGCGGAAGGCAAAGGGGGAGATTGTAGGGAGCTTTGGAGGAGGGGAGGCAGTGGGGGAGGGGAGTGGGCTGGCACAAAGGGGAGGGCTCTTTGGAGAGGAGTGACGGGCACAGGGGTCATTGGGAGTCTCTCGAGGGGGCAGAGGGTTGTGTGGGTCTCTGTGGGGCAGGGGGCTGTGATGCGCGGAGTCAGCTGCAACCTGGGTCTGCTTTGCGGGGGGTGTTGCTATAGTCCCCTCAGGAAGCCCCCCCCCATCCTGTGTATTTTATACCAGCCCCGGGGTGCCCATTGCTGCTCCTTTCCCCACCCACGGCTCCATCTGTCTGTCCCACAACCCCCTGGCTGTGTCCTTGTGTCGGTCTGTCCCACAACCCCCGGCTGTGTGTGTCTGGCTGCCCCCACCACCCCCGGCTGTGTGTATCTGTCCCCCTTCCCCCCCGCTGTGTGTGTCTGTCCCACAACCCCCTGGCTGTGTCCTTGTGTCTGTCTGTCCCACAACCCCCGGCTGTGTCTGTCTGTCTGGCTGTCCCTCACTGTGTGTGTCTGTCCCACAACCCACAACCCCCTGGCTGTGTCTGTTTGTCCCCACCAACCCCCCCGCCCACTGTGTCTGTCTGTCTGTCTGTCTGCTCCCCGCTGTGTGTGTCTGTCCCCCAACCCCCTGGCTGTGTCTGTTTCTCCCCACCAACCCCCCCCTCCCCAGCTGTGTGTGTGTGTCTGGCTGCCCCCACAGCTCACAGGCTGTGTCTGTCTGTCCGTCCTCCCCCCCCCGTGTGTGTCTGTCCCACAACCCCCTGGCTGTGTGTGTTTGTCCCCACCAACCCCCCCTCCCCGGCTGTGTGTGTGTGTCTGGTTGCCCCCACAGCTCACAGGCTGTGTCTGTCTGTCTGTCTGTCCGTCCCCCCTCCCCCTGTGTGTGTCTGTCCCACAACCCCCTGGCTGTGTGTGTTTGTCCCCACCAACCCCCCCTCCCCGGCTGTGTGTGTGTGTCTGGCTGCCCCCACAGCTCACAGGCTGTGTCTGTCTGTCCGTCCCCCCCCCCCCGTGTGTGTCTGTCCCACAACCCCCTGGCTGTGTGTGTTTGTCCCCACCAACCCCCCCTCCCCGGCTGTGTGTGTGTGTCTGGCTGCCCCCACAGCTCACAGGCTGTGTCTGTCTGTCTGTCTGTCCGTCCCCCCCCCCCCGTGTGTGTCTGTCCGTCCCACAACCCCCTGGCTGTGTGTGTTTGTCCCCACCAACCCCCCCTCCCCGGCTGTGTGTGTCTGGCTGCCCACAGCTCACCGTCTGTGTCTGTCTGCTGCTCACAATGCCCAGGGCTCAGCCGCTGCCTGTGGCTCGCTCCCCCTCCCTGCTGTGGAGGCGCGGCCAGGCAGCTCCGGCACCGCCCCCGGCAGCTCCCATTGGCTGGGGTTCCCAGCCAATGGGCTGGGAGTCCAGTCGCTCCTGAGGCCCCTCCCGGGAGCTGCCGCTGCCGCTGCGGTGAGTGAGAGCGCCGGGTGTTGCAACACGGGGACCCCCAGCACAGGGCCCGGGGCCCAAACATTGGTGGGGCTGAGCCCAGCTCCTGGATTATTGGTGGGGCCTGGGCCCCACGGGCCCATATAACTCGCCACCCCTGGAAACATTGACTTTCCGTGAGCTTTGGATCCGATGGTTAAACTCAGGGTGGGATTTTCCAAAGCATTCAGAACCCTGCTCCCTCTGAAGCCAATGGTAGGCCTTCTGAAATTCCCACTCTGTGTGTGTCACTTGCCGCTTCTGTAAAATGGCTATGATGACTTTTTTCTGTCTCCTGTGGATGTTTCCAGACTCAGCTAATATTTTTAATAAAGCATGTGGGGATCATCAGATGAAAGTTTCCCTATCAGAGTAAGGTATTTATTCTTCTGCCCCTTTATTATTTTAAAACAAGTAAGGTGAAATAACTGAAATACCTTGTGATTTAAATCTCTGTCTTAGCACCCATCACCATAGTATCTAAACACTGATGGTGATGCTTTGATGTATTCTCTCTCTAAGGATTTCCAGTGGTGCCCATCACCATAGTACCAGTGCCAACCTTACCTCCAAATACTGATTAAACAAACGCAAAGCTTGGTCTGTGACATTGAAGATATTCCGCCAATCAATGTCTGCCACACCCTCTTCACGGTTCTCTGGACATCCATTATGGAGAAAGTTAATCACATCTTCAGCAGTTAACCCTTCAGCACCCAGCTGTCCATTCAAGAAGTCTCTCACCGTGGGGTTCTTCAGAGTGTTCTGGGAAGCACATCAGTTCTGATTTACTACATCGCTCGTTAGAACAAGCCCACTCTAGATAGAAAGGTTTCATGCCATCCTACTGATTCCCC
This sequence comes from Mauremys mutica, assembly GCF_020497125.1. Classification (NCBI taxonomy): domain Eukaryota; kingdom Metazoa; phylum Chordata; order Testudines; family Geoemydidae; genus Mauremys; species Mauremys mutica. The sequence goes on from NC_059079.1 coordinate 34,680,260, forward strand.
AATTAGTGGAAAAGGGTAGGCCACGGAGTTATGTCTGTAAAGGGGCATCTAAAGGGGAGAGTTACAAGCAACAGATCCTTGTTTGACCCTTAATTCTATTCCTCCTTACAAGGCTTGGAATAAGTCTAAAAACACCTGATCCTCATGCAGAGAAAACAGCTCTCAAACAAACACAGCATTTCTCAATATGAATTTCTCTTCATATCTAAGCCACATGAGTTACTTAACAGTTTGCTCTGGACTTTAGGGGACCCAGCACATTGATTCTTTTGCCAATGTAAATAGTAACTTTTGCAGAATCCTTCCTTGCAGGACCCTATATAAGGGACTTTGCCAGAAGGGAGAGGACATGGCTACAGAGCTGCTATCCCCAGCTGTCAGAATGGACCTTGGGGCCAGGGGCAGCTGGGGGCAACTTAGAGCAGCCCCGAGACTTCTCTAAGTTGTGCAAGGGATCAAACCAACTCTGGCTGATCCAAGGATCAGGTGGGTGTAGAAGAGGTATAATACCATCTTTCCCTTTCATTTCCTGCACCAAGCAGAGCTTAGCTAGACCTGGGAATCAGGGCCAGTGTCTTCATAATGCATATCAGACAAGTCTGCAAAACAAACCCAGTGACCATAGACCCATATGTTCTTAGGAATCATAACACTGCTTCATGCAAAGGTTGTGCTTCCATCCAAACTTTCCAAGTTAACTCTCCTATCCCCTATGAAAGAAAGCTGAAGGGCTGCTCTAATCACAGTTCCCCAGCCAGGGCACAACATACTCGGATCATATTCATTTGCAGGCTGCTTTGAAAGAAGTGCCACAGCTGAGGTCCCACTTCTTCCCAGGCTTTGGTCAACAGTCTGAGGCGCTCAAGTTCTTCAAATGTGGAGTTTGCCTGAGGCATTAACAACCAGAAAGGAATATCAATATGTTAGAGAGAGAACTAAACACATACAGACCACTCATGGCCAGATACATGCAGTGATGCTGACCCCTGATGGTTTGTAGCAATCTGTAGCTTACTAATTTAATTTAATTTAATGTAATTTAATTACAATATTTCAATAAACATGACGAGACATTGTGGCAACGGAGTGTGACAGAAAGAGTGTGCCTCACAAAGGGCATTCCTTGAATTCTATTAGGCTCATCCAAGACACCCACAGCACATTTCTTCTGTGTGTTTAACAGAAGCAAGCATGACTAGATAGATGGATAAATCTATTTATATAACCCTCCTCCCCCAATTGCAACAGTGGCTGCACACTTCACAAACATTTATTTATTCCAGCCTAACACGCTGCGAAGGACAGAAATATTACTACCCAGTTTTACCAATGGAATCACAGAGAAGTTTGCCACAGCCTGCAGCAGAGCTGATTTAAATACCAATCTTATGATTCCCAGTCCAGTGTCTGAACCACAAGACCACCCTTCCTTTCCATTTGCCGCTGGAGCAGCCAGCCTGCCCCCTTCCCTACACCCCATATGCTCTCTTCTCTGCCGTTCCTAATCAGTGTTAAAAAACGGGTCCAATACATCTCTTTTTCTGAGAAGAAAGTTGAAACTTTGTTCATCATCACTGAAAAAGACTTCTCAGGCCAAAGAATCTTCACAGAACTACGGGTAATTTCCCATTATCCTGTCTCATTTGCAATTGGTTTTCCTTTGCCATCGAGATAGAATAGTTTCAGGCTTGCAAAGAGGTAGTGAGCCAAATTCTGATCTGGTATACACTAATATAATCCTACTGACGCCTAATCCACTACTGTGAGAGGAGACTCAGGCCCTCTCTTCCAATTACCCTTAAGTATAATCTTAACCTTGATGTCATTGGTTTGAAATTTCTGAATTTCAGGTCTCAGCGAATGCTACAATTTCTTCCTTCCTATGATGCATTCTAGACATCAAAGCAAAAAGAACTCTGTGAAGAAAAGGTCATGAGGGCAAAATGGTTGGCTTATTCTCTGGGGGGATAGCTGGTTAAAAATACTAGTTGTGTATATATCAGAATCTCTTACATTCTTCAGTATTTGCTTTACAGCAGGCGAATCAGGAGCAAAGAGGATTTTTCCCATCAGCAGGGGCTTCACAGCACTCCAGGCTATTTTGGTTAAAGGGTTTGATTCCATGCTCTGGATCAATGCATTACAAAAGGGTGCTGCAGGAAGAAATTAGAACAGATGTTATGTAACCATACCCACGCTCTATTGTTTATAACATCCTGCAGGCTTCAGTCTACCCGTATTACAAATGCAAACCGCTTTGACTCTTGGGTCTGCATAGGCTACTTTGTGCTGTCCCTAAATAGACACACCATAGCTGAAAAGCAACAAAACAGTGTGGGATCTCAAATACATCTTTACCCAGGAGAAACAAGTGGCAAAGTTTGCTGGCAAGATCAGGGGGTAGCCGTGTTAGTCTGTATCCACAAAAACAACAAGGAGTCCGGTGGCACTTTAAAGACTAACAGATTTATTTGGGCATAAACTTTTGTGGGTAAAAAACCCTCACTTCTTCAGATAAATCTGTTAGTCTTTAAGGTGCTACCGGAAAGTTTGCTGAGTAGATTTTAGGGCTGCAAAACAAATACACAAAGCAGTTTGGAAGCTGAGACACATTGAATTTCAATATTTGCTGGTTTTCATTCATAGGACATTTCAGATGGCAGGAAACTAGAGAACCCGCCTGGATCCCCTCTCTCTTTTCTAACATCTATAGCTTTTCCTCCAGTGATCTAGCTCCTTTGTATGGTTACTGAATTGTACATAGTTATTTCTATGCCTGCCCATGGTAGTTTAATCCACACATGGTACTAACAGGAGGTGAGTCCAAACTAAAAGCCCTGGGACTGAACACCCTGAACTCTGGAAAGGTTTGCAACTGGATCCTAAGATATAACTCAGTATTAAACTCTCTGTGTAAAGAATTTCCATCTTATTCTTGCATTTAGCAGAGTCATTTAGCTGGATAGCATTTCTTTTATCTGTTCCTGTTCCCAGGAAGCATAGTACCAGGCATGTGTAGATAGATCTATAATCCTTGGTGGATATACATTCATAGAGAAAAAGGGGAGTTAAATGGCAGCAGGGTTTAGGGTAAAATACAGGAAGGATCCTATAGCAGTTGAGCTCAGACCCTGGGGTGTAACTGACCCAAGAACAATATCTATCACTAAGTGTTCCATGTTCTATCAGACAAAAAGATACCCAGCACCAGTTATGATACAGCCGTTAAGGTACAGCAGAAATAGACTTACTGGTTGTATTGTCATAAAAATATATGGATTCCTTCTTGGTGGAGTCAACCCCTAGGAAGGCTTTGTAGTTATTATCTTCATACCAGTTGAAGGAGTATATTCTGGAACCACTTCCCTCTGGATAGCCACAGAGAAGATCAGACAAGGCGCTCATCAGGTGGCTGAAGGATTCTGGCCCTCCACCTTGTACAAAGGGTTGCAGAACCAACAAAAGGTCCTGAATGCTTGGCCTCCTGGCTAACTGTAGCAAAACAAGACTTCTTTATTAACAGCAACCCTCCACAAGAAAACCAGAATGGGTTGGACTTGATTGTGCCCAGCCCTCTGGCAACAAGACAGTTTTGGTGCTTGTGCTGTTCTGCCCCACTGAAAAAGGCTGTCATGGTTCATAGCCACTGAAGTTTATACCCATATTTACGGTGGGGAAAGAGACTAAAAATGTATTTTCCAGAGATTGTCACTCCTTGACCATTCCACTGATGTAGTCTGGATTCTTTCAGATAAGTCAGATGTTTGTGAGACAAACTGATGGACCAAACAAGGGCAGAGGAGAGCTGGGCACTGCCAAAACCAGGTGATTCAGTTAATTATCAGACTGCTTACCTCTCGCACTGCTTGAGACACATTAGACAGCACTCTCCCCCAGGATCTCAGGTCAACACCTGGCGACTTACTGTCTAGAACAGTGGGAAGCTGTGATTAAATTAAAAATAGAGATGAAATGAGTCCAGTGTCTACCAAACAATGGTGTCTACTACCCAGTTACACGACAAGGAACGGAAAGCTCTGTCTAAAGGGCTGTAGATTCTCCTTTAGCTCAAGTGGTAGGAGTCTGTTTTTGAGCAGAAGGTTCAGAGTTCTGTCCCAGCTATTGACTGTAAAATCCTGGAGGGCTACAATTTATTTACAGGTGTGTGTGTGTGGGGGGGGAGTCTGAGTAAAGTAACTAACTGCTCTAACTCTCAATGGGATGAAATGGCCATGGGGCACTGAAAACAGCTGGAGATGTATGTGGTGCATGGTAGTCCTGGCTACGTCCCTTCCCTCTGCTTCACCAGCAGCAAGTATGGCGAATGGCTTAAAAGCCCCCATGTCAGGTGCTTTGTATTGGGGTTATCCTCCCAGACCAGTAAAAATGGCTTTTAGGCCAGATTATGCCAGTGGTGTGGCACAAAGCGGCCATCCTGCACTGGAGTATCTAATTCACTCTCCTTCCTCAGGCTGCTGTTTTCTTTAGGATTACAACAAAATATAAAGCTGGTCTTTTAAATTAACTATTAAACTTTATAATCAGGCTGTCTCTTAAAAAGGTTCCTTTGGAACTGCATGTCATACTGCTTTCTGAGCCTCTGCTCCTCCTTTCAGATGGCAGCAGTTAAGAAAGCAGAAGAAGCTGCACTCTGCAGATAACTAACAGGGAATCACAAAAGTAGCAGTTTCATGGAAAGCACATGCTTGTACCTTAACATGTCAGTTACAATGAATGGAGGAGCTTGCTACCAACACTGCCTCAAATTATGTTTTCACTTTCCCCTGATGCCTCCAAGAGCCTGAAAATGGATACAACTGTGAAACGCCAGAGAGCAGGCTTTTCTTCTTTGAAAGATTTTGCAACACTGAACAGTAACCGGTGTAAACAATAAAAAACTAGCAAAGTTCCTCCTAAGCAAACAGGAAAGAGCCCATGATAAGTACCCTACATGGAAACAGCTTTCATTAGCCAGAGAAGAAATTGTCACCTCCTCCTCCATAGTGCACAGAGCAATGCCTGTGTGCGCTAATTACTGTTTTTAAATAGAGCCAGCATGATGCATCTGATACGATTCATAGATCACAGAAAGCCTTCTAAATAGATGTGCTCTGGAATGACTGAATGATTCACTAGGAGGCAAATCCTGCCCCACCAACATCCTCCTACATTACCGCAGCATGGGGGTGAGACAGGATTGGCAGGGAGCAGGGCATGTGCAGGCAGTGAGCTTCTCTCACCCCAAATATCATAGAGCACAGTTCTATAGAGGCTTACTGCACCCCAATGGACTAGGAGCTGCAGCACAGCGTGGGATGGAAATTTGCCCAAACGTTTTCAGTTTCACTGGGAGAGAAGGTGACGTCATTAGAAAATGGAGCCCTTCAGAGTGGAAGGGATTCTTTGAGCCAATATAGGGCCCAATTCTGGAAACCTTACTCCCAATGGGCTGGCTGACTCTGCACTGCCTTGTACTCTGTGCAGTCATTTACTTCTGTGCAAAGTAAGTGTGAAAATGGGTACAAGTGAGAATTCTCCATTCACATAGGAGGAAACGACTAGAAAAAGTGCCTGGCAGTGGACAATCAAGTCCAGTGAGTAGAGCTCACTTACATGAGAAGTTCTAGGAGTACAAACTTAGCTTCATGGTGGGTTATGTTGTACAAATGTAACCACAGGGCCATATAATACAGAATGGCCTGAAGCAGTGAAGAGAAACAGAGTCAGTGTCAAACTCAGATATTCTTAATCCAAGTGGTTCCATGTTAATCCACCTGATACTGCATTGAGCCAAGATTGATTACACATGGAGCAGGTGAAGAAACTCTTGTTCAACATGGATTTTTGTGTTTCAATGAGCAACTGATTCAGCATTGAGTACAACTGTAATTCCCCCTGAGCTGTGTTAAGATATTAAATAACTTTATCTTTGTGTTTATGCTTCATATAACTCGAGCATCTGAAAAGGAGTAATCATGACAACTACCCAACCAGCTGCAATAACAGCAGTGCTCTGGAAAGAGGCTCACTTTCCTCACTGCAGCAAAACAAGCCCAGATAGCAAAGGAAGGGCTCATATAATTCTGGGATGTATTAACAGGACTGTTGTATGTAAGACACAGGAGGTAATTGTCCCAATCTACTCAGCACTGGTGAGGCCTCATCTTGTTGATTTCAGACCAATTCTCCAATTTGTCAAGATCATTTTGTATTCTAGTCCTGTCCTCCAAAGTGCTAGCACCCCACCCAGCTTAGTGTCATCCATCAATTTTATAAACATATTCTCCACACTATTATTCAAGTCACTGGACCCAGGACTGACCCCTGCAGGACCTCACTAGATATGCCCTCCCAGTTCGAAAACAAACCATTGATAACTACTCTGTGAATACAGTCTTTCAACCAGTTGTGCACCCACCTCATAGCAATTTCATCTAGATTACATTTCCCGAGTTTGCTTATGAGAATGTCACGTGGGGCTATTTCAAAATCTTTGCTAAAAATCAAGATCTACCATGTCACCTATTTTCCCCTTATCCACTAGGCTAGTAATCCTGTAAGTAAATAATCAGATGTCTCCTATAACAGATACCGTGACTTTCCGCGACCTCCGTGACTTCTGCAGTGGCTGGTGTGGCTGACTCCAGGGCTGCCCAAGCAGCTGGCTATGGGGCCCCACGGCCAGCCACACCGGCCACTGCTGGAGCAACCCGGGGTCAGCTGCTCGGGCAGTCCTCAGGACTAGCCGCACCGGCCATTGCTTGGGAGGCCCCGGACAGCTGGCTCCGGGAACCGCCCAGGCACTGGTCCTGGGGGCGGCTCCCGGGAGTGCCCAGCAGCAGTTTCGGGGGCCACCCCAAAGCCAGCTGCACTGGCTGCTGCTGTAGCAACCCTGGGGCCAGGCACTCGGGTGGTTCCCAGGGCCAGCAGCATTGGCCGCTCCTCGGGCAGGTGGTTCTGGGGACTGTGCCATCAGTGGCCGGTGCAGCTGGCCCCAGGGCTGTGCCAGTAGCAGTCCTGGGGGCAGCCCTGGCGAGTGCCTGAGCAGTGGTCCCTCCCAGGGTGGGGCCAGCTGCACCGGCCACTGCTTGGGCAGCCATGGGCAGCTGGCTCCGGGGACCACCCGAGCAGCGGCCAGTGTGGCTGGCTCCAGATAGCGCTTCAGCAGCGGTCCTGGGGACACCCTGGGGACCGCCCGAAAGGCAGTGCTCCCAGGGCAGCTAGAGCAGCAGCCCCAGGGGTGCCCGGAGGCTTTCCGGAGAGCGGTCCCCAAGAAGCAGTGGCCAGAGGCAGTCAACCCCCAGCACTGGAGTAGGGGCCCTCTAGAGACGTGGGGCCCCAGAAGTAGAGATTTAGTCAGGGGTATTTTTGGTAAAAGTCATGGACAGGTCACAGGCCGTGAATTTTTATTTATTGCCCGTGACCTGTCCATGACTTTTACCAAAATTACCTGTGACTAAATCTTAGCCTTTCTTATAACCAGTGACCTAATTATCTGCCCTAGCAAAAATGTAAATGACTGCTTAGAACATGGGTTCTATAATGCAAAGAAAATCCTTGAAGTAGAATACCAGAAACAATGCACAGCAGGAAGATTTGTGTTAGTACTCACCAGCTGGAAAAGCTTAAAGAAATCAACATTTGCGTACAAGGAGTCTTCTATTTGCTGCAAGTTCTCCTGGGAAAGGGCACACATTGCATTGTACACAGCATGCATACCCCTTTGGCTGCTGAAGATAATGAAGCGGTTGAGTAGGGTCTGGCTACAGGCAATGTCCTTCAGAGTCAAGTCAGGGACTCCATAGGCAAACTGCAGCCAAAAACAACAATTCACTTTTATCACTGTGAAACCTTCAGGCTTTTCAATAACAACCAGAGACAATATTAATACCTTGGTGGTTATGATTAGACCCTACCAATGCCTCCATTGGTAGGGTCATGCAGCTCATGTTGCAAAACGTCTGTTAGTCTATAAGGTGCCACAGGATTCTTTGCTGCTTGTAGGGTCATAGGCACCGACTCCGTGGATGCTCCGGGGCTGGAGCACCCATGGAAAAAAATTGGTGGGTGCTCAGCACCCACCGGCAGCTCCCCGTGGCCCCACCCCGCTCCCCTGCTCCAGCTCACCTCACCTCTACCTCTGCCTCCTCCGCGAGCGTGCCACTGAGTCCTGCTTCTCCTCCCTCCCTCCCAGCACTTGTGCCACGAAATAGCTGATTCGCGGGGCAGGGAGGGAGGGGGGAGGAGGGGGGAACACAGCACAGTGGGGGAAGAGGTGGAGCCAGGGGGGATTTGGCAGGGCCACCCAGAGGGGAGGGGCCAGTGGGGCAATATAGTATTCTATTGTATTGTAACTTTTTTTTATGGAAGGGGCCCTGAAATTGCTTTGCCCCAGGCCCCCTGAATCCTCTGGGTGGCCCTGGGATTTGGGGAAGGGATTCAATAAGGGCAGGGAGGGGGTGGAGTTACGGCAGGGACTTTGGGGATGGGGTTGGAATGGGGGCGGGGCCTGGGGGGGCACGGGCACCCACTGGCGCTGGAGAAAGTTGGCGCCTATGTGTAGGGTGACACAGCCATCTGAAGCCACAGCCCTCGAGTGACCACCAATTGATGTCATGTGTAATCACCTCCACTTTAGGCAAGGTTTTTCTCCCCTCTCTGGGGAATCCAAGTTGTTTTCAGAGACAGACAGGGTGAAAGTAACTTACAGGACTTATCGGTACTGCCAGAGTCCTGAGGGGTGTGTGGCCTCATCCAGAAGAGGCGGGCCCTCAAGCGGAAAAGACAGGGCCTCTCAAGATTTAAAGGCCCTGGAGCACCGGCTGTGGCTGGGAGGTGGCTGTGGCTGACCAGGGGCTCCCAGCTGCAAAGGTGGCTGGGAGCCCCCCGGGGCTCAGGGGCAAATTAAAGGGCCCGCGGCTCCGGCCGCTGTGGGGAAACCCGAGCTTTGCCAGGCTGGGGGTGAGATTTAAAGGGCCCGGATCTCCTGCCGCTGTGGGGAGCTCTGAGCCCTTTAAATCCCGGCCCCAGCCCGGCCGCCAGAGCCGCGGGAGGGATTTAAAGGGCTCTGGGCTGCCCACCGGACCATACCCGCTTACTTTCACCTCTGGAGACAGAAGTATTCTTCTCCCTCCCCACCACCTCAAGAAGGGCCTGTGTCATACCCAACCATCCTGCTGGCTAAGGAGGAATGAATGTGGCTCCCATGTGAATGTCAGTGTTGCCCCAGAACCTGCCAAACATGCCATGTGGCTCTACCTTTGGCATGGGTCAAGCATGCTCCTAACCCCAGCTGACCCTATTCTGATTCTCAAACCTCCAATGACAACAAAGGTCTGGTCTACACACAGATTTCGTACCACTGTAATTATTTCAGTTAGGGGTGTGACTTTTTACCAAAATAGTTATAGTGGTACAAGTCCTAGTGTGGCTGCAGTTATACTGGTATAAAGGTTCCTTATGCGGATATAGCTTATTGTGTGCATATAAGGAGGGATGTGTTACTTTAACTATGCGAGTACATTGAAGCAACACAACTTGTGTGTGTAGACAAGGCTGTAGAGAATGCACCATATGACACAAACAAAGCAACATTCACATATGAAATATAGCGCACACAGAAATTAAAATTAAAATCAATCAGTTTTCTGATACTTTAAACGACTGCTTATATTTTGAGTGTGTGCGCAATCAAAGTTATTAGACAATGCAATACCCATAGGCAGGCCTAGCATCGCACAGGATCTAAGGAGACATTCCCCCTCACCCCTGATCTTCGAGGGCCCCCAAATTATTGTCAGAAAGGCCAAAATATGTGCAGTATGTACAGTCCTCATCCATGATATAAATTATAAATCACAGCAAAATCCTGACACAGTAGCCAAATTTTACTTTTTTAAACTCTTAAAATATAAGATTTTCCCCTGGGGCCTAACTAGTCCCTAGACACCGGGAAGGTTGTTTATTTTTTTTAAATAGGACTATCCAGAGACCCCCAAATACCCAATTCCCCTCCTACTGCCCCAAATGGGACCCTAGAACCAGCCCTGCCCGTCGCACTCTGGGAAGGATAGGCTCTCGCCCTCTAAGGGAACCGTGATGGGATAAGCACACTCTGCAATGTCACTGCTTCAGGCTAATCTGCAGCAGTGAAAATCTAGTCATTAGATGATCAATCTTCAAAAGTTAAATATGACAGATCAATGGAGTGTGGCCTGTGACTGTGCCATGTGATGTCCCCTAGGGGTGATCTGCTGTTGCAGGCATCACTGGGAAAGCAAAGTTACTTTATACTGATGCCTAAACTCATGAACACTGTGGCGAGCCAGATATTCTAAGGGCTCATGGCTATATTATTAGCACAACTCTGATAGTAAGGGAGAGGATAGAAAGCAACAGAGGACATGTCAGTACTGACTGGACTTTTAGATTTGGTTTGTGTTTTTCAGGCAAAATCCAAAGAGGGATGCATGAGAATACGTTAAAAAATACAGCTTGTGTCGTTACAAAGAGTTGGATTGTTTCAGTTTGACTGAATTAACCCACTGTGGTTAAGGGATTTGCTCAAAGCTTGGGAAGCATAGGTAGCATTTTTGAATGTGGACACAAGGGCTATATCTACACTGCATTGTAAACCCGGGTTTGTGGGACCTGTGCTTGTGGAGACAGTGCTTAAGCGTCCACACTGCATTGTAAACCTGGGTGAACAATTCCTGGACCTGGGTCTCACAACCAAGCTAACGCATCCATACTGCACTAATACTGACTTGGGTCTGTGGCTTGAGCTATGTCCACACTACAAAATGACAGGGCTTGGACCCAAGTCACAGTAAGACTTGGGTTCACTCCCCGCCACCCCAGTCAATCCTGTTCTGAGTAGTTGGCGACTTGAGTCAGAAAGATTCCTGTGTTTACAGTAGTGGGGGGTTGGGATCAAATCTGAGTCTGAGCCCAAGTTTACAAGGCAGTGTAGATGTATTCAAAGTGTTTCACAAGTGTTCCAGATGCCTGGCATGGGGTTGGCAATACTTAAGTTCCAGGCTCAAAGTGAGCTGCACTGATGGCTAGTCAGAATGTTTTGTTTGGGTTTGTAAAGCAAGTGAGGAAACCATGATGTGGATGTTACTGATAGGGATTCATCGCAGAACAGCAAGAAGTTATTTTATTTACACAATGTAGCTGCCCTCTGAGACTGCCCAGGAATAGAAGAGGTTAGAAAAACACCCAATCTCCACCCTTTAAAGTTGTTCTACCATATGGGCTGTAGCCAACCTTTTCTAAGGTGCTTATCTTTCTCTGTGCTGCAACCCAAAAGCACCTCTTTAGAGGAAAACTCTACTAATTTTATCAGTGTCATTGTTTAGCCAGAACATGCAAGCTGAAGTACAAACTATTTTTCAACTAGCAGGCTTTTTGATCAGTTTTTGCTTTCATTTCAGTGTGTCATTTCCTGCACACCCAGCATAGTAGGAGGCAGCTAGCTTTGCCAAGGAGTGAGACTCTTGTTAACAAATTGCTTTGAAGTTGGGGGGAAGAGAGGGAGAGATTGTGTTTAACTATGTATATGCATAAAAGAGCCAAATCTGGAATAGCAGGAGATCCTTGAGAGGACATATGGTCTTGCGATTAAGCCTCTGGAGCAAGACTTGGAAGATCTGTAGTCTAGTCCTGGCTCTACCACCTCCTCCAGCAGGGGTAAGTTACATGGGCTGCGATTTTCACTATGGGAGTGAGGCATTCAATTCCCACTGAAAGTCACTCCCAGAGGCCCTTTGAAAATTACAGCCTTAGGCGAGATCTATACTACAGACCTATATCCATATAACTAAATCGCTCAGGGGTGTGAAAAATCCACACCTCTGAGCAATATAGTTATACCAACCTAACAGCCCATGTAGACAGGGCTACACTGATGGAAGAAGCTCTCCCGTTGGCATAGGAGCGTCTTCTGTTACATGATACAATGGTGCAGCTGCGCAGAAGCAGCATTTTAAGCATAGACCTGCCCTTAATCTCTCTGTGTCTCAGGTCCCCATGGGTGAAGTGTGGCTAATACATGCCCTACTTCACAGGGTGAAATTAACCTTTGTAAGATGAGCTGCTGCTACAGTGATTAGAGCCAAAAGCCTAGAAATAAACTGTACCCATGGAAAGCTACAATGCCAGTCAATGGAGCTTGTTGAAATTCAGAATGTTTTCTGCAAAACATTTTGGTTTCTTCTAGGCTGACCAGATGTCCCGTTTTTATAGGGACTTTTTCTTATATAGGTGCCTATTGCCCTCCACCCCCTGTCCTCTTTTTACACAGTTGCTATCTGGTCACCCTAGTTTCTTCTAATTGGCATTTTCCAATTAAAAATTATTTGGGTGGAAAAATCCTGACCAGTGCTTACTGTCAACAATAGGTTTCCTTTGGCTCTTCCTCAGCTGGCGTTGAAAATGGTTCGGCTTCTGATGTAGAAAGAGCCAAACCTTTCACAACACCATTACAGAAAGCATGACTGATATCCACGGTACGGGAAGTCAGGATCATGCTTTCTGCAGCTGTGCTGAAAATATTTTGGCCCTGTATATAGCCAAACTGGTTTCAATACTAGATAAGTAAAGGCGGCTGGGAACCCTCTACTAACAACCAGTAAACAATGGGTCATTTCCTTAGTATAGCAGGCCTAGGAGGGGGATGAGGAATGAAAGGAAATGTGAAGTGAACCCCAACAGGGCCCTTTTCTGTATTTTTACTTCATGAGCACTAGAGACTTGGCTTTTCAGCTCCTCAGCTGGTGTAAATTGACAAAGTGGCATTGAAGTCAGCTGAGATATGCCACTTTACACCAGCTATGGATCTGGCCTGGGGGGCTCACTGGGTGAGGGAGCTTCCCGTAGCTCTAGTCAGACCTTTAGTGGATGAGTAATCTGGCAACCAGTCACAGCAGCTAGAACCTGTCAAGTCTGAGAAGAAGTGAATGCAAGTTCATTAATCCCCTCTCCTGCTGGCCACAAGCAGGCCCACACATTTCCAGCATTTGTGCTTTATGTGACAATGAAAAAGAAGAATTGTGTCATTCAGCCTGAATTATTCCCCACCCCCCCTCCCGCCACAGAGCATGGAGAGCAATAATCCCAGAGGTCTGATTCAGCAATGGTCATTCATCAGCACAGCATTCCTCTCAGAGCTCCCCAGCCACTGGCACATAGAAGGCCAAAGACATCCTGGACTTAGTCAGATACAATCCTCTGAGTAGCTATCTCAGGAATGATCTGACTTGCAATTTTCACTGTGAATTTTCTGAGTAGATCTATTATTCGTTAAGGATCCAGGACAGCTGGTCTGCTTTTCACTGCTCCCACCTTTCTCCATGACACAGTGCCATAAAGCCCCTGTGTGACCCAGCTGACATTGGGGCAGCGAAGTTAAATGTTTCTACCCACAGAGTTCTCTCTTGCTGTTCACCACATTGTTGAGTTAAAATGGAGCACAGCTGCATGATGTTCCTGAGCCAAGTCTTTGATCATAGGGACAGATTCATTGCTAGGCAGTGTAGCTACCAAATATTAAACTCAGCTGCTTTGGAGTAACACAGGCAGCAAACCATAGTACCTTGGTTCAGTACATCCCCCAGGTATTTTTTAAGACCAAAATAAGTCTGGATTCTGGAAAAACTAATGAAGGGGGAAGAGGCGCTGTCACCCATCCGGTGCCTCCAGCTGGGCTGCTTTTTATTCCTGAATGTACAAACATTCCATTCCACACAGATAACTGCCTTGTAGTAGCAGGTGGATGCTGTTATACCAAAAGTGTTGTGTATTTGGTTGTCATGGGTTTTGTTACTATGGCAACTGAGTTAGACTATTAAGGGATAGCTCAGCCGGTTTCAACCGGCTGAGTGAGCTCTCTGTGTCTGTAAATAAAATGGAGGTTTTGGTTAGCTGTCTGCTCTCTGGCCTCAAGTGATTGCTTCCTACACCGGCTGCCCCAAGGATATAACAAAAAGGCCTTGTCTACACTGGGTAGGGTACATGTAGCTACTTACCACAGTGAAAGGCAGGCTGCGTTCACACTGTTGTATAGCTACATGCATGGCAGTGAAAGGTTCCGGAACACTACACTGCTAAAACCAGCAGGATAGACAGGGGAGACAATGCTTAGGCATGTAGAGAGCCATGTAGGGTACACACGCTAAGGTTCTGGCATGTCTTTACTCTTCTCACCTAAGCAGTGCCTCATCCTCTACACTGCTATTTATACGGACGCTGGGGGCATTTGCAGTGTACGTTCTCTACCTGCTGCTGTAAGTGTAGACATAGCCTATATCAACCCACCTGTTCAGGGCGCACTTGAGAATTAATCAGCTGGAAAACCACTGAGTCTGAGAGGCCAGCATCATTCAGCAGAAAGGACGTCAAAGTCTCCTCTTCTTTCAAGATGTCTCGGATTCTTAACCCTCTTCCTGAATGCAGAGGGAAGCAATGTAAAGAGCACTGAGAAGCTGGACAAGGTGAATTAAAGAATCCCCTGCTTAGACCCCTGGAAACCGTATGCTTTGGCCAAGGTTTTCAATAGTTACTAGTGACTTTGAGGTCCTTCACCAGACACCTTAATAGGGCCTTGTTTTCAGAAAATATAGAGTACCCACTGCCTGAAAATCAGATCTCCTAAACAGTGCTTGAATTATGGGGGAAAAAGTAGGGGGTGCTTAATGAACATAAGCATTTTAAAACACACATACTCACACACCCCCCAACCTTACATCTCCCTCCCCACACACCACACCCTTGCACTTTGAATGAGACAGAAGTGAGGTAGCTCCTAAAAGCAGTAAGGGGACCTCCCCCATAACTGAGCACTGCTTTTAAAAGCATGAAAACTGAGGCACCCAAAATCACTGGTCACATTTGGAAATCTTGGCCTTTTCTTTTGAAGTAATGTTTTGTTTTACATTTTCAGTTACTATGATGTTGTGATGTCCCAGTCTCCCCCTCCCCATCCTGCTGGGTGTTTTACAAACAACCTTTGACAATCGGTGTCATTTACACTCACTTGGCATTCACTGTCAACAGCAACGTGCGCAATCAGCCTGATTTTATATTTTGTAAAAATGGCCCTTTTAAAATCTTTCACAAGCAAAACTTCATTACTCTTTTCAAGGGTCATGGCTCAAGGAACAGCATTAAAGCTTTGTAGTCCCTACTATTGAACAAATCCCACTCAAGAAACAACACACACACACACACACACACACACGAAAGGCCACAAAATTCCATTCCTTCCATCTTTATATAATTTACAGTAATGGGTCCAAAACACCTTAACTCCTGATAAGGTTACTAATGAGCCAAACCCTGAAAGCTCTTGCTCCATTTTTCTCAGTTAAAACTCTCGCTGATGTCAATGGGAATTTTGCATGAGAACCGTCCAACTAAAAACTCAGTAAAGATCTCAGAATTTGGCCCATAAGTTCTGCACCATTACTGTTAAATCTTCTAGTGTATCTCAGGATAGTGCAGGTAGTGCCACCCATACTTAAGTTTGCTGTACACCTGTTTTCAGTTGCTTTTAATTTCACCAGACTAGTGTTTGGGTGAAATTTTCCATGCTAGATGTCTACCTCACACTGAATTGTTTTGGAAAATTTCAGCAAAAACAGTTCAGCTGTTTCTCAGAATAAAGCTAGGGGGAAATGGGTATTTTGCCCATATTAAAAACAATTCTTGTAATTGTTTAATTGAGAAACTCTAGTCCTCCATGCTCTGCAGCAGGCTCTTGAAATGTGGCTGGGGAGCCTGAGGAGGGAGGGAGGTTGCACAGGTGTCAGCATGTGACATCTTTTGCCAACCCTGGGAAAATCTGCTAAATTTGGCCAAATTATGAGCTTCTGAATATCTCAGTTCACACTCAGTAGAGACTTGTTAGGGTCTGACAGGTAAATACTCCAAAGATTCCATCAGCACTGAACACGCACAGGAGTCCAGGGGCTGAGAAAGACCTTCCCTGCAATTGCTCCTGCAGGAAACTTAGGACTGCTGTGGCACCAAGGTCAGGAACTGAGAGCAGGGAGACTGTATCCTGTGCTTTTGTACTCCCCACTGTTCGTGCCTCATCTGTGGAGGAGGGATCAGGCTCACAGACAGAGACAACCTTAATTGTGGCATTTCCTAATTTTTGAGTGCTTGACTTTTCCCCCTTAATGTTCTCTTAACACAGTTTATATATGTAATATACTTACACACACAGACACACACAGACAGAGCCAGTAGCGCTTCTCATCCTGTTTCTTTATCACCAACATTAGTTTTGTTGGTTGCTTTATGAACAAGCAGAATGCAACTTTTATTTTAAAATAAATCAGGCTGTTGACTTTAAACTGGGATTCTGAAGCAGCACTAATATTGGGCTACACAGGATGCCTGGCAGCTGGAACACACTTGTTTATTTTCTGACTTAAATAGAGTTGACATGCCCTGTAAAGGAACGTTGAATGCAGAACTGGGATTGCAAAGAAAGTTGAAAAGCTTTAAAAACCTGGAGTGCAGCCCTGGAACTCTGAACTTCAAAGCTCTGGCATTTTGTGCTTTCCCTTACTCCCACAGGGCTGATTGTTTGGAATTGTTTTTTGCAGCTTGCTTCCAAAATGCAGCTCAGAATATATTTGTGTTCTTAAAAAGCCTACATTTTGGGATATTTTGAGGTGCCCCAATCTCTTCACAATGAGTTAGTCCCCTCATGGCATCCATATAGTATATGCACACACATCCTAGAACACCTGTATCATACGGTTTATTGGAGTCACTGTATATATTGTCTTATTAACAAATATTTGCTGAGTCACAATATTAGATTTTAGCAATATATATATATCTATATATATATATAGATATATATATCTCTCCTCCTGAGGTGAAGGATTTGTAGCTAAGATAGGCCACTGTCACTCTCAGGGCCAATCCATTTTTGTACCACTAATTTTGGGAGTGTCCTTTTAGAATTTAAATCAATCATTTCTAAGGCCATTCAAATACAGAATGTTTAAATGTATGTTTACCAACAGGCAGGTGTGAATTGTATTGTCACTCCTGACATTGTCTGCAGAGGTGAGGATTACCCAGGTCTCGGGCAGGAATGTACTACAGTCTAAAGAATATAATGAAACAAATTGCCTGCAATTCTTTCAGGATTAGTCCTCATTGTTTCCATAAACTGGATCATAATGCGCAATTCCTCCCAGATTCTGCCCAGGTCATGGATTTCAGGTGCTTGGAGTAGGAGCTCTTGAGCATCTTGATACACTCTTGCTAAGCTGAAAGAAGAATCAATGAGTCATTAGTAAAGTAAAGACTAATGACACAGGGCAGGTAAGACAAACCTTACATGTCATGGGAAACATGGAAACAAAGAGAATGAGGCTCTTCATACACAGGTTAATCTGGCATACTGTCCACTAGATGTAGGGGGCAATGTTCAGATCTGGATTAGGATCCAAACTTCCCCAAAGTTTGAGCATGTTAAGATTTGGGATTTTGGTTAAAGCCTATTTCTGTACTTAAACCCTTTGGAATGGCTTTAATGTTGTCAGGCTACAGACATGTCAGTCTCTATGGATTCATTACAGCAGCATCACTCTAACGGATATTACAGAGAGACTATTTGAGCTATTGTAAGAGAATCAAAGTTTCCACTAAACAGCAATTTTGGAATTGTGGAATGTGGAATTATATTTGGGAACTTGAAAAGGTAGTTCAGTATATTGTCCCCTGGTAAGGAAAAACATCCTGTACATCTCTATTCCCTGTGGAAAGGGAGTGTCATCCCAATCCTTCTGAGGAAACCTCTGAATTATTTTCCCCAAACCTTCTGCTGAGCCTGTCTTCTCATGCACTAAACAGCAGCAACCTACATGCCCAATTTGAAAATGAAAATTACTTTGAGCCCAATTTGGTCACACTTACTCATGCTGAGCAGCACCCCATAGAGTAAGGTACAGTAGTACAATAGAAGTAAGGATGGAAGAATCAGACTCTGTATTTGTGGGACAGGTACAAATAAATTCTAAAAAGTTGCAGTGAGAAACAGAGCACATCTAGGTATTGAGCTGTCCCAGATGACCACTCCCTATGCAGTGGTCATGAGCTGAACCTGGACACACATTGGTGCTGAAACACTGCATTTCTTTAAGAGTGCTATATTTTTCCATACAAAGAGTGATACTTTCAACCTAAATAACTTATTTTAAGAGTATAGGAAACAGGAAAACAAGAAGGAAGTAAAGTCAAGTCTCTCAGAGAGCACAGAGTGTTTGCCTCTTCTGATGTGTTGAGTCTGATTTGCTTCACAAAGTTGCAGCTGGAAAAAGAGACTATCTAGAAAAGTAAAGGTGCATTATACAGAAAACAAATGCACTAGCTCATAGGCTACTCTGTTTGATTTAACATTTAAAATGTTAAATCAGATAAAAAAAGAAAGTGGAATGAAAAGGGAAAACCAAAGTAGGTCAGTTTCAGATGGCTGCACCTTTGATGGCCTTGATGTTGTTAGCTCATGAATGTTTCTGCTTTGGAGTCTCTAAAGCAATGATACTCAGATTGAGGCTCATGAACCGCAAATGGCTCTTTAATGTGTCTTTCTGTGGCTCTTTGCAGCACATGATATTAAAACACTGATTTAATTATTAGCCAATCTAAGTTATTAAGCAACCAGGATGCTTTTACTATATTATTAACCAACTGTAGTTGATAAAATAATAATACTTGGTCAGTCATTTTGCTGTGAGAATAAACTAAACTAAATATTTCCCCTATCATACTGTTTAAATATGAATATATAGTACTATAGTAAATGAAACAATGAATTCACACTAATGTGGCTCTTTTAGGCAATGTTGATTGCTAATTAGGCTCTTGAACTTTGGAAGTCTGAGTATCACTGCTCAAAATATAAAACCGCCCCCAACAAGTGGGCATGTGGCCATTATTTTCTGCGTGTTTTAACAGATTTTGCAATTGTCCTCATTTTACTCTAGAGGTCCTTGCCCTGCTAAACTCCATGACTTGCATGAGTCAGCTATAATACACAATACACTGAAGCACTGGCAAAGATGATTCTGACCAAAAGATCAGAATTTTGCCCATCTCCCCATTAGTGAATTTAGTGTTTGAGAGTTGCCAGACTGAGGGAAGTTTTTTATATGTTCCCAAGACAGGTACAGCATGGGCGGAGTCAATGCAAGCTTTCCCACATTGCCAGTTTGCCCCAGCCCTGATTTAGAGGAAGTATCTCAAATGGCGGGAAAAGACAATTCAGGTTCTATACTCTTAAATCCTGGGCCTTTGATCTTAGACTTCTACTAAAATAGGCAACTGAAGAGGTGGTTTCTGTGATATGGACACCTGTTCACTGGCAATTGGAGGGACACCACCAAACTCATTTCACACAGGCCATAGAACAGCCATCAGACGCAACCTTTTGTTTTTTATTGACCAGGGCTAGATCTAGATCTACATGCTACAGTTGAAAAGCTCTATATTCCGTTATCTCTATCCTGAACAATCCAGTCTTCCTGGATGCTCAACTTTCTGCCAAGGGTTGGATTTGAATTCACACTGCAGAATAATTCTATAAAATATTCTTTATCATGTACCCACCCCATTGATAGGGGATGGGGATTACAGCCAATTTGAGGGTGGACTTTGTGGCTGACATTATTCCATGACTGCTCACCAAGATCTGTCACATGTGTGATATGCATTAGAGACAGGCTGCTATGCATTTCTCCAGGACCTCAGTATATTAATGCAGCCCCAACCTAGCACACACATCTCTTTTCCCTGAATGCAGGAGGTTCCTCTTTGCTTACATGGAATTGTTGTAGTTAGACACAACTCCGGGAGATTCTCCACGGGTGGGGCTTCGGAAACAAGGATTGTTCATGTTACAGAAGATGCCCTGTAACCATGGCAGCGTTCCTGCAGAGGGCATAGCCTTATTTGGAAAATGGCCTGTGTATATGAAACAGAGAAGAGAAGACAAAATATTAATTGTTGGGTTTCATTCCTAAGGCAACTTGAATGAACATTAGGAGCTTCACAGGTTTTCTTTTTGCAAGAGGAATGTTATGGTTACTTTGCCAGCCAGGAAAAAATGTTCAGGTTTTTGTCTTTGTCAAATAAAAAGACATATGTTCTGTGTATTATTTTCAAAACCACTCAGAATTGGTCTAAGTCTGCTCCCACTGAAGTCAGTAGTAGAACTCCCATTTATTTCAAAGGAAGCAGAGTTAGGTCGATGATGAGCATTTTGAAAATCCCACCCTCCATGTTTACTAAAATGAATATGTTAAGGACTATGTCATATTAATATTCATAAATGTGAGAGTAAGTGGGGAGTAATCCCAGGACTTCCAAATCAACTCATTAATTGAATTGAATCATAGAAAATTAGGGTTGGAAGAGACCTCAGGAGGTCATCTAGTCTAACCCCCTGCTCAAAGCTGGACCAACCACAACTAAATCATCTCAGCCAGGGCTTTGTCAAGCTGGGCCTTAAAAACCTCTACAGATGAAGATTCCACCACCTCCCTAGGTAACCCATTCCAGTGCTTCATTACCCTCCTAGTGAAATAGTTTTTCCTAATATCCAACCTAGACCTCTCCCACTGCAACTTGAGACTATTGCTTCTTATTCTGTCATCTGCCACCACTGAGAACAGACTAGCTCCATCCTCTTTGGAACCCCCCTTCAGGCAGGGGAAGGCTGCTATCAAATCCCCCCCTCATTCTTCTGTTCTGCAGCCCAGTTCCCTCAGCCTCTCCTCATATGTCATATGCCCCAGCCCCCTAATCATTTTCATTGCCCGACACTGGACTCGCTACAATTTATTCAAAACATCCTTTCAGGGGGGAAAGCGGGGGCCAAAGCTGGACGCAATACTATAGATGTGGCCTCACCAGTGCCACTAGAGGGGAATAATCACTTCCCTCGAACTTCTGGCAATGCTCCTACTAATGCAGCCCAATATGCCATTAGCCTTCTTGGCAACAAGGGCACACTGTTGACTCATAGCCAGTTCTCATCCACTGTAATCCCCAGGTCCTTTTCTGCAGAACTGCCACTTAAGTCAGTCAGTCCCCAGCCTGTAGCAGTGCATGAGATTCTTCCATCCTAAGTGCAGGACTCTGCACGTGTCCTTATTGAACCTCATCAGATTTCTTTTAGCTCAAGCCTCCAATTTGTCTAGGTCACTCTTGACCCTATCCCTATCCTGCAGCGTATCTACCTCTCTCCCCAGCTTAGTGTCATCTGCGAACTTGCGGAGGGTGCAATCTATCCCATCATCCAGATCATGAATGAAGATGTTGAACAAAACTGGCCCCAGGACCAGCTGCCAACTAGACATAAAGCCATTGATCACTACCCGTTGAGCCCAATGATCTAGCCAGCTTTCTATCCACCTTATAGTCAATTCATCCAATCCATGCTTTTTTAACTTGCTGGCAAGAATACTGTGGGAGACCGTATCAAAAGCTTTGCTAAAGTCAAGATATAACACGTCCACCGCTTTCCCCATATCTACAGAGCCAGTTATCTCATCATAGAAGGCAATCAGGTTGGTCAGGCATGACTTGCCCTTGGTGAATCCATGTTGATTGTTCCTGATCACCTTCCTCTCCTTCAAGTTCTTCAAAATGGATTCCTTGAGGACCTGCTGCAGGATTTTTCCAGGAACTGAAGTGAGGCTGACCAGTCTGTAGTTCCCCGGATTCGCCTCCTTCTCTTTTTTAAAAGATGGGCACTATATTTGCCTTTTTCCAATTGTCCAGGACCTCCCCTGAGCGCCATGAGTTTTCAAAGATAATGGCCAATGGCTCAGCAATCACATCAGCCAACTCACTCAGCACCCTTGGATGCATTATATCCAGCTCCATGGACTTGTGTGCATGTCTAGCTTTTCTAAATAGTTCTTAACCTGCTCTTTCACCACAGAGGGCTGCTCACCTTTTCCCATACTGTGCTGCCCAGTGCAGCAGTCTGGGAGCTGACTTTGTCTGTGAAGACCAAGACAAAAAAAGCATTCAGCTTTTTCCACATCATCTGTTACTAGGTTGCCTCCCCCATTCAGTAAGGGTCCCACACTCTCCCTGACCACCTTCTTGTTGCTAACATACCTGTAGAAACCCTTCTTGTTACCCTTCACATCCCTTGCTAGCTACAACTCTAATTGTGCCTTGGCCTTCCTGATTACACCCCTGAATACTAGAGCAATATTTTTAAACTCCTCCCTAGTCATCTGTCCAAGTTTCCATTTCTTGTAAGCTTCTTTTTTGTGTTTAAGCTTACCAAAGTTTTCTCTGTTAAGCCAAGCTGGTTGCTTGGCATATTTACTATTCTTTCTGCACATTGGGATAGTTTGTTCCTGCACCCTCAATAAGGCTTCTTTAAAATACAGCCAGCAATCCTGGACTCCTTTCCCCCTCATATTATCTTCCCAGGGGATCCTACCCATCAGTTCCCTGAAGGAATCAAAGTCTGCTTTTTTGAAGCCCAGGGTCTGTATTCTGCTGCTCTTCTTTCTTCCTTTTGTCAGGATCCTGAACTCGACCATTTCATTGTCACTGCTGCCCAGGCTGCCACCCACTTCTACTTCCCCTACCAATTCTTCCCTGTTTGTGAGCAGCAGGTCAAGAGGAGCATGGCCCCTAGTTGGTTCCTTCAACACTTTCACCAGGAAGTTGTCCCCAACTCTCTGCAAAAACTTCCTGGATTGTCTGTGCATTGCTGTATTTCTCTCCCCTCCCAGCAGATGTCAGGGTGATTGATGTCCCCCATGAGAACCAGGACCTGTGATCTGGAAACTTCTGGAAAATTTCTTGGAAAGATTTCCAACAACAGGCCTAATTCTGGCTAGATCTATAACCTTGCAACCCTACCGATATCCCAGAGGGTAAGTTAGACCAGTGTTTAGACCAATATGTGCATAGAGCCAAGCAATTACATTTGGAAATGAGAGGAGGGGTTATTGGCAGAGCAGGGTGCCATCAATGGCAGAGAAATGAGCAGCACTCAGAACCGTCAGAATAGACAACCCCTAGTATCTACTATTAGGATAATATTGGTATGACTGCTGCCTTTATAAGCAGGGAAATGGCCCATAAATTGTTAACATAGGATTTTTTGTTTTGTTACTTTAATTCAGGGACATTATATGCCTAAAAATTACTAAAACTATAAACTACTTAGGGTAGGGCCATCTTTTTATGTGTACAGCACTTAGCACAACTGGGCCTTGAGTCCTGATTGGGGCCTCTAGACATTATTGCAATACAAGTTATTAATTATTATTATGTTTTAATTTTATAATATATATTCTTACATTCATGTTGGCGATAGACTGGGTTAGCCTTCCTCAGCCAGACAAGGACAAGAAATAAAGACAAAGGCCATGCAAGCTCCACCAGAAAACGAAGCTGGAGGGAAAAAAAAGGTGTATACAAAAGAAATGTGACATCATTAATCCAGTAATTTACCAAAGAAACAGAGCCCTACTGAACATCACCATGAACTCAGTGCTCCTCTCCCTCCACTGGAAGAATGTTTAAAAACCAAGGCTGATTAAAGAGCTAAGGTGGAAAAAAAGAGGAGGCAGCAGGTGCTAAACAGCTAAGAATAGATGACTAAACTAACAGCAAAACATAATAATTCTAGACAGTTATTGAGAAGAGCAGCTAGTCAGACAGTGACGCAGGACTGCTGGGCTGGGTGGGGGAGATTGGAGAAGAGAAAGAATAACAACCATCCCTGAGCTTCTTGTGAAATGGGATTAACAGCTTCTGTGGCCCACAGGAAATTATAGGGATGAAAAAGGACAAGGTTCATGGAGCACACCTGCAACCAACTCCTTCTGTTGAGTTAGCAGTTGTACCCCCACAAAATATATTTTCCCTTCAGATGCTTGTCTGACTAGTTAAAACTATTATTTTTTTTCCTTTTGATATCTTTCTGTGATAGCTATAGCATATAGCAACTACCACACATTCCCCGCTTCTCTGGCCCTTTATTGTTATTGTTGTCTGTGCTGTATTTGGGCTGGGAGGGCTAGCTGTGTTATTCTGTGCCTATCCACCTTGCCTTACATTTCCTGTAACAGCCACAACAGACTCTCCCCAAATCCCGAGTAGTTAGTTTGCACATAGGAAATTCTCCCCAGATATGTACAGCAATCTGCAGAATGCAACACGTGCCCGCGGCCTTCTTCAGGCTAAACGGTGACAGGGGATCTAGCAGAAAGGAATTCCACAGTATAATTAAAAACAGAGTTTTTGGAGTTTTGAAGTAGTTTAGAATTGCCCTGTCTTTTCCACTGTAACTTTGTCTATTAGCTTTAATTAAGTTTATCCTAGGCTCAGGGGTGACTCCAGGCCCCAGCACGCCAAGCGTGTGCTTGGGGCGGCAAGTCGCAGGGGGCGCTCTGCCAGTTACCGCGAGGGCGGCAGGCAGGCTGCCTTCGGCTATGTACAGCAGAATGGAAGGGGGTGGATGCAGGGGACTATGAACTGTTCAAAAAAGGCCCTGCTACACTAGTATGGGTCGACTCCCGAGCCATACCAGAAAAGATTCCGGAGCCAGCATAAAACCCCTGAGGTCACATATCTAAAATTGGCCCTCTGAATGCAAGGATATGCCCACAAGTGGGCAGGTGGGGCCCACACTAAGGAGGATGTGCTTAACCTGATTGTACTGGAGCAACTATATGAACATTGCCCATCCGACCTGAGGCTATGGTTGGTGGACAAAAAGCCAGAGGACCCCAGGGCCGCCCAGAGGATTCCGGGGGCCTGGGGTCTTCGGCAGCGGGGGGGCCCCTTCCGTTCCGGGACTCGCCGCCGAAGTGCCCCGAAGACCTGCGGCGGGGCCCCCCCGCCGCCGAATTACCACGGAAGCGGGACCCGCTGCCGAAGTGCAGCCCGGTCTTCGACGGGGGGGGCCCCCGCCGCGGGTCTTCGGGGCACTTCGGCGGCGGGTCCCGGAACGGAAGGGGCACCCCCGCCGCCGAATTACTGCCGAAGACCGGGCTGCAGTTCGGCGGCAGGTCCCGCTTCCGCGGTAATTCGCGGGCTGGGGGTCCTTCCGCCCCGGAGCGGAAGGACCCCCCGCAGGCGAAGACCAGGAGCGAAGAAGCTCCTGCGCCTGGCCCCGCAAGAGTTTTCCGGGCCCCCCGGAGCGAGTGAGGGACCCCGCTCCAGGGGCCCCGAAAAACTCTTGTGGGGGTCCCTGCTGGGCCCGGGGCCTGGGGCAAATTGCCCCTCTTGCCCCCCCCTCTGGGCGGCCCTGGAGGACCCACGATGCATAGGGCAGCTGGCTGACGAGTTTGTGAACAGCCAGTCAGGGGGTGGCAGGGAGGAGTCCCAAAGGAACAGGCCCACCATGATGCAGAGAGAGAGTCACCCTGGAACCTCCCAAAGGGGAATTATAGAGAACCGCCCCCAAGGGAAATATTCAGCCTCAGGACCAACCGACTGTCTCAAGGGGACCAATGGGACATGATCTGCTATTACTGTGGCCAGAGAGGCCACATACAGACCCAGTGCGCCAGGCTCAAGGACAGACTGAGCAGACCGAACCCACACCAGGTTAACTAGGTAGAGACACAGCCGGAGGAGGGGCAGGCTTCCCAGGCAAGGGGGGCTGGCAACTTACCAACTGCTCAGGAGGGAGGAGTTTCCCAGACCAGCTCCTCTGGGGGGCTGGATGCTTTGGACTCAAGGTTCTCAGTTTACAGGGTGGGCACAGGGCTGTCCCTGCGGAGCGAGTGCCTTGTTCCTCTGGAGGTGGATGGGAGAAAGGTCAATGGATAATGGGACACGGGTGCTGAGGTGACGCTGGCCCGGCCCAAGGTGGTGGCCCCAGATCGGGTGGTGCCCAACACCTATCTGACCCTGACAGGGGTGGGTGGGACCCCATTCAAGGTGCACGTGGCAAGGGTATATCTGAAATAGGGGTCCAAGGAGGGCCCCAAGGATGTGGGGGGTGCACCACTGAGGTGTTGCTGGGGGGGACCTAGAGGATTGGCCAAGCAACCCCCAGAATGCCCAGGTCATGACCCATAGCCAGAGCCAGTGAGGGGCACTACGCCTGACCTCGGGGAGGGTACCTCACTGGAAGCGCAGGACCCTATCCTGGTGAGGGAGGAGTGCCCAGGGACAAAGCTCAGGGGTGCGGCGGCTTCAGACCCAGCCATTGAGAAGGAGCAGGTCCCCATTCCCTCCCCAGCCGCCAAGTTCCAGGCTGAGTTGCAGAAGGATCCCTCCTTGTGGAAACTAAGGGACCTGGCCGACCTCAGTGCAGCACAGACCATGGGGAGAGGCTGCCAGGAGAGGTTCCTGTAGGAGAAGGGATTCCTGTACTGAGAATGGGCTCCCCCAGGGGAAGTGGATTCATGGGGGAATCCACAGGCAACTGTGGTCCCTCAGAAGTATTGCTGCAAGCTACTGTACCTGGCCCATGACATCCCACTCTCAGGGCACCAGGGAATCCGGTACACCAGGCAGAGGCTGCTACAGAACTTTTACTGGCCTGGAGTCTTTACTACTGTCCAACAGTATTGCCGATCCTGTGACCCCTGTCAAAGTGTGGGGAAGGCCCGAGACAAGGGGAAAGCGGCTTTGAGACCTTTGCCCATCATAGAGGATGCTTTCTAGAAGGTGGCTATGGACATAGTGGGGCCTCTCAGAAAGATGATGCAGTCAGGAAAGAAATACATTCTGGTGGTGATAGATTTCGCTACCTGCTACCCCAAGGCAATGCCCTTATCTTCCATTGAAGCAGACACCATAGCAGATGCACTGCTGACCATTTTCAGCAGAGTGGGGTTCCCCAAGGAAGTCTTGACAGACCAAGGATCCAATTTCATGTCAGCCCTGCTCCGGTGCTTGTGGGAGAAATGTGGGGTCCGGCACAGCTGGGCCTCAGCATATCACCCCCCAGTCCAATGGGGTGGTGGAGAGGTTCAATGGAACACTAAAACTGATGCTGAAAACCTTTATGAACCAGCACCCACATGATTGGGACAAGTACTTACCTCACCTGATGTTCGCATACAGGGAAGTGCCCCAGGAGTCTACTGGGTTTTTGCCTTTCAAACTGTTATATGGAAGGAGGGTAAGGGGGCCCCTGGACCTGATGAGAGATGAATGGGAGGGGAAGGCCACTCCCGATGGAGAGTCGGTGGTGGAGTATGTCTTGACCTTCCGAGAAAGACATGCGGAGCTCATGAGCCTGGCCAAGGAGAATCTGGCCAGAGCCCAGAGGAAGCAGAAGTCTGGTATGACTGCATGGCGCAGGCCCGCACCTACACCACCAGAGACCAAGTGATGGTGCTAATCCCCGTGAGAAAAAACAAACTACAGGCCACCTGGCAAGGCCCTTTTAAGTTGTCAATCAACTAAATGAGGTAAACTATGTGGTGGAGCTGCCTAACCGGGCACACCACCACCAAGTGTACCATGTGAATAGGATGAAGCCATATTATGACAGGGGGAATGTGGTGTTGGCCGTGTGTGGACAGTGGGAGGAGCAGGGAGATGACCCTTTAGTAGATCTATTCCCTGAGGCAGGAGCTGGCTCCCTCCAGAAACAATTCCCTTCTCTGATCAGTTAACCCTGGCCCAACAAGCGGAGATCAGAGAGGTGTTGCATCTATACCGACAGCTGTTTTCCAACCAGCCTGGACTCACTAATCTGACTGTCCACTGGGTGGAGACAGGATCACATCCTCCTAGAAGATGCTCCCCCTTTCAAGTCATGTGTCCCAGGTTAAACAGGTGCTGGAACAACTCCAGGAGGCTGGGCTGACCATAAAAGCTGAGAAGTGCAAGGTGGGGATGGCTGAAGTATTTTACCTGGGCCCAGTGATGAGCTCCCAAAATCCTAATAACTGGTTCCCTACTGGGTCCTCAGCAGCACTTCGATGGCAGGGGGGGGTCTTCACTCGCTCCGGATTTTCGGCGGCATTTAGGCGGTAGGTCCTTCACTTGGAGCGAGTGAAGACCCCTCCCCCACCACTGCCGAAGACCGGATAGGGAACCGCGCAGTGAGTACATGGCCCACATGCCTGTCTCCCCCCCATCTGACCCCAACCCACGTCCTGCCCCCAACTGTCCCCCTCAGAACCTGCAACCCATCAACCCCCCCGCTCCTTGCTCCCTGACCACCCCCTCCTGAGACCCCCCAACCCTAACTGTCCTCCAGGACCCCAGCCCCTACCCAACTCGCCCCGCTCCCTGTCCCTTGACTGCCCCGACCCCATCCACCACCACCCCGAAAGACTCCCGGAACTCCCACGCCTACCCAACCCCGCCCTTCCCCATCCCCTGACCGCCCCCCCAGAACCTCCGTCCCCTCCAACCGCTCCCTGCCCCTTATCCAACCCCTCCTCCCAGCCCCAGCCCGGCCCCCTTACCATGCTGCTCAAAGCGGCAGGAGCTGCAGAGCTGCCCAGAGTGCTGGCGGCGCGCTGGGGCTCTGCGAGGGGGGGAAGCAGGGGAGGGGCCGGGGGAGCCTCCCCAGCTTGGAGCTCGGGTGAGCCGGACAGGATGGTCCTGCGGGCTGGAGTTTGCCCACCCACTGGCCCCTTTAATAACTGGTTCTACACTGGCTTCTAAATTTAACAACAGGTTCTTGTGAACCGGTGTGAACCAGCTCCAGCTCACCACTGCCTGGGCCACTGGGTAGGGAGCGGCTACCTAAAGCCAGAACCAGCCAAGATGGAAGTGATCAGAGACTGGCCTGCTCTCCAAACCAAAAAACAGATCCAATCCTTTATTGGGATGGCGGGGTACTATCGAAGATTTGTACCCCACTGTAGCTCCATAGCCACCCCCATCACGGAACTATGCAAGAAGGGGCAGCCAGACAAGGTGGTCTGGACCGAGCAGTGCCAGAGGGCTCTCTGCATGCTGAAGGATGCTCTGGTCAGAGGCCTAGTTCTGGCGAACCCAGACTTTTACAAGTCCTTTATGGTGTTCACCGCTGCCTCAGACATGGGGCTGGGTGTGGTGTTAATGCAGGATGATGAAAAGGGGGAGAGACACCCCATCATATACTTGAGCAAGGGGGCCTGAACTTCCCCATGTCAGTGGTTAGAGTGACCCCACTCAGTTCAGTCTCAAAGGGGGGAGAGATGTGACTGAGAAGGGAGTGGGGTGGATTGACCTGGGAATGTTGTGTGGGAGTTTTACTGGGACTGTCTGCATTGGTGATGGGGATATCAGGGTGTGACTTCACTTGAGGGACGATACCTGAGCATGTAACCTGAGCCCAGGAGTGGGGTTGGGGCCAAGTGACACCTTTGCCCGGGAAACTGGACAAAAGCTGGAGGAGATGCCGCGGGGAGGGTGGGTGAGACTGCTGGAGGGGGTTTCAGTTGGGAGGTGACTGGGAAAACTGAGGGAGCCCCCGGGCTTGGGTGTAAGCTCCCTGCCCCCCAGATGGACCTGACTGAGGGGGTCCTGTTGTCTGTACCTACGAGCTTTGATTTGGACTGTGTTCCTGTTGTCTAATAAACCTTCTGTTTTACTGGCTGGCTGGCTGAGAGTCACAGTGAATCACAGGAAGTGGGGGGATGCAGGGCCCTGACTCCCCCACACTCCATGACAGTAGCAATGGGAGAGGGGACAAGCAGATTGATGGATTGGATCCTGCAGTCCTTAAGCACACAGGTAGTCTAGTCTCCATTGACTTCAAGGTTTGAAGGAGCTATTGTAGAGGGCACAATGGCTGCTGTATTTCCTGCAGGTGCTGCTATTTCCAGTGCCGCCTTTTTTATTAATTTTTTTAAACCACAAAATATTTGATGTTAGCATGAATGTAAAAGATGCTCTGTGAAACCTGATTTCATATCAGTAAGTCTCAGCTGAGTTTGCAAAATTGCACACAACATTAGGGGTGGCCTAAAGCAGTTTCAACTAAGATCCGGTGGCAGATGACTGTCTATTTTTATTATAGGGCTCAAAGACAAAGGTACACACAGGGAACCATTTCAACCCATCCCATGATTCTGGGATAGCCACAGGAATGTCTCACTTACCATAGTTCATGTCTCTTGTTTAAGCCATATTGTCTTTAGTTAGGGTTACCATACGTCCAAGTTTTCCTGGACATGACCCCTTTTTCCCATCCTCTGTTCTCCAACTGGGCAGATTTTTGAAATAAGAGGAAATATCTGGGATTTTTTCTGCTCCCAACATTGCAGCTCAGAAGGAGCAGTCTCCATGCCCTGATTGGTCCCTCCCCTGCATTCTGCCTGCCCTGGTCCCAGCCAGCCTGCCAGGTAAGCAGAGCCACCAAGCGCCTCTATGCTGGACCGCCTGCCCTGTTGCAGGGCCTCAGAACCCAGCCAGGAGGGGTGACAGGGCCTGCCCTGGCTCCCTGCCCTAAGGAGGGGGAGAGGCCTGCAGGGAAACTCTGACTGATGGGCTGGCACTGCATCCTGGGCCTGTGCCAGCCACCCAGCTACGATGACAGGAAACACGACACTGCCACCCACCTTGAGTGTGAGGCCACAAGTACCCCCTCCAGCATCCATCAGGTACTTCCTACAGCACCCTCCAAATATCCCCTCCCAGGACACACACCCTAGTACAGCGTCCCCCCCCAAAATACTCCCTCAAGCAGTCCCCGATACCCCCTCCTAGGACACACAAAACCCACCAGCATCCCCCAAATATTCCCTCCAGCTCCACTTTCCCCTCTCCCTCCACCTGGTAGTGTCCTCTATTTGGGAACTTGAAATATGGTAACCTATCTTTAGCTAGAAATATAGGGCCTGATCCTGTGAACTCCCTCAGCTTCCTTTGACTTGAAGCCAGTGGAAACGGAGAGCTTCCAGCACCTCAGAGAACCAGGCTGTAAGGGCTTGTCTACACTGGCAATTTACAGAGTTGCAACTATCTCGCTCGGGGTGTGAAAAAACACCTCCCTGAGTGCAGCATATTTCAGCGCTATAAAGCCGTGCTCCCGGTGCTGGTAGCTACGCCTCTCATGGAGGTGGTTCTCTCCCAGCACTGTGCCGTGACCACACAAGCCACGTTAAAGCGCTGCCACGGCAGTGTTTTAGCGGTGCCAATGTAGATTAGTCCTAAGATAATTTGGTTTAAAGAAATAAAAAATGAACAAAGGTAAATAAGGCATTTACGTAATATGTATTAGTTGCTCTGTCCTAGAGAAAGTATTATGGGAAAGGATTTAAAAAGAATGGTGTCCCCAGCCTCTGTTCATCAGAGGATGGAGATGGATGGCAGGAGAGAGATCACTTGATCATTGCCTGTTAGGTTCACTCCCTCTGGGGCACCTGGCATTGGCCATTGTCGGTAGACAGATACTGGGCTAGATGGACCTTTGGTCTGACCCAGTATGGCTGTTCTTATGTTTCTCCAATTCCTGCTTACCCTGTTACTGTTGTCATTCAACCATGTAATAAAAAAAATTGAGCTTCACTTTGTGCAGTTGGATTCACATCTAAATATAAGTGCACAAGTGGCAACATTAAGATTTGGAGTCAGACTTGCTCTAAGTTGTGGGGTGCACAAGTCATTTTTGTGGGTGCCTATCTTTACAGCCAAGCACCAAAACCTCAGTACCCAGAACTATCTTCACTGAATGCCATGCTGTTTGTCAGATACTCAGTACCATGACCTCTGTTCTAAATTTACTCTGTAAAGTGCATCTTGCAAACAAATGGACTAAGCCTCTGAGGGCAGGCCTACAGACACAGCACAGACGATTTCACTCTCTGGTTTGCACGTGTTTAGCAGGTTGATAAATGCACCTGTCATTTGACTATCTGCACTGTATTATTCTCAGCATGTTCTAAAGCAGAAACCCGAAGACTAAGGTTTTATCTTTTACCTTTTGCCTTTTCCTGAGTGTCCAGTTCTTCCACAGCAGAAGTCTGACCTGTCTAAGGAAGCTCATTGCTCTTCTGCATCAACAGTGCCACAAACCTGTAGTATAAAATGCATCCATCTTTATCTCTCACACCTGGGCTCAGATAATACCTGAAACAAAATTCTCAGCAGAATAACCGCCTTTAGCTTCTGTTCTTTTTACATCTCTCTTTTCCTTTCCTGGCCAGGGCTTTTAAATCATGCCTTATATATCTTGTTCTAGACAAATGTTGATCTAAGGGATATGGTGTTTTCCCCTTGTTGGGAGAGTGGTTCTCGTGACTCATTTTTCTGGGTCAATAAACGAGAGGACAGTTTTCAAATTAAAATAATGGACCTCTTTTTACTCATTTCTATTACCCTGGCATGGAAGGAAACATTTGGATTTTCTACCTGTAACTACTTCCTTTTTTTTTTGGGTAGAATCAAAGATGACAATGAGTCAGTATGTTTGGTTAATCTAATATCTCTGATACCTGGATTTTCAGAAGTGTTAGAATAAAAACAGTATTAGTTACTTGACACTTCAAGGAAAACATTTAAGGTGAGTTTTTCATCACCTGAGAAAGTACTTAACCCTCAACCAAAGATAAAAAAAGGCCAGCCTTGGACAGAAGACGTGGCACTAATCATGACAAAACCTGGTAGAAATTACCTCTTTCTTTTCATTTTGAGCATGGAAGAGTTTGGGGCAGGAAATTTAAGACCAAATTTAGCTCACACTGACTGTGCTGCTTATCTGTCAGACAAAAAGAGAAAAACTCCACAGCAGGACTTTTCATGCAAAATTATCAGCACTAACGCCTGGAGGGTTTTCATTCTTTGTAGGGCAACAGTCCCATACACTCATCATCATCCCATCAGCTCTAATTGCTCCTATTACAAACACAGCAGAAAAGGAAGTCAGATTGGCTATAAAAAGCTATTGTGACACAAGAAAGCAAATGGATTATGTATGATGTTTTGAAAGGATGCACCTCTGCATCTGTGTTACCTTTGGGTGGAGGCACCAGGGAACCAACCGAACAGTGTGTAGTTGCCTTGTCTAACAGAGCGGGGAAAAAAATTTCTGACACACAGGTTTTTCACCAAAAAATGAAGTTTTGGGTTGACCAAAACTATCTGTGAATTTGGGTCAAGTAGTTTCATCCAAAAAAATGCCCCCCCCTCCCCAATTCAAAACGTTGTGTTTCAAAATGTAGCTATATTTTAAAAACAAAACGGGATCAAAACACTTTAAAACAAAACAAAAAGTTTAGTTTTGCGTTGAATGAAATATTTAGTTTGGCCCAAAATAAGTATTGGATTTTTTTCAGTTTAGCCACCTAACCAAAACAAACAAACAAAAAAATCAATTATTCACACAAACAGTTGTTGAATGCTATAATAATGCTGCAACTGAAGAAATAAAGCTTCCTAATGGGTGTTAGCAGACTGAAGACCTAAAACAAGGATCACACTCTGAGAAGGCGGCAGGGGCGGCTCTAGGCACCAGCAAAACAAGCTGGTGCCTAGGGCGGCCAAATCTAGGGGGCGTCCCCTGCTGCCGGGGGAGGGCGGCAGGCTGGGCCGGCGGACCTGCCGCAGTCATGCCTGCGGGAGGTCCACCGGAGCCCCGGGACGAGCGGACCTGCCGCAGGCATGACTGCGGAGGGGGCGCTCGTCCCGCGGCTCGGCTGGACCTCCCGCAGGCATGACTGCGGCAGCTCAAGCGGAGCCGCCGGACCCGCGAGCCGTCCGCAGCCGCGGGAGGTCCAGCCGAGCCACGCGGGACCAGTGGTCCCTCTGCAGTCATGTCCGCGGGAGGTCCGCTGCTCCCGCGGCTCCGGGGCGCCTCCCGCGCATGACTGCTTGGGGCGGCCAAAAAGCTAGAGCCGCCCCTGGAAGGAGGTCCAGTATTTGGAGGGTGTGTGTGTTTCCTTTCATATTGCTGGTGGAGTTTGAGGCCAATCCTAACACACTACTTGTGCTGGGAAGGAACATTAATTGGGACTCTGGAAAAGGAAGACGACTTGACAGAGTTACAGAAGAACAAAATATTGAATGCAAGGGAACAAGAAAACTTCTTCATAAAGATGCTTAAATCTTGTTCACCCATGTCCAGGTGAAAAGCAGCCAGCTACCCACCAGTTAAGCAGAATTTTACAGACAAGAGAGTGTGGAGACACAGATATTCAGTTCTGAAGAGCTAAATGATAAAGCACTCAGATACATACAGAGACTCAAAGACCATGTATCAGGTTCTTAGCAATATCGGTGAATTTGGTGGCTTGAAAGTCCAGGAACACATCCACAGCTTGGATGGGTCGTTCAGTCCTTTGTTCAGAGCATCAGTGTGCAGAAAAGTTACTCCAGAGGTAAGAAGCAAGAATGAAGACAAATTGGAGATGATGCAGCTGAGCTTTATATTCCTTTTGCCATGTGGCTTGTTGTACTTCCTGTGCCCCAAACAAAAGCTTCACAGCACCCGGCATGGAAAAGCCTTAGGGTTCTATTAGGGTTGCCAAATTTCTAATTGCACAAAACACCCTTGTCCCATCCCTTTCCCCGCTCCTTCCTGAGGCCCCGCCCCCACCCCTTCTGAGGCTCCGCCCCTGCTCACTCCATCCCCGCCCCCCATTGCTTGCTCTCTCCCACTCTCACTTGCTCATTTTCACTGGGGTTGGGGTTGGGGTGCAGGAGGTGGTGCAGGCTCGGGGGTGGGGCTGGGGATGAGGGGTTTGGGATCCAGAAGGGGGCTCCGGGCTGAGGCAGGGAGTTGGGGTATGGGAGGTAGTACAGACACTGGGCTGGGGGTGTGGGTTCTGGCCTGGGGCCGAGGGGTCCAGAGTGTTCCAGGCTGGGGGGATGGGGGTTCCAGGCTGAGGCAGGGGGTTGTGGTGTAGGAGGCGGTACGGGCTCCGGGCTGGGAGTATGGGCTCTGGGATACAGCCAGAAATGAGGGGTTCAAGGTGTGGGAGGGGATCCTGGCTGGGGCAGGGTGAGGGCTCTGGCTGGGGGTGTGGAATCTGGGGTTGAGCCAGGGATGGAGGGAGTTTGGGTGTGGGCTTAGGGATGGGGGTTGGGGGATGGGAGTTTGGGTGTGGGAGGGGGTGCAGGCTCTGGGAGGGAGTTTGGGTGTGGAAGGGGGTTCCAGTCTGGGGTGCGGGAGGAATTTTGGGGTGCAGGCTCTGGGCGGTGCTTACCGCGGGGGGGCTCCCCACGAGCTGCAACGTCCCTCGGCTCCTAGGCGGAGGCACAGACAGGCAGCTCTGTGCACTGCTTCCCCCTGCAGATGCTGCCCCCCCTCCCCAGCTCCCACTATCAGCAGTTCTCAGCCAATGGGAGCTGGGAGCCGGCGCTTGGGGCGGGGTAGTGGCAAAGCATGGAGTGCCCGTGGCCGTCTCTCTGCCTAGGACCCAAGGGACATGTTGCCACTTCCAGGGAACCGCATGGAGCCAGGTAGGGAGCCTGTCAGCCCCGCACCAACTGGACTTTTAAAAGCCCAGTCAGCAGTGCTGACCAGAGCTGCTAGGGTCTCTTTTCAGCTGGGCATTCCAGTTGAAAACTGGACACCTGGCAACCATAGGTTCTGTCCATAGGCATGCCCCTGCATGCTTTACTGACTCATAAGGTGTAGTCCCTGGCTTTTTCAATGGGTTCATTGTACAACTGATGACCCTTGATGGGCCAAGGAACAGGCCGTGCCAATGTCAGTCTATCTGGGGGTGTTACCCAGAAACACAGCACAAGTTTTGAAATGCAGATATAACATACATATCTATAACTTATAGTACAAAGGTTATACAAACATATAAACAAGATCATCATACGTGGCAAATCATAACATTTTCACTGACGCCTTACATGACATATCTGGCAAAAGTCATTGCAATTTTACAATATTGGTATTGGTATAAAGTGTCTCAATTCCATACAGTGTCACACCCACACCCAGCAGAGGCAGCTCAGTAGGGTGGGAATTAGGCATGCCTAGTCTAGCTCCCCCAGCTCCACAGGCTTTCTGCAACAACTATGGACAGGAATTCGAGACTGTGTTTATGCCTATACACACTGCCTGGCAATGGCCCCTACCATAGGCACCAACTTTTCCCGTCGCTGGTGGGTACTTGCGCCACTCCTGCCCTGACTCCACCCCTACCCCACCCCATTTCAAGCCCTTCCCCAAAGTCCCCACCCCACCCCCTCCCTATCACCTATTGGACCCCTCCCCAAATCCTCACCCTGGCCCCACCTCTTCCCCTGAGCGCACCGAGTTCCCCCTCCTCCCCACTCCCTCCCAGCGCTTGCCGCCGTGAAACAGCTGTTTCGCAGCACAAGCGCTGGGAACCGGGGAAGCAGGCACGCGGCACACTCAGGGAAGAGGCGGAGGGGAGGTGGAGGCAAGCTGGGGCAGGAAGAGGAGATGCTGGTGGGTGCAGAGCACCCACCAATTTTTCCCCGTGAGTGCTCCAGACCCGGAGCACCCATGGAGTCGGCACCTATGGTCTCCCACACATACTATTCCTCTTTCTGGCCCCATTAGCTGAGCCATTCATCGGCTTGTTCATATCTTAATGAGGACTCTCTTAATCATATAGATAGTCATAAGTTTGTCCTATATAAGGAACACTCTACTCTATTTTACTATTGTCAGCAAAGGAAACTTGTAAAAGAAGAATATAAGCAGTGTGAGGACTGCCACAAGGGACAATTACATTCATCCTGGGAGATCTAGGTATTTTTGCCACTGTGTTCTGAATCTCGTTGAGATTTTCAGCAGCAGGAATAATCTTGGAGAAGAGAAGGGACAGTAAATGGGGTAATCCAGACCCTGCTTAGAAATTTAATCGGCTAGTTAGATTTGCTGATGGTAGTAGGGAAAGAGTCATAATACAAGTGTTCCTCATCAGGGGAGGGACTCATTAACAAGGGACAAGCTAACGATCATGTGGAAATTCCCAAAGGAATCTCTTATTAAGACAGGAACAAACCACTGAATTGTTCATTTGACAGTGTCAAGAATCCGCTAATGCTGAAGAATTAAAAGAAGAATTTAAAGGGACTTTTCCTCTTGGCCTAAAACAAACTATTAAAGTTCCCTTTATGACAATAATACTTAAAGTATTTTTGGCACAGAAAACAAAAGAGGGAAGATCACAATCAGCTATTAAGTCACATTTCAACAATGGCTCCAGTTTTTCTGAAGATGAAGGAGAATATATTTTTGCTTCCAAAAGCATCATCATTAGTGAAGGCTTTACAAAAGGAAAGAACCTCAATTTCCTATTTAAAAAATGAATAGTTTTAAAGATGTGGGTGCTAGATTGATAGAACTATTTTGAACTTGGCCTTTTTAGAGTATTATAATTACACAGGCTGAGATTAAGACTCCTGCATAAGAAAAAGTCTTAGTGATATAAGAACTAGGCAGAGAAATGAGATGAGAGACAGATCTCAGATTCTGCAGCAGGACAACTTTAGTTTAGAATAACCCAGGGTGTCCCCTAAGTATTCCTTCCTCCTTCCTGGAGGTTTGGCGAGACCTACAGAAAGAAGAGAATTGTAAGTTTTCAGATACAGGCCCTATTAGGTCAAATAGAGCAAAATACTATGATAAAATCATGGATAAAGAAATCAGGCTCAGAGGTATGCAAACTTCTAATGCAATTAGTTTTGCTCTATCTTCAGTTTTAAAGGCAGCATGCCAGCCAGAAAGATCAGTGTAGACTTGAAATCGTTGTATTAATGAGCAATCTTAACTGTCAGCTTCCAATAGCAGGTACTAGAAGAAATACAATTCTCCAGCATGTTAAAACTTGAATTGTTTATTTTATTTTATTTTGGGAGGTGAGGGCACGGGGGAAACAAATTACAAATGGGTAATTCAGTTTTGAATAAAAAAAGCTAGTGCAAATTAATGTCCATTACTATTTAGAATGCTACTTAGCTCCCTCCCGATGCTCACGCACACACAGGATGTGAGCTAGATACATTGCACGTGTTCATTTGTGCTTTGTTAATTTTCCTTTTACAGGAAGTGATCTCCCTTCCAGGAGTCTTGACAAAAGGGCCAAGAAAAATAAAATAGTTCTATCACAAGAGTATTAGCAAAACGTGGGAAGTCTCTTCCAAGGTTCCTGCTTATAGGAAAATCAAAAAATAACCAGCTCTTGTTTAGTTTTCTTTGCTGTCCTATTAGAGTAGAAGAATTATTTTTGTATCCTAGAAAGAAAACCCTGTCCCTTATTGGCTGAAGACAGTCATATGACAAGTCAAGAAATTTCTATACTGTACTTCATCTGAGATCTGCAGTACTAGGGTCTACAAAAAGAGTTAAGGATATTGTGTATAAGAATTAGTGCATCTCAACTGGCTCCTGAGCAGTAAGCAATGGCTTTCCCTTATCTCATCCTGGAGCCAGGTATTAAAGCCACTCTTTCAGTGGTTAGCAAGGGATCCCTTATAAAACATCACACTATAAATGACTCCACATTATCAAGGGCTGACCAGTGTATCTCTAAGCAATATAGAAACAACTAAGTTTTAAGAATATCTACAGCACGCTCAACTCTGCTTTAGGAATTTGAGCAACAGAATATCCATTGCAGATTTCTTCCCCTCCATTTGCTTAGCAATAGTTCACTTGTTCATTAGTTCTGAGAAATTCCTGTTCCCCCCAAAATTGTTCCTGTACATGATCACCACCCTTCAGAACTTAAAACAGCAAATGGCCTAAAGTGCCAGAAATTCCCCTCTAGATGCATGTTTGACAAGACAGATCCAGGAAAAGAAAGGATCTTTTGTCCTTATATAAAAATCTCATCAGCCCATACAGCTTTCACCACTTTTTCTGAGCTCTAGGTGTCTGATAAAGTGGCGTAAGTCTCACCTTTTTCTACTACAACTTAATTGTCTTGTGGGAATTTTGTAGGCTCTGTAGATAAATCAGATCCTCTTGATGTTCAGGCCCAGTAACTTGGAGATTCAATTGCCCATAAAGGGCATTAAATATAATTGACATATTGGATGGATGTGTACTCTCAAAACTCAGTTCTGTTGACATATTACCCTTGCTAAGGATTCCAGACAGGTTCACTTTATACCTCAGTTTTCTTTCCGTTGTGCCCTCGCATTTCTCAGGTCTGACAGTCAATGCTTTCCAGAAATACCTGTAAGATAAGGTCAGTTTGTCCTCTCTGTCAGCCTTTCAATTTCCTCACGGATCATCATTCTGTAGAGGTAGGGACAGGAAGAAATAAAGGTAGAGGCCACACAATATGGCTGTCAAGTATCAGAGGGGTAGCCGTGTTAGTCTGGTTCTGTAAAAGCAGCAAAGAATCCTGTGGCACCTTATAGACTAACAGACGTTTTGCAGCATGAGCTTTCATGGGTGAATACCCACTTCTTCGGTATTGACAAGACAATATGCCAGCCAGAAAGATCAGTGGAGACTTGAAATCGTTGTATTAATGAGCAATCTTAACTGTCAGCTTCCAATATGGAGAGCCAATGTCTCTCTGCAGGCTGATGAAGTCAACTCTCCATCCTACTCTTCCCTCTAGATTTTAAAGTTACCAACGTTTCTTCCATAATTCAGCGACAAGCTCACTGAAGAATACAGTACATCAGGCTGACAGGAAGCTGATTGCAGTGTTGATGTAGCCACGTCGGTCCCAGGATACTAGAGACACAGGGTGGGTGAGGTAATATTTTTTATTGGACCAACTTCTGTGGGTGAGAGAGAGAAGCATTCGAGCGAAAAGAGCCCTAAGGAAGCGGACTATTATCTATATTATCTGACTCAGAGCTCCACAGAGGTGCATTCAAGAAGCTCAGTGGTAAGTTGTGTCCTGCTCTATTTATTTACAGTTTAGTAAATAAAAGTTACATAGTGGGCCTGGATGGCTCATCCCAAGTCTCAAGAACAACTCAGTCGTGCCCAGTGGTCTAGAGCCAAAAGCAGTGCTCCACAAAACGAACAAGTACTGCATAGCTCCAGATCGCTACGGGTTGGGGCACACAAGCATTGCAGCATCAGCTGCTCATGTCACACTCTCCACAGGCACCGCCACAACCTACTCCACTGCCTCAACCTTGTGCTCCGGGTGAAGCATTTCTTGCTGAGTAAGGACCAAGAGAGGAGTGCTCATCCAGGGAGAAAAGGACTTAAAAATGGGGAGTCTGGCCTTTTACTGGGCTCCCAAGTCTTGCACAAGCTGTTGCATCATGGAGTTTTGCCAGGAACCATGGCACTGTCTAACTGCAACAATGTGTGGATGCAGGGCATTCAGGGACTTCTACCATCAGCTTGATGGTCCTGGTTCAGCTTCGGTTGGACAGATGTTCAGATTACAACTGGGCCCCCTTGCTGTAGACTCAGCAAAGAGATGAGGGGTGGAATGAGGCCTGGGATAGAGGTCCATTCAGGCCAGGGTGAGATACATTGGCAATGCAGAGTGGGGGAACCTGCATGGCTTCTGCCTTGTGCTACACCTGTTCTGTGGATAAACAGATGACTCAGTCTCCAAGGCAGTCAACAATCCACTACTTCACACATTCAACAAATGAACATTAAACTTTGTAACCAAAAGTCAATTGTTCTGAGAGAGGAGGCACCGGTTGCTGACCGCAGGCCTGCACAGAAGGCTGCATCTGACAAACGGATTAAATTAAACTGTAATCGCCCTAATTAGATAATACCATCACATTGGAAGGTGGGGTGAATTTGCTTTTCAGTTCCCTTGCCTAGGCTGTGCCTGTGACCTACTTCTGCTGTGTGTGAAGGGTGGGATTTGTGAGAACAAACATGAAATGTTTTTGTGGATCATTTCAGTACACACCAGGATTGGCAAATTCAAACTGATAGCACCTACAGGATCTTAGCTAGCCCCACTACAGTCAGCATCTTATCATTAAGGATTTCCGAACCATCCTTTATTGGTTGCTAGTAAATGAGATATTCCACTTAAAGTAAATATCAGACTATAATAATAAGTGCATATAACATAAATGCATATTTGAAGATAGCCCTTGTACTATACTTATCAGGGATTGCATAAAGCTCTCTATGAGTTTACCCTGCATAAGCTTTATACAGGATAAAATGGATGTATTTGGGAGTTGGGCATCTGGGTGTTAAAGACAAGCACACTTCTCTGAGCTGTTTTCAGGTAGACCTGCTCTCTATGATTTGTGTGTATATACATGTTCACACAATACATGCATGAGTTTGGGGTGGCTGCATGACTTATAAATTACAAAGCCATAAGTGAGTCATGCTGGTCACCCTGACTCCCAGTAAAACCTTTAAACCATCCCACCCCATCATGTATTCCAGACATGCCACAATTTTAACAGAGAAGCTATTTTTAAAATGGCAAAGTATTACTGGGACACTTTTGTTCCTTCAGTTTGCAAAAGGAAATTTCCGAAAGTGTCATGAGTCCAATCAATTTAGGAGAGAGCCCTCCAACAAATCTAGGGAAGACAAGAGTTCACATCCCTGCTGTTTTTCAGATAAGCACAAGCAGGAAAAAAATTAGAAAAAATAAAGTGTGTGTTGCACAAT
Source organism: Mauremys mutica (assembly GCF_020497125.1). Taxonomy (NCBI): domain Eukaryota; kingdom Metazoa; phylum Chordata; order Testudines; family Geoemydidae; genus Mauremys; species Mauremys mutica. The sequence continues at coordinate 34,721,739 of NC_059079.1, forward strand.
CTCATGCTAGTACTGTAGTTAATACACCCCTCTGTGTGGTAGTAGAACAAAGGCTGCCAGTGTTCTGCAGTCTCAGAGACAATGCCACTTTTTTATAGCTTCCATACAATTAGTTACTATATGTCTTGTCTTGCAGACAGAGGTCAGGACCCCTGCCCCCTCCTAGCTTCATATGGACCCACATTTTAATAAGTGCTTGCACATTTTGCGGAGCTAAGCTTACATATAAAGGTATGTACACATGCCAATTCCCTATGGACACGTACTCACTGGGGCTAGGGCTTCCAATGGAGTTTAAGGGAGTTGGGTGCCCCAGCAACTCCTTTTAAATTCCTTTGAGAATCCCAGCCAGCCTGGAGGTTTTGCAGCACAGGTGAGAGGAGCACACAAAAATGTGTCCTTTTTTGCCCCTACATCAAACCAAGTACATCTTATATTAACATTATATGGGAGACATGAAGGTTAAGGGTAGAGAACTGATAGACAAAGGTTATTTTCACTTTCACAAAAAAGACCTGTAACAACTTAATAAGCCTAGCTAGGAGCCATTTTCCCTGTGTCTGTGCCTGGGCAGATGCCTCAGTGCAGCATGACCCTACATCATCCAAAAGGAACCTCCCTTCTTCTGAAGCAATTCATTTTAGACATGCAAGTATGAGCAGAAAATCTTTTGAGTTTTAAACATTTCTTTGAATACTAGGAATGTGTTCTCGTCTAACCCTGGGGAGCTGGGCTTTAGATACTATTTGTTCATCTCTATAAAACAAAGGGCATCAAGGGAGTATGGGCTTCAACTCAGATCTGTTCTGATCAATTTTCAGAAAGAGCAAATTATAATCCATTCCTCTCCCTGGAGTCACAGCAGGTCAGTAAGGTACTGTCTTAACACTATAGAGAAATATTTAAAAATCAAAATGTCTACATATCATAGATCACTGCCCCAAAGGGCTTACAATCTAAATGACAACATACAGATGGAGGATGGGATGCAACACAAAGCAAGTGATGGAGTGGTGATGTATCTTGTTGTTTTCATAAGTTTCTTGATTGTATCATTCATTTTATCTTTTTCAGTTTTGGAGGGGTTTATGTATTTTGTGACCACTTCCCTTGGGCGGGGGGAGGGGGGGCTGGAGTGCTTCTTAGGCCCTGAAGAAGCACGTAAAGAGAGACTTAAAGGAGGGGATGGAGTTGTGGTGGGCTGGATCAGAGAGGGCATTACAGGGATATGAATCCAGGTGGAAGTAAACATGGAGATGAGAGAGGGAAGGAAATGGAGTGGAAGGAAGGGGAAGGGGGAGCAGAGAAGCTCACGGGACCAATATTGTGCATATTATTGCCGATATAACTATGTGAAGAGATCATCGATACAAAATCAGTAAAGAGAAGGAGGAAAGGGCCAAGGAAACCTCCTTCTAAAGACAGCAGTTTAAGAATCAAAGAGCAATCAGAGTACTACTGAATCCACTGCACGTCACAACAAGGACAAACTTAGCACCACAAACTGATTCCTCCTGCAGCGTGTACCTGGAGAGTTGGGCAATATAGAAGATCCGTATATGGATGGGGCACATACTTGTAAAACAAGTCCAAAGCATACTTGATGCACACATAGTGCATCTGTTCTTTGCTTATGGTCAAAGCCTGATTTTACACAGGAATGATTCCATTCAGGCCAGTTGTGTTGTGTGTGAGGAAAGCAAGCAGGATTTGCCCACGCTATTTAACACTATTGACCTTTGATGCCTTTGAATGGCGAGGGCTGTTCCTCTCTTTTAGAGTCACAAACATTAAGATTTTTCCAGATTCCTTTGTATCATCATCATAGAAATGGACTCCCAAAGCAACATTTGCCCCCTAGAAATGAACTTTTGTACAGACACGTTGGCCTCTACAGCCTCCTCCTGGGAGTTGTACTTATACCACCCACTTTGCTTTTGTTGTTTTCATTTTTGTATAAGTAGCAGCATATCATTAATAGACAACACTCAAAAAGCTTTTGCAATTGAACCCTGAATTGGTTTGCTCGTTTCCCTACCACACTCTGAGCGCTTCACAGAGCATGTGAAGTCAGCATTCAAATTGACTCAATTAGGCCTTTGCCAGAGTCCAGAAACTAAAGAATTCATGGATTTGCAAGAAAAAGCAAGGATTTAACTAGTAACAATAAAAGCCTGGAAAAGTCACCAACTTACCTCACCTACGAAGAGGCATGGAGAGCATTGCCCTGCTAGAGGAAATTAAAAGGTTTCTGAAGGGATGTTCAGCATGGCTGGAAAGGACTGCATCTCTTAGGAGCAGTTAGCACTTGCAAAATAACACAGCTCAGTTGTAAGGAGATTGTTTTAATCCCCAGCTTGATGTGGAACAACTCAGTCAGAGTGCGAGTGCCGCTGCATGAAAAACAAACATATGATGTACACTGTGCACATACTATGGAGCCTGCACCAGAAAATTGATCCTTCCTTGAGAATTGTCTTGTGACCTGAACAAATGCTACATTTGAAACAAGGGCTTCAGGGACTACAGCTCCAGTAGCATTAGGGACCCCTGCAAAACAGAGTTGTCATGACTAATTAGGTCAGGAAGTTATGGAAATCAGCACTCCACCAAAGCTCCAGCAGGACTGCATAAGTGTAATATAACTAGAGAGAATGTAATTACCATGCAAATCAGGCACATGGAAAACAGCTTGCCAAAGGGCTTGCCCACAGGATAGCAACACTGACTGACCCCCATGCCCTATTGCACTTGGCAAGCTTATGATAATATCGTAAAGGCAGTTCAGTCATTATGATAAGCTCTTAATTGCATTGAATGTTGTCTAAATGTGAGTTCCCTATGAGATTTGCATTAAAACCTAAAGAAATTACATATAAAATTAGCATCTCCAGTTAAAAACAAAGCCAACATCTTCTCTGCAAGGTTTGTAAGGCGTAATGTGGTCTAGGGCAGCATCTCAATCTATTCAGGGTGGTGACCCCTTATTTGAAGTCAATATTTGTCACAATCCCCCACCCCATTATATTTACAGAAAAAGTAAAATGTATCGATGCTAACAATGATCAGCCTATAAAACTAATGGGTGTGCGTGTCTTGAGACATTGACAGAATACTGGAGCTTCAAGGGTGAGGGTGTGCAGAGTGAGAATTTGCACCTCATAATCGCAATTTTTGTGTGTGACCCCCTTTGGGGTCATGACCCACTTAAGAAACGCTGGTCTAGGAGACTGGGAGTCAGGAGGACTGGGCTCTATTTCTGACTTTGCCACTAGCTTGCTGCGTGACCTTGGGGAGGTCACTTTACCTCTTTGCATCTATTGTCCCTCCCACCCTCTGTCTTGCCTGTTTAGATAATAAGCTCGTTATGGCAAGGACTTTCTAGCACAACTGAGCTCCCATCTCAGCTGGGCTTCCTGAACACTACTGTTACACAAACAGCAGGTGATCTAGTAACGGCAAATTATTATTATTCTTTTTTTTTTTTACCAGATGAAACCTAGCATACAAGATTTTTTCTAAATTACACAAAAGGGGGAAAAAGATTTTCAAGTAACAAAAAGGTGAACCGGTTTGTTGTATTTTCATAAATACAGGGAAATGTGAACAGAAATTAGTCCAAATACTTTAAAAACAAATTTAAATGACAATTTTATTTGTAAAAAGCAATGAATTTACACCAATAACTGTAAATAAAGCAGTTTTATATTACAGCTTTGTGCTAGAATACCCTACAAAATGGTCACAAAAATCTTTCGCACAAGATTGAGCAGCCACACCGACCAACTTACCCGGCATTCCTTACACTGGCTACCTAGAAAATGGCAGATTTCATTAAAAACACCTCTTGGCAAGAAAGGACCTGAGTTCTCAAATATTCATAAGTCTCCAGCTGCTGATTAGCTGGACTCTGACACTGGCCTCCTTTTGGGAGGCTTTACCATTGCATGGGGGTTAGCAGGTGATTGAACCTTTGTTGTAGTAGCTTCTAAAATGTATAACTTACTCCCACTGGATGTGCTGCAGGGTTACCAGGAGCACGAGTCAGTGCAGAATTTGGGTGGACTCTTCACTTTCTGGCAATATGGAGGATATAGAGAAATAGTTCTCCATATTTTGTCAGGAAGAAATATAACTAACGCACTTGGAGTGGAAACTGTACCTAGCATTCATCAGTTATGCTGTGGGAGCCCCATACATTTCATAGACACCATGCACTTCTTTTTTGGAAACTAGACAGCCCTGCATTGTGGATAGCTAACTAGAGGAGAGAATAGGAATGGCTTTCCCTTATTGCTGGACAAGGTTACAGTTCAGGATTTAGTACATTAGTGAGCACCCACAACTTACATGAATCTATTCTCTTGTACACAGAGTCAGCCACATTCTCACATACTGAAAGACCCTAATTTTCTCCCCTTTTGAAACACCATCTGAAGCAGCTTTGGCCAATAGGGTAAGTGGAACACAGATCAAGGGATCTCTCTTTCAGGAGGAGACTGGCCTTGCCCAGTCAGTTTTTCAGCAAGTCTAAGAGGTTCACCATTTTCAGCTATCCGCTGTGCACCTGTCAGTGAAATTGTACTTCTTTCCTCCACCATCAGTTCTATACTCTTCCCTACCTCCAAATCCATCTGTCCCCAGGTCCTGTTCCAATCTCTCCTCATCTCTAGGACTCCCCCTTTCACACCTCATGGAAGTTCCTCTGTGTTGCTTCCCCATTAGTCAACTTTTCCTAACAGCAGCAGTGGGCCTAGCAAACACAGGGACCTTTGGCCTCTGACTTTTGCATGGCTGACAATGTGAATCTGCACTGGTGCTGGGCTGGTTGATTAGTTAGAGAATGGGTCTCCTTAGGTTTTTGAGGCTGGGGAAAGCGGGGTGGAAATGGTGGTTTCCCTACAATCATCAATTCCCTAATGGGTTGATTGGGGAGTTCTCACAGAAGCCACTGTACAGTATAGTGTGCTCTCCCATGGTACCGCAACTGCCTGAGTGAGCAGCAACCAGGCTAGTCTGAGAGGGCTGAAGTTATTTTAGACAAGGAGAGCGGGCATTAATTTTTTTAAGCCATGCTGTCCCCCCACATAAACTCCTAACCACCATTCTAATAGCCCACTGCATAGAGCTAGCCTGAGGGTTTGGGGATAGAGATGATTCTTTGGAACACCCGCCCAAATGTCATGACTCATTTTATGTGAGATGTGGGTGTGGATATTTAGTACCCCACTAAGCTTCCTGCTGCAGAAATGAATGTCAGCTGAGTATTTCTTCCAGCTCTCCTGACCAGTGTTTTACATTTCCATAGCTCTTGTCTAAGGGGAGTGCTAGAAACTTCAGCTATGTTTTTAAAGGATTCTTTTTCACAAGGTCTAAAACCTCACTCAATGCTAAAAAGGAACACAATATCTTTGGTTCGGTGACCATTTGTTTTATGGTAGATACACCACCAAGCTGGCTGAGGATATTTTAAGGCTGCATAAGTGGCAATGTCTGGAAAGTATTTATATCTAGATGTGGCTGAAATTTAGAAATTAAAAAGTTTTCACAGAAATATGGCCTTTTCTTAAAACCCCCTGAAAGCTATCGACATTGTCAAAATGTGTTTCTCCATACAAGTTGTGCTTTTGAACAAAAGACTGATATTTTTGATGTTTGATGTAATAGTAACATTTAAAAAAATTTATAAAATGACCCAATTTAACCCTTTAAAACAGAGTGCAAATTGTTCTTTTTCCTTTAAGTGAAAATAATTTAATTTTTTGACCAACTCTACATCAGCAAAAGGGTTTGAAAGCAAAAACTCTGCCAGATTCAAAGTAACAGGTCATAAGTGAACACTAAAGTGACTTGGAGATAATCATTTATGCCTTCCTGAGGTGGGGTGTAGTAGAGCCCAGATTTCATGTGTTCAAAAAGAATGGAAGTGTGTGCCGGGAGCATGGCATTGGAATTGGGGGTATAAAGAGTGGTGTGATATGATCGACTAGTAATACTAAAGATCAAGCTTCAGGGAATAAAAAAGGCAGAAGAGTTAGGAGACCCACCTGGTATACTATTACACAGTTATGTACATTATGGTCATCTTGCACCTCAGAAGCATCTAGTATGGACTATTACCAGAGATGATCTATTAGACGAGACTGACCATGGATTGTAATTGCCAAACTGGTACTACAACTTAATGAAAAATAGTTTCTATTAGCATTTCAAAAGTCATTAAGATGTTTTACATAGATTAGTAAACTATTCCCAAAGCGAAAGAAAAAAAATCAGATGGGGCAGAGGAAAGATTTAATGATTACATTTAAATTTAAACACTCTATTTTGTCTACTGGAGATTTTGCAAGTAGTATTATAACCATCCTCTGACTAGCTCTATGCCATGTCCACCACTTTGCCCATAGTCTTTTCAAGAATACCTACTATTTTTGCCCACAGATCAAGCTTATTCTTTCTTGAAGTGGAACCTGTTCTCACATCTCAAGAAGAAATCTTCAACCTCCCGTAACTTGTCATTTTTGACCTGCCTACTGCTGCCAGAATCAGACAGAATTTGCTACTAGCCAGGTTCTCATATAAATTGCTCTACTGTAAGCCATGTGCTCAAATGAAAGAAATAATTCTGACCATCTCAGAACTGCCCAGAGGTGTCATAGTTTTGCAAATGCTTCCCTGGGAAATTGGAAGTTCAGCTTTGTGAATCAAACATTTCTGTTCCAGAAACTAAGTTCGGGGTATAGCCACTGACTGCAGCATCTGGGTTTTTGTTTGTTTTGTTTTCAGGAAGGGAAGTTTGATGAGACCTTTAGTTTCTTAAAGCAGGAACAAAAATGACTCCTCTTTCAAACTGAAACATGAAAGTATTTCAGTACTAAACCCTAGCAAAGACCAAGTCTGTATTTTAATAATTTAGAAGAAAGCAAAATATTACAGAAACCATGGAGTCAGCAAAATGTTAACAAGTTAATATATTTTTTAAGCAAATATAGCAGTGTACATATAAAACATTTAATACAAAGTGAAAAACCAATAGATGCACCTACTAATGCGGATATATATATATTTTTGTTATTTTCACCTATTTCACCATATGGCAAAACTATACTCTTCATTTCAGTTACATTAGGCAAGAAGTGAAACTGACCTACAGCACGGGAAAGCACTGGCTATTTTGTAACCAGGAACAACAGCACCACTGCCAGGGGTACTCACCCGAAGGTCATCTGAACTAGCTAGGCTGTGTGTATTTGATCCACTCACTAAGTTATACTACCTGTAACTGGATATGAAGTCATTTCTGGTTTTCACTACTACAGCTCAGTAAGTGCATCTTTCTGTACAAATAACATTAAAGTGACAACATTGAAAACTGGCAACAGATGAACATATTGGCATAAAATATACATATATAATACACAATTATAGGCCATGTTGGCCAGTATGTAATCTATTCAGGAGCAAAGCTTTAATTGCAAAGACTGGAAAACTGAACAGAAGCTTTACAGAGCAAAGCACAAGCTTTGGTTTATGCTTAAACAGTTGAGCATCAAACTCTCCATCTTTAGTACAAATTTATATTGAAAAAAATGGCTCCTTCCATTGCTGCACACAAGAGCAATAATTTCTTGCTATAAATAATTCATTTCACCCAGGGAATTGAAGCTCAGTGTCTTACCAAGTGCACCTTCTATAGCTCTAGCTACACTGGGAATGCATTTAATTAAATAGACCTTTATGAAAATGTACTGAATTAAAAAAATTCAACTTCATTTTTCCTTCACAGTTTCCTCCCCCACTTTTAAAATGCTGTCATGTGTATATATATATTTCCAGTATGGCACAAAAGTGGGATCCTCAATGGGGGGAGGAAAAAAAAATCTATATTGACAAGATCAGTAAATTGTATTAACATTCCAAGAAGTATTTGCTGCCCTATACAAAATGAGCTTCCCTGTGTTCTAATTCTTGCATACGTTTTGGTCTTAGTCTCTTATAGGTGGGCTTCAGGTCTACAGGATGAAGGTCCTCTGAGCTCATTTTTTGTTGATTTGCATGCTGTCCAGGAGCACCTGATACAAGTGCAGAGTTCCTTATCAGTTTCACAGTGTTATCTTGGGCAAGAACAGAGCTAGCACTGGCTGCCGCACAAGCATTAGGAACAGAACCCTCCTCATTTTGCTTGGCTTTGTTATTAGAAGGTGGTTTATAAAAAGTTCCTGGTGGTGGCTGCAAAGTTCTTGGTGGTCTGAAAGCAGCAAGAGGATGAGATTCTGGACCATTCCCTTCTGTTGTCATCCTCACAGATCTGACAGGTACAGTGCATGGCTTATTGGGAAGTATGGCATTCACTGAATTGTTACCAACGCTGTAGGATGAAGATAAGGCAGATGCACTTCCACTCTCATGTGCTCGGTTCTCTTGGGGTATATTGGTCATAATCATTGCTGTCCTTGGAGTCATATCATACTGTTTATACTGCTTGTCCCAAGTTTTCCTCAGAGTCTGTGTGTCGTAACAAGAAAGTCTGCAACAGGCATTAACAGCAGGAAGTGCCTTAGTCTCTGAAACCTCTTCAATGGTAGGACTCCTGCCAAGCTTTTCTGGACTTAAAACTGCTACATTTCCTGAGTTTCTCTCATTCAAAACACATGGAGGAAGCATTCGATCTACAGGTAAACTCACAGGACGAATAACTGGCTTTGTCCTTGGAGATCGTAACTGGACTTTGGTTATTTGGCGACTAGGTTTTATAGGTAGCAAATTATTGACTTTACAGCCATCTTCAGCTAGAGCAAGAGAGAGTTCATTGTCTTTGTCTGAAACTGGAGTCAGAGTATTGCCTAGAGGGAACACAAATGAGTTTTACTTTGTCATTTTCACTAGATAATACTTCACAGATTCAGTGCAACTTTGACCATTTGGGCTTATTAATATACCCAACTGCATATGATAGCTGAAGAAAAGGAAATACGTTTATTTCGAATTTTGTGACCTCAAAATTGAGGCAACACGTCACTGTAGAACCCATTAGTGCCTCTAAGGAGTTGGACTGCAATTCCACAAGTGTTTTTTAAACCAATCCCAACGCATTGTTACCAAGCACCTCACCACCAAAATAACAGTTGAAATAGCATTTCCTAGAAGTTGTATGTTTCCCCTTCTCCAGTCTATTGGACTCAAAGAACAAGAATTTGATAGAATCAAGTATGAAGTGCCATGGAAACTACACACACATTTTAAAAAGAGATTGCAGTGGTTGTGCAGTTCCAAGTACTCACCAACGTGCGCCACTCCCACCCCCCTGAAAGCAACAAACCCTAAATATACACTTTTTAATCTAGATGTATACTTCATGGCTTATTCAGAAGAATAAGGGATTTTGCCTCATCATGCTGGATAACACTAACTAATCCTGCTGGAGCACTGTTTCATTGTATTATTTATTAACTAATAAGCCTACTTCTTTTGAAGGTACCAAATACAAATCCAGTACAGATAAAACAAATACTGGACTACTGCATCTGATCTAAGTCATGAACACAGTCCTGGTAAAGTGTGTCTTTTTCATAATGTAAGCCACAAAAGGATGCTGCAGGGAAAAAAATTGCACAGCAAGGAGTTGCAGAGTATTGGCAAGAGTGAGCTTTGAGCATCCCACACTTCTCTACTCAAGCTTGGATAATACACACATGGAATCTGGAGAGGGGTGATGGACTGCTCCAGGCCTGGGCTTTAATTGGCCAAATTTGTGGTGGGGCACTTAGTTTTGCCTGACTCTTCTCCCAGGAAGTGGGGCTGCAGACAGCCTAACCTAGATTTAGGCAGATGTTCCAAGAGGTATTGCCCAAGGAGACATTTAACTTCTCTAGACAACAACTGAAAGTATATTTTCTGCTGCAGTGCCATCCTCTCCTCCACTGCTCCCAAATTTTAATTTAGGTATTTGCTACTGTAAAAAGAGCTGTGTGTTGCCAGCAGTAGGCAAATAGTTGTTATTATACCTATGTACAAATGTATTATTGTTTTTTGCACAAAAACTATCTAGCACAAGGCAGACCTGCAAAAATGTTCTTTGGAAAACGGTTATGTAATTAAAGCAGCTAACCTGGCGCTTTTGGAGTAAGAATATTAATATCCAGAACTGTGGTAGCTGGGGGTTCTGATGGAGAATTCCTCTTGCCAAAGTCCTCCTCTTTAGTTCCAGTGAGTGGCAGTGAGATACGTTCTAGGGAAGAACAGAAAAGCAGCTGTCAAACGCATCTTTGCTCCTGGGCCCCACTCCCTTTGCTGAAATCACCTATATAAATACAACAATCCAAAGACTGCAACAGCCTATTCAAATTTAGCCTAACATACTAAAGAATTGTTGCCTTTTTTTTTTTTATATAAACACCCACACCAGGTATATGGCTCCATGAATACAGGCTTCTTCAGGGTCCCCTGAAGCATTTAGTCCTTCCTTCCTCTAACAAACATGAAGGGTACATCAGAACAGTGAATGCCAAGTAGCTTTGGGAGTTTAGCAGACTTTTCCCTTGTTTGCACTTAATTCATCTTCACAGAGTAAAAAGATGTATTTCATCCTAATGTATTTATGATCGGTATTAGTTCACATGGAATATACTGCCAAGATTCACAAAGAGCCACTAACCAGTCACAGATGCATCTGATCTCTCTCTTGTGTTCTTGCTGTCATCTAGTTGCTCAAATGATGAAGCAGTTTCTGAAGCTTTACTCTCACTTGGAATTAGCAGGATGCCCTGTCAACAGAAATCACATCAGAAGTGAATGAAAATTTAAGAAAAATATATATCTCAGGACTAAAATGTTAAGAGATTTCAGCGTGATGTATGCAACATTCAAAAGTGCAGCTCAATTCCACCCCCTTCAACATGATAGCAATTCTAGTTTCACAACAGTTACTCACTTCCTTTACAGCAATAAATGACTTCCTTTGCTGCTGTGGCTCGCTCTCTCCTGTTGATGAAGCAGTTTTAAATGGAGCAGCATTTTCTTCAGACTGAATTGCAGTTGAGAGTGGCTGCAGCAAAACATCAAAGATCTTTTCATAGTAAGTTATGAGCAGCTCTACCACCCGAGCTTGATATGGATAGTCCACAAGCGAAGAGAGTGAAACTGCGGCATCTGTCTGTCGTGGCCTGATTAGAGTTGGGCCAAATATTATGCCAAGATTGCTAGCTGACATTTTATTTTCATCAGATTGTTCAGTCACTCTGTATAAAAGAAAATGTGTCAGGTTATACAGGGTTTTTACTTCTTTGGAAATAATACTACAGATATTGTATTGTTCAACAACTATGCTGAAAAGAACTACAAAGCCCACCCATAGGCTGGGAGCTCTTACCTACAACCGGGAAGGCAGTATTCAGCATGGAAGCACATTTCCAATTCAACTTAGGAAAAGTACATTAGAAGTGACTTGTGCCAGATACCATTAATCAGGATGTGGGAGATGACATCCAACACATTATTATACTTTTATACTTTGTTTTAGCTTTGCAGTTCACCTTTAAGATGTCAATCAGTGTCATTCTGGTCACACAGTACTGTACACTCCTATTGATGAATAAATACATTAAACTTAACGGTGGCCTTAAGTGTATATGTAACTTCTTAAAAATTTTGCAAAGGCCAAACTTTTCAGCAGTGGGTGCCTCTATAAATTTGACCTGATTCTCAAGGGTACTGAGCACCCTTGGCTCCTGTTTATTTCAGTGATATTTGTGGGTGCTCAGCAGCTCTGATAAATCAGTCGCTAAGTCAGACTTTTCCCTTGGTTATCATGAAGCTGTAGCCAGAGAGCTCTACGCACAACTGTCATCTAACAGCATGTACCAGTTTAACAATCAGCCCTACCATGTAACCTAACTTTATATCAGCCTTACCATAGGAGCCTTGACCTGATGCTGAGGATGGAAAAGCAAAGTTGGAAAATGGTTGTTAAAATGTACAAGGTAGTTCTGCAAAGTTCGGGGTTTGTTTTTTTTAAATATGCATTAAAAAAAACAATAGATCCTGATTCACCCACTGTATCCAGTCCAAGTTCCCATGTAGTGAAGTGGTAGCTTCAGGGAGTCAGTTGTGGCTCCATGATTCAGAGCCACCTGACCCCTGTGCTCATAGAGAATTGGTGTAGTGGAGCTCTGCTCCACCATGCCCCCTCCTCAGAATGCATTATATGCTGGGGGTGGGAAGAGACAATGGAGTCACCTCCAACTGCTATATACAGGCAAAGAGTTTCTCTGCACAGAGAGAATTCTCCACTGACCATCTCCAGCTGCTCTAAGGCTTACAGGATGCAAAGTGGCTCCTAGTCGTTTAAAATTATATAAATTTTGCAACTCTGCATCATCACTTGATGTTAACCTGACTCTCCTTTCTTCTCCTCCACACTCCCCACAGTTCACCTCCATGCTCTAGCTGGATTCTGTGGTAGCTAGGACCTTGCAGAACCGTGTAGAATGACAGAACAGGAGGTGGTTGGTCATAGCTCCAGGGAACCAAAAAATGAAGATGCGTAGGTTTAGTGTTCCTGATATGTTGAATGCCCAAACAGCAGTATTGGTAAGGAAGCAGCTTTCAGCATATCAGGTTAGGAAAAGAAAAAACCCATTGTCGTCTGACAACAGGGATGGGACAAGCAAATGCTGGTCTCAAACAAAATATAAATGTATGTCTTGCCTGCTGGTCAAGACACCAACCTGCCTCTGAAGTGCCTGAATGTAATGACTGACTGGCCCATCCAAATGCAGACCTGCCTCTTTCCAGAGAAACACTAGCAATTCAGAAGAAATGGAAGATCTATCTTTTTTGCCAGTCACTTTGCCAAAATTTCTTCTCTGGCAACAGCAAACGGCTACATACATAAACCTTCTGTTTGAGGTGCAGCATGGGGTACAATTTCTATTTGGGAGGAAAAAAAATAATCAGGAGGCTGGTTCTCATTTTCAGGCAATACATCCTGAAAGTCTAGATTCAGGTCAGAGCAGTGGTTTATCCTTAAGGAACACAAACTAATTTTGAAAATGAATGGATCTACATTTACAAATGAAACTCTGCAATACTCAGGACAGACATCCAAAACTGTGGGCACATTACCTTAATTTTTTTTTTTCTTAGCCTGCAGTATATAACACTGCTTATTTTTCAAAACAACATTTGCAGGTTACCTTTAAGGTCCGTCTCTCACCTATGAAGATGTCCTATAAGGTATTGAAGAGTGTTATAGTTTGGTATAGGCAGCTGTTTGAGGAGATCTTTCATTTTGATGATTATTCTGTTCAGTTCAATACAAACTGACTGTCTTTTCTTTGATCTGGGGCTAGTCTGTTTCATGTCCAGTTCCTCATTAACATTCTGACTCTCTTTCGCAAGTCCAATGAATTCGTTGTAAAGCCGAAACAAAATCAAAGGTTCTGGAAGCTAAGGGAATAAGAATATGTTAGAAATATATTCATGTCTACATTTTACCTCGTCTATTTCCTTCCTGTCTACTACCAACTGCTGTCTAGTCTAGAGCCTTTCCTTTCCTGGAAGAGATTTTTAATCATTGCTCTTAAAATTCACACCACAACTTAGCAAAGAGAGGCCTGGATTAAAAAACAAACATTCCTCTCAAAATACCATGGCATTGTGCTAGTAAATAACAGCCTCAAATAATGAATGTTCATGGTAAAGAGGCACATATTACATCAACGGTGACTGTTATGGAGTAGCATATTATTGTAATACTGCACATGCGTGCAGACACACACACAATGTGTGTATATAAACACTATGGGCAGGTCTACACTACGGGGGAAAATTGATATAAGATACGCAACTTCAGCTACATGAATAACGTAGCTGAAGTCGAAGTATCTTATATCGAATTACTTACCGTCCTCATGGCGCGGGATCGATGTCCGCAGCTCCCCATGTTGACTCCGCTACCGCCGTTCGCGTTGGTGGAGTTACGGAGTCGACATGAGCGCGTTCGGGGATCGATATATCGCGTCTAGATGAGACGCGATATATCGATCCCCGAGAAATCGATTGCTACACGCCAATACGGCGGGTAGTGAAGACGTACCCTGAGACACAGCATGAGCATGACAGAATCAAAGGCACTGAAGTAGTATATGTTGTGTTATATTATACTAAATATTGCTGCTAAATTTGGTCCATAATTGTTACAAAAACAATTTTAACATAGCTTTCTAACATTTCTATTGTTTTTGTTCTTTTCAAAATTCCAATGAAAATGTTCTCCAATTAAATATTCCCTTGCTGTGCATTGCAATAGTTCATGAGAATCTGAAGAGAGTCTCAAAAGGACAGCAGCATAAAAAAGATTAAGTGACTTGGACTATTTTCATTGCTCACACTCAGATAACACAAAATAGCAAAATTGAACAGATCTTTTAAAAATCAGTTTTAATCACCAGCAGTGTTAACAACAGAATTTAACTCAGGGTCTCTAAACAATGTTATAGCACTTTCTTTGAACTCTCACTAACATGCGGGGTACTGGAAGTCTCAACTACCATCGGTACCTTTAAGAATGTACTACTCTTCCTTCTGCCACCTATCCTCATTTAAAATTTGGACAGGCTTCCTCTCACAATTTTATCACTGCATCTAAAAACTAACACTGATACCTCGTCCATCTTCTGAATAAACACTGTAACTGTGAGGTGGTTCATTGGTAGGATACACCATTTGCCAAGGACCAAGCTGAGAAGGCAAACTAGTTTTACCTGTGATCCCACACAGATTTGAAGCAAAGTCTCCAGATATGAAAGGTTGGAACATTAACCCATTATTTCAACTGGCCTCACAAAATATAGCACTTCTGGGGGATTACTGTACTTCTTGGGTGGCTAAAGTCACTCTGCCTCACAATACACCTCAGGCATGTAATAATCCCCCAGAAATCCATAGCCAGTCAGATTTTACAGCCTAATTGTACTGAAATTAACTTTAACGCCACAAAGAATGCACTTCAAGGTAAAAATGTTTTCCTAGACCTTGAAAGTGTCTTAATTACAGGTTTCCAGCACTTGTGTGTGTGTGTTTTCAGCACATAAGAATCATTCTTAACAGCCAGGCCTAGCTAGAACTGCACTGAAAGGATTAGACACATGAGAAGTAATAAGACAGCAGGTAGTCATGTTACTTATTTTTCAGATTTTCTTTTGAAGTGATTGTAATTAAAATTCAGTCTTCCTATAGTGCCACAAGAAACCCTAATTTTAATGCACAGAGATTTTGACTAATGTGTTAAAGTAGCAGTAAAAGGCTAAAGTGGCATTTTCAAAAGCACCTAAGAAACTCAATGAGCACAAATCCCATTGGAAGCCATTGGGACTTGTGTTCCCAAGTCACCTTTAAAGCTTTAAGATGGAATTCTTCCCCAAAGAAAATGGTCTAATCATGCTGTATTGACCATTTTATGGAACATGACACATTTATAGGCGTTTAATCCCAATTTTTTGGTCAGACCTTTAATAAATGTGGCTACCACTTAAAAAAGAGCTGGAGTGTGCTTTCACATGAACTTTCATGAATGTCAAAAAGGTGCATCATGCCCCCAAATTAATTTTAAAACTGAACCTCACTAGAAAGTGGCTACCGGAGGGGGAAAAAAAAAAACCTTCCGCAAATGGCATCAATACTTATGTATTCTGCCTTGAGTGGAAAAGCACAATATAGTATCAATTCTAATGATAGTTTCATTATTGCGATTGCCTAGCACCATGAAATCCAATTTGCAGACTGAAAATACAGGATATTCTATTCAACAATTTTCTTCAAGAATTACAGAGCTACTGAAAAGTATTTTTCTCCACTCTCACGGAAGAAGAGGTTTGCTATAACAATAGCTTTGCTTTGCCATCTGGACTCTAGAGCGGTCAGAGTACAGACCTGACGAAGGTATAATTTAAGGACGTTACTGATGTCATGTGCATAGAGCTCTGACAGTTCCACCAAGTCCTTTCCATTTTCAAAAGCTTGACAAAGCTTTTCAACTCTTGATTTGGCTCCATTCACACGATAGATACCCTGAAATGTGGGGTGGGGGGCAGGGGAGGAGGAGAGAAAAATCAATCAAAAAACGAAACAAAGACAATGTTTTTTGCTCTAATCGCAACTGTGAAACACAGATTTGAATGTGACAATACAGTATTATCAGTTTAAGCTATTTTTAGACTGGATTGTTAGTATTTAAATTTTATAATGATGAGTTAAGCTGTACCTTTACATTCAGGGCTCTGCTTTCAATTTCAGAGGTACATTTTTTGATGATGAAAGGGATGCCACCAGGGACATTTTTAGCAGCTTGAGCAAATTCCACCCCAAACAAATGAAGTCTTCCATGCAGTTTTTTGTGCCCACACTGAATAGCTAAAGTCTCTAAACATTTCTTGTGGCAAGTGAGTGAGCACTAAAAGAAATAAGATACATAAGAAAAATAACGTCACATACCTCAACATAATTGGACAGCACTAATGTTTCATATTGTTTGTTTATATTATCCCATATGTTGTCCAGAGGGCAAATTTACAGTTTTGTAGTGCCTTGCTCTTTGGCTACATGTTAATGCTAAAAGGTCACAACGTTGTCTGAGAATTTGTAGATTATTGCTACCAACAGAATACGAGTGTTAAACTTCCCATTCATCTTCACATGAACGCCAACAATCAGAAGCTGTACAATATACCGCAGTGTTTCCAACCTCTTACCTCCTCGCATTCTGCTCCATGGAATACCACTAGGCTGTCACATTCTCTGCATTTAGATGGAGCCCTCAACTTTCGCAGCTTGTGTGTTTGAGCTGCCTTGGACAGAAGAGTGTTTCTAAAAGGTCCCGGTGAACTGGCAATTTCAGACGTTAAATCATTTAAACCTTGAAACAAAATTTTGCTGTTACGATAATTTCCAAAATAACTGGTCGAACATATATTATGAGGATACAGATTAAATTACATTACTCCATAACCAGTAATCACCTTTCAGGAAATAACTATGACACCAAACCTGTGAAAGCAATACTATATTATATAACCTGCATAATACATAGAAATTAATAGTTGAATAATCAGCCCTAATATAAACTTTAATCAATCATATTAATAAATGGTCTCAGAGACCACTTTTGTGCCCATGATTAACTATGGGTTTAAAATGATGGCATTTAGATTTCTAACTGATTACCCCCTATAATTCAGTCAGCTAGCTGTGCAAGTTCCATCATATGTGCCCAAATAATTGTACATACAAAAATGGAAGCTGCCTTTACAGAATTTGGCCTATAATGGTTAAAATACTCTAGACATCCTTTGTCTAATGCTTCTTCACTGCCACAAATCTATTCAAATTATATATACAGACACAAAAGAGAATATCAAAATACACAGAAACCTCTAAATAATTCTATTTCACTCCTATGACCCCAGAGACAGTATTTTAGAGTTCTAGAAAATTTGTGCCATCACTGGTAATTCTTGTGACTTGTTATTTAATGTAACTCTAAGTTTTTATTCAAATTAATGTTGACAAGCCTCAAAAACGTAAAATCTTACTCATAATTCTGTGCTTTCAGTTAGGTTTTATGAAATATAAGAAAACTGTCTAGAAGCTCAAATGGTATTTGGTTTTGTTTCTCCAAGGCTGTCATACTGTCAAAAAACTCCCCACATCAACCTAACAGTATGTTTTTCACATTTAAGCTGGGGGCATCAAACATGATGCCAAGCCAACTGGACTTAAAGGATAAAAGCTCAGTTAACATCCTAAACCTTTTGATCTTGCAGATAACTCTCTCCCCTTGTCTGGGTGTTGTACCTGGCAATATAGAGAAGACCCAAATACTTGGCATCCAGCAGTGTAGCTCTTGCTGAGAGCACTAATGCTGAAAACTCCTTGGCATCAGATGCTGAGATAACATGAGCCAAGGGTGATCAATGAAGCACCATCATTAGAAGTGTTCAAATGAAGATAGTACATTAATCTAAATATAGGAAGGACAATACTACACTATTTCATAGAAAGTAACTAGATGACCGAGGTGGTCCTTTTTGACTGTGTATAAAACAATTTTGTGAGCATGTCAACTTTAGATGGATTCAGTGTGATTTTACACAAAGCAGCTAAAAACACAATCACTCAAGACCAACAAAAGCCTTCCACTAATTTAGTGGAATATAGGGCTCAAAAACATAGTACCTTACCACAGTCTGAAGGAGAAGGTGGTTCCCTTTCATCAAGATCATCTGCAGATGACATAGTGCCAGTAGATGGTGTTCGGGGAAGCCTTCTCTTAAAATCCGCTATGGAAGAGAAGACGTATTTTCAGACTCTTGAAAATACAACCTGCCCAACTGCGTATTCTCAATATAGGCTCAATCTAACTTCCACTGAAGTGTCAATGGAAGAATTCAGATTCAAAGAGACTCTGGGTCAGGTTCAATTAGAGGATTTCAAATCCAAGTGTAACTGGGAATGAGCTGTACCTGGACTAGCAGATGGAGAGTCCATGGATCGTGATTCACTGCTTCCTCCTGCACTTTCAGAGTCACTGCACATTCCTCCACTTTGGTTGCCAACTGACCACGATCTGAATGGCGGGGGTCCTCGCACTGCTTTAAAAACCAAAACACTAAGACTTAAACACAGCCGGCTGTGAATGCTCTTATCTGAGGGCATCTTCAAGCAGGGTTGTAGAAAAAGAGGAATATTACTGCAAGCTAAACCAAGCCAAGTTACATAAACAGTCTCCACTGAAAATAAAGTTGTTGCATGTATTCTTGAAAAAAGCTTTACAGTACGTATAAAAAAAAAGTTTTAGAAACTTGACATTTGTCATGTTTTAGTGACCAGCTGAAACCAAAAGGGTATTCTTTAAGCGTTAGATTAAAAAGTATCTTAAAATTGCTTGTTTTACTCTATTATTGAAACAAAAATTTTAATACATAAATTTATTATGAGCATTTGCTGTGACTTGCATTTCACTGTTTTTGGCAATGAAACTAGATTGCTCAGCTAGTCAGTACTACAACTGGTTTATATGCACTAGCACACATACGGTGTTTAGGATGCAAACAAAGCTTTATTTAAAATACAGCTTTTTTTGTTGTTGTTAAACAAATGCTATTTTGTGGGCCTAAGCTACTTAACAAAGCTCTTCTTAAAAAATGTTGGTATCTATTACCCATCATATGGTACATCCAATTAATGGCAATGGGACACATCATAGTCACACCTGCTTAAGATGACCTTTCTATTTAGAAATGAAAGTTTAATGAAATATGAAAATCCTACCTTGGATATCTGTGCTGCTGGAAGACCTCTTCTCCCCAATTTTTTGGAAACGACGATAAGATGGGCTTCCATCTTCTAAAGACTGGGTGGGAAAGTCTCCTGAACACTGGGATAAGTTTCCATGTGATGTATGGGCACTGTTTGTTGGTTGTTTACTAAAAGCCCTTTGAAGAAAAAAGCCACTCATTGGAAAGGGGCCTGAATACAGTATGCAATTAAAAGCTCCCAAGGCATTAAAATGCTTAATATTTGTACTGTTCACATCAATGGCAATCTCAGAGTGTATCATGGCAAATATTTAGGGCCAAATATTGCTTGTCAGTTACATCAGGGGAGTCCCACCTATGTAACAGAGCAGAATTTGGCTCTTGGTATTCATGTACCAGTAGTACTCCTCATACAATCAATCTTTGAAATGTCTCCATGTGGGGCTTATGACCCCTATTTTGCAGATTGTGAAGTTACAGCAAAAGTTAACAGACTTGTCCAAGACTAGAGGAATTCAGTGGTAGATCTCAGATTAAACCTCAGCAGTTCCTGCCTTCCAGTCCTTTACTCCCCTCTAAGGCTTTGTCTCTAAAAGCGCTGGTGTGCACAACACTTTGTTGGCAGGAGCGCGGTACAGCCACGTCGCTAAAAGCTGTGCAGACAAGGCCTAAATATAATTTTTCCCATAATACATAGCTATTTGCTACTTAAAATTAATCTAAATTTAAGATTTTTAATCTTTGTGCCATTGGCTTGAACATGATTATGCATCTATAGCATATAGACTTTAATAAGGCAGAATAGTTACACTATTTAATATATTTTTAGGCGTACATAAAAGACTTCACAGTGCTGCAGAAAGCTTCTAGTCTCTGGTAAGTCAGCTCTCAAGATGCAAGGAAGGAAAGCAGTTAACAATCCAATTAGTCTAAAATGCTGAAACACACTAGGGACAAAATGGCTTATTGGCCAACTATAGCCTGAGGAAAGCCTGCGCTTAATCAGCTCTCCTCTACCCAGGAGAAGGGAATTGTTTTGAAGTCTTCTTTACAAGAGAGCAGTTACAACAGAGTGTCTTAGGTAAATACAATTCTAAAGAATAATTAAAAGTGACCATTTCAAGTGCATGGGGAATCACAATGCCATGTGAAAAAAAGAGTAGCATGGTGCGGAAAAAGAATCAGCTATGAAACACACAAACTCTAGGAGGTAAATATTTTGAGGGATATGCAATGGTTTTGGAATGCCATTCCTACTGATTTTTTGGTAGTTGCATAGCTAAAGCCCTTTAACTCTGAAAATTCAGGAGTATGGGTCTAAATTAATGAAAGGCAAGACATTTACCGACAAGTACTAAGAATCTCAGCCTTAACTTTGAATTTCCTGGCTTTGGCTGGTGCAAGTCTGACTCAAGCACTAACTTTCTGTATTTAGCTCCCTTTTGAAACAAAATGACAACACTCATGTAGAATTGTGAAAACAGAAATCTGAACAGCTATTTTTGCTCTTAAATTGTAAAGTGCCACAATGACAATTTTACACTGAGTTTAAAAGACTGAAAGGCATTTAGCCTATTGATGTGCTCAGCTGAGATGCTGTTTTGCAGTCTTTCCAGCATCGCAATATACATAACCAGAATTTGAGGTGAAACAGTAAAAGTTCCCATGGTACCCAGAAAATGGTACTTGTTTGGGGTAAGTGTTCTAATACAGTTGTGATTAAGGCAACTCATGCCAATAAAAGCTTGTCATTATTAACAATTCGTATTACAGTAACATCTAGGATTCACCAGATCAGGACACTACTATGCTAGGGGCTGGACAAACACACAGTACATTCCATTTATTAGTGATGCCGATATTAACAACTTTAATTTAATAGCAACATTTTGTCAGGAACCAATCCCGTCTCATTGACTTTAATTATTAATGGGATTTGGATATTGGCAACAGTCATGTCACTTCCTAACAACTTTTTTTTTTTTTTTGGAAGGGGGGGAGGAAAAGAAAGCCCCACAAACCTGCCTGTGGCTGTGGCCTGCAGGGAGTGAAGGAAGTGCTGGGGCTGAATAGAACCTCCCCTTGCACTCTCTAGGCTGCGCTCTGCCCTGGGCACCAGTGGCTTTGGTCCAGCACATCCCAGCACTTTCTCCCCTGGCTGCAGCAAACCTGCCTGCAATTGGGGACCCATCGGCCACACAGGAGCTAATAGACTGGGGCACCTGCATCCCTCCCCAATGTGGGAACCCCAGCCAGAGTCCCGGCACTGTGGGCTCAGATGGGAGACTGCAGGCAGGGCAGCAACAGAGAGAGGGACTGCAGCCTGGATGTCAGGGCACTGAGGGCCATAGAATCATAGAATATCAGATTGAAGGGACCTCAGGAGGTCTAGTCCAATCCGCTGCTCAAAGCAGGACCAATCCCCAGACAGATTTTTGCCCCAGATCCCTAAATGGCCCCCTCAAGGACTGAACTCTCAACCCTGGGCTTAGCAGGCCAATGCTCAGACCACCGAGCTATCCCTCCCCACAACCGGCGGAGGTGCACACTACCTCTCCCTGCACTCTCCAAACTGCGTCCTGCGCTGGGGGCCCGGATTCTGCACATCCCCATACTTCCTTGGCTGCAACCCTGCAGGCAGGTTTGCAGGGCTGCAGCCGTGGAAAGAAGTGCTGGGACATACCAAGCACTGGCCATAGGCAGGTCTGCAGGACTGCAGCCATAGAAGGCACGACCCACTGCTTCCATCCCTGGCTGCAGCCCTGCAAACCTGCCTTCTGCTTAGTAGCTATTTCCAGATAATGGCAACTTTTTGCTGGGAACTGAGAGGTTGCTAATAAGCAGAATCTACTGTACACCTGAAATACTCCATGCAACAAAACGCTTAAAAACTTAAGACAATATACAACCATGAGGATGTGGTGGCAGCAAAAGCTGCACAACCCATGTATTTCTCATGCCTTCTCTCCCACCTTCCAAAGTTGCTTCACTAAATTCACGTTCACTCCTGTTACAGCATGTCTTACAAACTACACACACAGTTCAAGATCAAGATCTTTCATATTACCAAATAGCTATACCTAGACATTAGCAAACTGATTCTAGTGATTGAAACAAAACAATTGAATCTATGTTCTACTTAGCCCTAGTATAAATTAAGGGGAAAATACAACACTGTGGTGGGGATTTTAGTTATAGCATTGATATCTAATTTAACGTGGTTATTGGATAATTCAAAGGGGCATAAGTCACAACTCATGGTAAAATGGCAAGTTCTATTTTACTCCTGTATGAATTTTGTTTCACTGCTAGATGCATCCTTCTGTAAACATTTTCCTCACATTTAATTTCAAGTAAACAAGTGTCATTAATATTAGCTCTCACCCATCAACCTCGGAACTCTGAATTTCAAAAGAACCTGATTCAATGGGAATGTCTTCTTTTGGCAAACTTTTCACAAACTCCAAATACTGCTGTCCTGGGTCATAGAGCTTGGCGTTCTCACAGAGGGTCTGACAGTTAACTGGAAGAGATACAACCTGGGCATGCTGCATTTGGAACAGGTTAACTGTTGCCTGTTATGAAATAAAGAAGTTGGGGGCATTTTAAAACATTTACAAGACAGTTTATACGTAATCCACCCCTAAGTTAACCTTTGTTGGGGAAAAAAATTCATTAACCCACTTTATTGAGGACTCAAACAAGCTAGCCAACTCTATCATCATAAATATTTTCTAATACTGGACTAGTCAGAGAGAGAACCCCGTGCTCTGAGTGTCCCTAAACCTCTGACTGCCAGAAGCTGGGACTGGACGACAGGTGAGGATCATTTGATAATTGCCCTGTTCTGTTCATTCCTTCTGAAGTATCTGGCACTGGTCACTGTTGAAAGAGAGGGTACTGGGATAGACAGACTGTTGCTCTGACCCAGTATGGCCATTCTTATGTTCCACAGATTTCCAAGCACTAGTTGTACCCTCTTTATCCTCAATGTCACAAACTGCTTTCCCCATACATCTATCCCATCTCCAGCTGGTGAACATAGCACCCGTGTCTCTCCATTTGGATTGGTGTGACCAGCAGAGATTTCTGTTCCTCCCATCAACAGCACAAAATCCTCTATCAGGGTGAAAGATCGGGAGTTCCAAACCCAGGCTGGCCTATATCCTATATTTTAAGGTAACAGATGACAAGATTTATCCCCAGGATGCAGACTAATTTAAAAGGATATTGGCTGAGGAGGTCTGCAGAGGGATCAAAGAAGGAACCCTCTCCTCACAGGCCAGGAAATAGGAGCAGAGCCACCCCTCATGGCTGCTACTGCAGCCTCGGGGTTTCGGTAATCACTGCTGCACTTCCACTCTCCTACAGAGGGGATGGATTCTCAATGCTCCACCACCATTGCTGCTTTGCACTAGCAAGGAGGGAACCCCATACAGCTGAGTGTAACAATGTGAACAGATATGGGCCCCATGAGTAAGTATATAAATATTATGTAGCAAAGCTGTTGTCCTCATTGTGAACTGAAATATCTCCTCCTCCTCCTCTGTATTTGGTCTTTTCTAACAAAGTTTTAAAAGTAGTGAGTTAGTCTGCATAGTAGATTAGTCATCTAAAAGAACAAAGCAATGGGCTTAGCTTCTCTCCCTCCTTCATCCTTCCTCAAACTAATACCTGACTGATTATACTAACATGACAGCTTCTAGCCTTATGGAAGCAGCATTTCTAAATACAACAACCTTTTTGCTTATGCAGGCCTATTGAATTTCATATACTGTAGCCAATCAAAACTGAGTTCATGGCAGCTTCAAGCACATCAATGTTAATGGGTTCAGAACTGTACTTGTTCAAGAGTACAGAATGAAAGCTAGTAACTTTACACAAGGAAATGTCTTTTCTAACCTTCAAACAAAACCAACATAATTTGAACAAAAGCTGTACTCATGAGCAACAGGCACAAAGTAAACCCAGGGCAAAGGCTCTCTGCAATGATCAGTGGTGTTCATAAAGAAGTTTACAAAAATCCTATCTACGTTCAAAATTCTTGCAAGGCAATAGTTTATGAAGAACATATCTTAAGGGACCTTTCTATTCTTTTCAATAGGATGCCACTAGCATGAGAAAAACATATATTATTTTTAAGTAGTCAGCACCATAAGCTCGTTTTCTTTTACTCTGTTACCCCTTTAGGTAAATGTATCAACACCGCACTCCCATAAACAGCTGTTTAAACGTTATTTTCTGAAGTCTGACTTTCTTTTTGAGTTCAGAAATAGTTTTTAAAAGGGTCTCCTTACAGCTTTAAGAGTAAGATCACACTGAAAAACAAGTTCCCGAAGCTGTGTTAAGGTATCACTCTTGAAGCTTTCCAGATCATTTCGCTTTTCTTCAACTTCTGCCATGCTGGCCTTGTAGTGTTCACAGGCCTCTTCAGCCTAAAAAAAAAAAAAAGAAAAAGATATATATATATATATATATAAAAAAATAAAAGGAGGGGTAGGTAACTTATGGACCACAGAGATTTGGTACCAGAAATAAGCTAAGGAAAAAAAAATGGATCAGCAAGCTTGTAATTGAGGGTTCCTATTAAAAAAAACACCAACAGTATCTAAAAAAGCATGGATTATGGTAAATTACAAGCAAAACGTTGGCTTACTTACCCCCTCATTGTCCAAGTACAAGTAAAACCCGAGAACACTGTCATTGCAAAAAAACACTTTTGGAATAAGCAAATAGAGCTCTTACTTTCTGAAGAGCCTCCTCTTCTAGCTTTCGCTTTTTCTCCAACTGTTTGCTGACATCTTTCACAAGACTGCTGCTTGTGCTCAGATGTTCTTCCTCAGCTCGAATGGTGGAAGATTTTGCCTTTTCATACTCCTCTTGACGTTGCAGGTACAGTAGCTTTGCTTTTCTTAGAGTAGCTTCCAGTTCTTGCTATACAATATACAGTGCAAAAGCAAAGAATGAATCTCTTTGCATCAAACAATGCAATTATGCTACTGGAAAAGAGGCTGCTATGTAAATGCCTCCATTTTACAGTACTGACTACAAGCAACATCTGAGGAGCCTGCACCCTACAGCATAACCCAATAGGTTACGAACTGCAGCCAACGAAAGCTGTAGGTGGCTTAATATGGGTTTAGATGTCTAACTTTAGGCACTCAAGTTTGTAAGTTCTGGCCTGCATATTGAGCAACTTTTGAAAACGTTGGACACTCAGTGTTCAGTACACAGAAATACCAACCATTTTCTTCTGTTCTCGCTGCCAAAGTTCCTTGATATCTTTCCTTTGTTTATCCAACTCATTTTTTCTTCCTACAAGAGGCTAGATAAGAAAAAGTTTATAAGCTAAATAATAAAGTCATGTTTTGTTAGGAAAGTATGCTGCTATGCATTGTAACAATTACGTGAGAAATAAAATTTTACCTGCACAAATTTGTTAGTCTGGAGAGCAGCTGCTGTTTTTTGCCAAAGCTGACTGTTCTCAATATCATTTTGAAAAGCGTTTATGAATATAGATTGGAATGGCATGTAATCCTAGGATTAAACACAAAAGAAACTAGTAACATTGCAGGGTAGAATAGGAGGATGTAGTCATTCCAGATCCTAGTAGAATTTAACTAGCTCCTCAGGTTTTTGCATGTGTGAAACCCAGAATTAAAGCTGTAACGTGAAGTTATTGTTATAATTTTCTCTAACAATTTCACTTCCATTAAGAGAATACTTAAAAAGAGAAAGTTCCTACAAGTCTAAGTTTTGTGGTTACTAAGCACACTGAAAAATAGCACACAAAATAGAAGCATGATGCAAGGTAGCTTTTTTAAGGAATGTAAGGAACTTTTACTGAAGTTAATTACATAAAGACCACTCTATACTTCCAATAGATGTGTTCAGTCATCAAAATTTCCACACAGATTCAAATGAGATTCAGAAGGGTTGAGCTGATAATTTACCATGTAATCTCCTTTGTATTCACTTATACAAAAATTAGCTATTCAGTACCCAGAACTGGGACTTCCGAGAGCAAGGAAGTTATTTTAATTTTTAAATTGGATACCAGCCTAAATATCCCATTTGTTTTTTATTTATTTCTTTAAACATAAGAGAAGTTTAAAAAAATAGAACTAACTGAACACTCACCTGGGGTCCAACAATAGCTTTTGCAGTTTCAGCCATTTTTGCTAAGTTTTTAGCACATTCCACTTCTGTGGGGGAAAAAATTGGATTTCACACAATAAACGTTAACGGTAACAGCAATTGCACCAAACATGAAACTTGGTTTGCATTCTTATTTTAACAAAAAAGGACACACACACCATCTTCATTTTGTTACAATCTTTCAATTACAGGAAATGGGTAACAATCCTCTTCACTTCAATGGAACAGCTCCTAATTTAGAAATCAGATTATTGACAGTCCGCAGCACAAGCCTGACAACAGATTTAATTCCACCGTGACAAAGCTGATTAGATGCCAGAAAGAGCCACTCACCCAGGCTAAGTTTTTTTTCTATCCATATGACTACATCCTTGGCATATTTTGACCAAGCTTTAGCATAAGACAGAGCTGATTCAATTCCGCTGTCATTTCTTAGGAGCATGCTATCGACCTCTTCAGCCCGAAGATGTCCTGAAAATAAAATGTCAAATGCAAAGAAGTGAATTTTAGACATGACCACACACCGACAGCAAAGCCAGTATCAGCCAACTGTGAACACTAAAGCAGCTCTGATCTAGAGTAGTTCTTTAATGCTAGTTGACTCTAAATAGGACTGACAGGGGTTTTAGAACAAATTAAAGGGTCATGGTATTTTATCTTGCCTAGTTGTATGGTCAGGATAACTTTCTTTAAAAAAAAAGGATAACCAAAAACACTAGTCTCAATTACACATACCGTAAATGTAGCTCAGTGCTAGTCTATTTTCTCCAAAAAGTTAATAAGCACAAATATGGATTCTCTCTCAAAATTTAGATTTCTGAATTCATTTTTATAGTCTTAATCTTAATATGCCTGATTTAAAAAACCCTGATGTATCGAGTTTATTTAGAGAATATTTTCACAGTTATGAACATATGCAAGACAGAATGTACAAATAAAGTAAAGAAAGATGCTCATTCATGTAAAAACATCTACCTGTATCTTGAACATCTTCCCGTTCATGTAGTGATCCCACAGACTCCACGGAAAGGTTTTCAAAAGACTTGCATGTAATAAAATAAAGTGTGTTAGAGCAGAATAGTCAAACCAAGGACCGAAAGCATACTAACAAAACAAGAGGAGCTACCTGTCTTTAATTTTTCATAATTTACTACTGACATAGCAAGAGACAGAGCTAGGCTGCTAACTATTTATGCTTAAGAACTTCTAAGCTCCTGAGACAGTTTAAATGCCAAGGAATTTTTACTTGTCTTTTAAATACTTTTGAGCAGTAGTCTAATTGTTTAACAAAGCAGTTGACATTTACTGAATCCACATATCCTACCCTACCCCCACACAGACACAGACACAGACACACACCTTTCAGCAAAGCAGTGGAGTTCTGGACAAGAATCAGGAAAGGGATAGAACTACGATAAACTTTTCCCCCACCCGCTCACCAGAATTCATTATGTACATTAAGGCTAAGCATATAAACTTCCCACAGATTTACTCTTATCCTGCAACTTCTCCATTCCATTCTCCCTTTTTCTCTTACAAGTCCTTTAGTAAAAACTTTCACGTAATTTCCACATTTTTCATCCACTAGTCTCATTACAGACGCCCTTACTGCTATGATCTGATCCACTGACGAAGCAAATGATTTCAGTGAGCCTTATCTATCAATTTATCTATCAAATATGTTTACTTGTTTAGGCAATTTTTCTTCCTGATTTTTCTAACTTTTCAAATGGAGATTAAAATTATCATCATAGCCTGTTTCTGTTTTGGTAACTTCCTGGTTCAGGTTTTGGTAGCACTAGTTTCGTTAACAGCTTTGCAGACAGGAATACACTAACTTATACTACCTCGGACTGTCCATTCAGCTGCCAAGCAGAAACCACTGAAACTTCTTCATGGATTTCCTAAGATTCCAAGGGGGCTTGTTTGCCAGTTAGTTTTAAGGCTCTGCTTTCTAAATTATTTCAGAATTTCTTCATCAGTTCCTTTGAACTTCCATTATTGTTTGGTTTTACTGTCTTTTCACCCCAACTTCATATTTTCTCATTCTTCTAATCATTTAGCTACATGACACTCATGATTTACTCTTTAGGATGCCCTATGCACTTCCAAAAAAACCACGGTTAAGCAAATTTGTGTAAAACTGCCAAGGCCAAAGTATGTCATAAAAGTACTTTCCTTGCCTGCATGGACAGAAAAATAAGTAATAATTACTTCTGAACCCAGAATTAACACACACTTCTCTAAGTCCCTGATTAAACACTAGCAACATTTTTGAAAAGTTTTCCCCACTGTTGCAGATGAACAAGTGTTAACTTTGGGAGCCCCTTTATGTAGACAGCCCACTGGCTGTCTCAGCTAACTCTGTTGGGAACAAGTCTAAACTGCATAATGCTGAAAACTGTTCCAGTTGCTGGAAGCCTGTCCACATGAGGGCTTCTGAAATTAAACAAACCAACCAACCCCACTTAACCTAGTGTAGACAAGGCCATGGAGAACAGTGTATTAGCCTTGCTATGACCATAGATCTCTAAAAGTTTAAAAAAAAAATGTTTAACAGTACAGGCAAGAAAACTTAACATAACAAGACTTGACCATAACAATGCTACAGAACTATATCTTAAAGATGTTTTCTAGTAGCAGAAACAGCGCTTAAAATCATGTACTCCAAGATCTGGGCTTGAATTTCAGCTTTCGTTCTTGATACTCTAACAGTCTGGATCATCATAGACACTGATTCTTAACTACATTTTCTTGCATACAATATACACCGGGCATGGCTTACCAAGTTTGTTTTTTTTCCAGCCTGCACAGCACTGATAATGTACTATATTTTATATATTTATTCATGGATAATTAAACTTGGGCTCTGTTTCTAGGTCCAAAATGCTTACTTTTAACAACCAGAACAAACTTTAAAAAAAAATTAACACTTTACTGGAATCAAGCAATGTAATTGCTCTGCTGGATAAACTTATTTTAAACATGAAATAATCTAAACAAGACTGGCAAAAGTGAAACATCACTGGTATTAAAAACATGAAAATATTTTATACAGGGAAGACTTAATGACACTATAAAATGGCATTTACATTTTAACTGGTTTTATCTTTCAGAAAATCATAAACAAATTCATCCAGAAACAGGGATATTCAAAATAAGATGAAAAGACTATGAAAATTTCCTTTACAAATATGATTCCATACTCCCAAACGAATGCGTTCAGCCTACCCGACTTCTACGAGATACAGGAAGTCCCAGTGAAGAACCATTGTCTACATCTCCCATAAGGAAGTCTGAAACACTGCCACAAAAACAGAAAAAAAACTGTTTCATTTGTTTGTTACTTCTGAACAGAATTTCTACAAGTCCTTCCAAACAGAAAGTTAGGTGCATATTAAAGAATCCATCTATCTATTTTTTAAAAGCTCTGCAAAACAGTATGTTCAAAAAAAATCTATTTTCTTTTAGCATATTCAATCTATCTACAAGAGCAACAAAATCCTAAGACTGCTCAGGGTGTGGTTTACTTAAGTTCATGTCTCAACCAAACTTTATCTAGAAGACAAAATGAATATTTACTATTAGTCTATATTAATTCTGTTCAGTATTATTCCCTTTAAATTCCAACCTATACCACTTACACGTTTCCAAAGGTGAATGCCAATGTGTCAATAGACGAAAATATTTCACTGAAGAGTTCTCTCTTGTTTTCTTCATTCACTTCTTTGAAGTTCACAGCTTAGGAAACAAACAGAATCCAAATAAGAAAAATTGTTCATTTTTACAAATCAGACAGGAAAATTCACACAACAATCTTGTGGAAAACATCTATAGAGAAAGTTCATGAAAGTATATTTCATGAAAGTATATTTCTAGAATTGTTTATAGAACATTTGGAGCAAACTAATAAATCTAACTCAGGTTCAGGGCAAACAGATAAGCACAATAACCCAGAAAACTTCCCAACTGGGAATAAGGTTACCATCACTCAATTCCCTACATTTCCCTATTCTCAGTTAAAGTCTGTGTGGAAGCTCTTTGGGGGAGGGGGAGGAGAGAGGAAGTCGGAGCAAAGGAGGAAGGATGGCCACTCACAGGAGTGATTCAGTCACCTACAAGGCAGTGGCAACACACACCTCATAAATGATTTAAATATTGATATAGGAAACTGCTTCTCTATCTTCCAGGCTGGTCAAGGAAGTCCAAAAACAGTTTACCAAAACAAAACCATACAAATATATTCCTATTTCATATCTGAAAACAGAAATCCTGTATCTAGATGAGATGTCCAGGGAAATACCATAGGTTGTTTCCTTGGCAGAAACCTTCATTAGTCCTGCAATCTGGTGATCCAGCTTAGTAACAGTTGTTCTGTTCCACTGTGCAAGTTGGGGGCAGTGGAGAATAGAGAAAGAATCTCTCTACCACCATCACATGTGATTTCAAAATAGGAAAAGGATAAGGTCACTCTTCACACTATTTTAGTATTTAACACTGTAGTATTAGAGCAACTGACCCTGACTAGAGCCTCAAGGTGCTACTGTAATACAAACAATAATGAGAAGGGAAAAATTATTTATTTTGGTAGCTTGTGTCAATACCTCGGGGGTAGGAGTGAACAGGCGTAATCAAAAGCAAGTGGTGGCAGAGACACGAGTGGGAAAAGCAGGATTTTTCTATCCTACTCCCAAATTAAACCCTCAGCAAGGAGGCAAAGAGTAGTTTTCTTTCTGGTTCTCTCCAAAATACTCTGCCCTGAACCCGGGGTGGACCTCAGGTAGACAATCTCAGTGACTTGCCCGAGCCAATGGAATTTAGATTAATATCTATTCCTGAAGGCTTAGTTGGACAATGTGAAATTCTGGTTTACCCAGATGCCATAAAGTTTACACACACACACACACACACTTTGCAACATTCATGACAATATTAACCCAACACAAATAATTCAACCTATTTGTATTTGTAGCGCTTCAAACATACAAAAAATGAAATATGGAAATAAACTCACTGTATCTATTTCTAGAATCAGTAATTCCAACATTAAGTGAAAAGTTTATTCATTGTACAGAATTTTCCTAATAAGCTTATGCTTTTTAAGGCTTCAGTCTAAACTATATCAAGGCTTCCTGCCAGATGCTTAAGCCCTAATGGGTCACCAAAACAAAGAAAATACAGTAAGTAAATCAGATATTCTCAGACTTCCTTTGTGAAAGGAAACGTTTTCACTAGCAAATTAACACAAATTCATTCCTCCCTCCTTGCATGTACTCAGCATGCCAACTGATTTGCTAAAATATTTTTTGAAAGTGGTTTTATAGCAAGCTAGCCTGACATTAAGCAGTCCTGTGCTGTATAACAATTCTTTGGCATATGAAGAACATACTGTACTGAAATGGCAACAATAGTTTAATAGTAGTCACATGACAAAAATACCAGCAGTTACTACTGCAGTCATTATTCCCTGTTAAGATCAAGGTTTCTCTCTCCCTTTCCATTTTATATTGTGTGATTAACATGAAAATAATGCCTCTGGTACTTCTGAAGAAAAAGAAATACACGCTATAAAGTTCCACAGAGTAAACGTTAGATTACAAGTTTTGAGTGGATTTGTAAAAATCAACGGAAGAAAACATTTTGAAAACCCTCAACTTTCCAGAAATAATCAAAGTCTATAAATAAAGTCTTCCAAACTTAATCATTAAGCAACAACATTTAACTCAAGGATTTATGAATTACCAGCCATCCATGATTGGAAAAAAACATTAAAATGCAAGCACAAAATCCTGCCGATTTGAAACACAAATACAAATACAAAGGACTTACCATGAAAATATTTAATAAATCCTTAACCAAAATATCTTCAGAGAAGCAGTGCTTCTCTCACTGTACTAGTGAAACATTTAACATGCAACCTCACCCTAAAGAAAGGCTGTCTGCACTAAGAATCAGCTTTCCTGTTCCAGGAAGACTTATGCTTGTCTTGTTAGGCCTTCATTTTCAGTGATAGAGAAAACTTTCCCTTTCAGATTCCATCACATTAAGCGGGGTGACAAAAAGTATATGACAAAAGAAGTTTCAGTACTCCCACCTCTCATCTAATAAGATTCCCAAAAAATCCTACCAATAAAGTTGGATATAGACAGCTTTCTTCATGTCTCTTACTAGTGCATTCCTGATGTACTTAACATCTACTTTAAACATGCACACTCTTCCCCAGGACATCCTGACTGCACACAATAGCTACTGACAACAATGGACTGTAGTAATATTTCCCTGTCTGGAAATGGCATCTATCTATAGTGGTGCAAGTTTCAAAGTGAGCATGTAACTTAATAGTATTTGCAAGGGAAAATGTTAATTTTTTGTAGTCACACTGTAAAGATAACATACCTGCCATCTAGTGCCTGAAAGGCAATACGTGTAATATATTAAAGGTGAGCTGTATTCTTAAAGGAACAAAAGGGATATGTACTGACAGTCAGCTTGACTAACA
The DNA here is from genome assembly GCF_020497125.1 of Mauremys mutica. Taxonomy (NCBI): domain Eukaryota; kingdom Metazoa; phylum Chordata; order Testudines; family Geoemydidae; genus Mauremys; species Mauremys mutica. Next base: position 34,754,709 of record NC_059079.1, read on the forward strand.
ATATCAGGACATTGTAAAACAGATTTCAGAGTTTGTATCTTCAAAGTCAAAGAAACCAGAAGCTTAATCCAAATAAAATGCCTAACACAAAACAGACTGTTTGGAACACTATGATTATGAATATTTTTAGAAATAAGAATTCCAGAGATATTCCCGGAGATAGTTACCCATGCTTCTCTATAGCCAAGAGACTTTGAATCTGCTCTTTTGAATGAGGAGATAGTCAAACTATGGTCTCCACTTAAAAGTTTTGCGAGTATAGCTATGTCAGTTAGGTTGTGATTTTTTGCCGATATAGCTACGGCTGGCAAGACCCTTAAAGCAGACACAGTTATACCAGCAACCGTCCTTTTGCCAGTCTGTGTCCATGCTAGGAGGGTTTCCTGGTATAGCTAGACTGACGAACCTTGTATGTGATATTCTTCTCTTCAAAGGCTAATTCTACCATACCCAATTGAACAGATCTAACACTACTCCTTTTTCTCAACAAGATGTCTACAGTCCTAACCTTCTTCTCTTGCCAAATGATTCAGTTACTTATTATCTATACGACAAGTTCAAACAATTTTGTTTTATCTCCTTAACTGGATGACTTGGGGGGGGGGCACACTGGCTTTTGTATTCCAAGGTCTTTAAATAGCCTTCTAAAACAAAAATATTTTTTTTCAATTACTTGAAGCCTTGTAGTTGTAGTTCTTCTGTTCAATGAACTTTCAGTTTAATCGCTTCTCCGAATGTAGGACTTTATTGACAAAACAAACATCAAAACGCCATGAATTCCAAATACTAGCTTATAGTCACCATTCCTTTCATAGGTAGTAAAATGGCTACAATTTATAAATTTGCAGAGTAGGGGTTTTAAGCAAGCATACTTTCTTGAAGTCAGTGAAAAAAATGCAATCAAGTTATACATTAAAACAGAAGAGATGCAACAACACTATGCATTCTACCTTTGGCTACCCTTGAATCGAATCATAGAATATCAGGGTTGGAAGGGACCTCAGGAGGGTTGGAAGACCACTCGGAAGCTATAACTCAGGGGTGGGCAAACTTTTTGGCTGAAGGGCCACATCTGGGTATGGAAATTCTGTGGTGGGCCATGAAGGCTCACGAAATTGTGGGTTGGGGTGCAGGAGGGGGTGAGGACTCCGGCTGGGGGTGCAGGCTCTGGGGATGAGGGTTGGAGGTGCAGGAGAGTGCTCCGGGCTGGGACCGAGGGGGATCAGGGCAGGGGCAGGGGCGCAGGAGGGGGTCAGGGGCAGGATCTGGGCAGCACTTACCTCAAGCAGCTCCCAGAAGCAGTGGCATGTCTCCCCTCTGGCTCCTACATGGAGGCGCAGCCAGGTGTCTCTGCGTGCTGCCCTGTCTGCAGGCACCATCCCTGCAGCTCTCCATTGGCAGGGGTGGCGCTTTGGCAGTATGCAGAGCCCCCTGGCTGCCCCTACACATAGGAGCTGGAAGCGGGACATGCTGCTGCTTCCCGGAGCCACGGCACACATGGAGCGGGGCAAGCCCACAACCCTGCTCCCTGGCGGGAGCTCGAGGGCCAGATTAAAAAGTCTGAAGGGCTGGATGTGGCCCCCAGGCCGTAGTTTGCCCATCCCTGCTATAGCTAATAGTGCATGTGCAATGTGGTTGTTGGTCTGCTTGGTAGTACAGTAACTCCTCACTTAAAGTCGTCCCGGTTAACGTTGTTTCGTTGTTAATCAATTAGGGAACATGCTCGTTTAAAGTTGTGTAATGCTCCCTTCTAACGTCATTTGGCAGCTCCTGCTTTGTCTACTGCTTGCAGGAAAAGCAGCCTGTTGCAGCTAGCTGGTGGGGGCTTGGAACCAGGGAGGACCAGCAGCCCCCCTATCAGCTCCCAGCTCCCCTACATTCCTGTGCAGCAGCTGCCCAGCAGGCTAGCAATTGCAGCTGTCCCTCCCACCACTGCCATGCTGCTCCTGCTCTCTGCCTTGGAGCTGCTCCCCAAGACTACTGCTTGCTGTGCGGGGGTGGGGGGAGGAGGGAAGGAAGAGAGGGGCTAATGTCAGGGTTTCCCCCTCCCCCCTGCTCCTGCACTCTGCTTACCTTGTTGGTGTCACTAGGCATAACCCTAGGTAACTCAGGAGGGTGGAAAGCCATAAGTGTCAATAAAGCCTTCTGTAGTAGGCCTGAATAAACTAAAGTCACTCCATGTCTGACCAAAGCGCTTCCATGTTTATGTTTGAACTTTAATCAACCTAGCAGGCCAGTAACCGAGAATGGAATGTACAACAGCTAGCTCAACTGTGGTACTGCCAGGAGATAATGATGAAGCCTGCTTACACCTGGCTAAGGGGGGGGGCAGAATAACAGATCCAGGAAAGTAAAACAAGGTAACTGTTCACAGAAAAGTTACTAACGAGCTAACGTGGTTTTTGCCAAGTATGACTTAATTGCTTAAGGTAATTGCTATTGCAAAGTGTATTTGCTGCATGGGAATGAAAGGTGGGGGGAGAGGAGGAGTGTGGGGGGTGATGGGAATGCTTAGCTGAAGTTATGTATAAAGAGAGGAAAACCGCTTGTATGGGTGTGCAGGATTTGAGATTGCTATGTCTCTCTTGCACCTTATTTGGGCTCAAATAAACTTTTTTTTTTTGCTTCTCCACCTTGGTGTGTTTATTGGAAGCGAAGCACACCGGGCAACGAACCACTGTTGCTGTCGCCTCGGGCCTCTGTGCCGGCAACAACCTCATCTTCCATAGAGCACGGGGGACGCACCAGGGCTCAGGACAGAGGGAGCTTGCAGCAGCTGCAGTCTCAGCAAACTGATCTAATTAACAAGGCAGTGTACTTAAATGGGAAATGCCATATTTCCCTCCATTACCACTGCCTTGTAGAGTGAGAGAGTTAACCCTTGAGGGTTCAGCCAACTGCTAGTTCATCATTTAGCAGTAAGGGAAATATCCCACCCTCTGACTTCTCCACCTCAACCAAGCTTCACAATCATCATCACTGTGTACCAGTATTAAACTGTTTGTTTAAAACTTATACTGTGTGTGTATATATATAAATATAAATATAGTCTTGTCTGGTGAAAAAATTTTCCCTAGAACCTAACCCCCTCATTTACATTAATTCTTATGAGAAATTGGATTCGCTTAACATCGTTTCGCTTAAAGTCACATTTTTCAGGAACATAACTACAATGTTAAGTGAGGAGTTACTGTAATAGCCATTAGGAGCCTTTTAGACCTAATCATCTGGCACCAGCTTCCTATTTACTTCTGAGCAGGAGTGGTAATTGTATGAGATTTTCAAGCCAACAGTTTGTAGACTTAACACATTTTCTGAGAGTGCTCTCAACACTGGAATTTGCTTCCTAGCTGATCTAAAAGAGGACTTGTCTGCACCTGCCTTAGTACATGTTAATTAGGGAACACTAGGATTAATTGTGACCAGCTGACAATTGTCAACAGTATATGTCTACAGAGAGATATATCATGCTTATGTTATCATGATGGCATTTCACAATGTAGCTGTTTCCCATGCCAGTTTGTTACTTTTAGCAGCTGATAGAAAACAATTTTTTCCTAAGCTTTTGATTTAGGATGGGTGCATGAGTTCTGGCTTATTTGAGCTCTTTTCACTTTGTTTCTTAACACAACACATGCTCACTGCACGCTGTACATCTGCCTTGAGATGAATAACTAAATGCATTTGAGGAATATACATTTTTTCATAAATGTTTAAGGACAAATGTGTATGGAACAGTGTTGCAATATCATTTACTAGAGGTCCTTAGGGCAAAAACACAATGTAGCTAATGGAAGGTCTAATCTTATATCACAGTTAATCATGGCAATTTTTAATCTTGGTATATTGACCGACATAGGAAAAACCGCTTAACTAAAAGTAAACCGAACTTCCATATTCATATATTTAATTAGTTGAGATGCTGACATATTTCTGTTATTAACATGATTTAACTGAGACAAAGTGTCCTGTTTAAAAAGAGCAGAAGTTGCTGCTAGAGCTTATTCTTTTGCGATTAAATCTTAAATTATTCAGTTGTGAACAGTTCTCTACCACCATTTTAGGGCTGACTTTATCTTTCGAATTCTACCAATAACCCCCCAGTCCTTAACACTTCGCTGTACCTCTTTGCCATGTGTATAAGCAAACATACATTGGCTGTGCAACAGCTGCAATCCATGCCTTTCTAGACATCAGCTACAAATGAAACTCTCACCAGAACTTTGCAATAAGATGTTTTGTTTTGTTTTTTTAAGCTGGTATGAAGAACTAAGGTTCAAATTCACTTGTGGATAAGGAAGCACATCTCCACAGCAGTCAGTGCAGTGAATTTGGCTCCAAATTTATAACTTGTTTGCATCAGACTAACTAGGGGGAGAGAGAGGACATGTTTGCAAGTTGTCCACTTATCTCAACGGGGGAGGCAAATTGGAAATATTTGAACAGTTCTATGCATTGCATTGTTTGATCAGAGGCTTAACTTCAAGGCTTCAGCACTCAAGGCACTTCAGTCCTCTGCAGTCTGTTTGGGAAAGTGGCTCAAGAGGCAGCCTCCCCCAACAAGTGAAAGGATCCACTCCTGCAGTTGCAATGTCAAGAGAAGCTGATACAGACATTTGGCCTGCCCTACTCTGCTTTTCTGACCATGGGACAGCCTGCTGGATGTCTGAGCAAGCAGTTTTAGAACTCTCGTCCTCAACTGCCCAAACTAGTTTAGATTAGAGCAACCATGGAGTTGAGACTGGTGGTGAGACACAGCAAGGAATTAAGAAGTTGGGATGTGGGAGAGGAGCGTCCATCTACTTCATGACCACTGAACAGGCTGTGCAAAGACTCCTGTGGTTGAGAGCTCAGATTAAGATAGGTGCCTACTTCCTCTAAAATCACCTTCTGCTTCAACAGCTGGCACAAAGCACATGCTGCACACAAAGCATACATGTTGTAGACATGCCTGTCACAGAATAGCTGGCTCCTGAGGGGGCCAGGCTCCCAGTCTACCTGTGATAGGCTCTGCTAAGGAGAACAAGCCAACCCAGATCCACCTGCAAGTAGTTAATTGCCTACTTGGCTGGGCAGCAATTAATTAGCTAAGGAACACCCACAAGGTCCAATAAAGAATGATGAGGCTTCAGACAGAGTTCCAGAAGACAGGAAGGAAAATCCAGCAGAGAAGGAATTCTCAGGGAAACTAGTTAGGGAGCTCACCAGTAAGGGGGACCTAGGTAACTACTCCTAAACCGGAGAGGTTCTGAAAGGGGAGCACACTAAGAGTGCCACGTGCCTAAGGAGAAGGACTTTACTAAACAGCAGCAGGTTGTCCACGTCACAGAGGAACTACATGCTACTCTGGAGAAGAGCTGCAGCAGTTTGAGCTCTGAGAGAGTCCTGAGAAGGAATCCTTCCCCTGGTGATCATAAGAGTCCCTCTAGGGAGGGAGAGAGGGTAGGGGGCTGGGTTGAGAGCACCTTAATGGTAAGGAGCCTAAATGGGGGAGATGAGTGGATTTAGATGGGACTAAGATTAAGATTAACTCTGCCCCCCACTAAGGATGCTGGGGTGAAGGCTTGCTTGCATGTCTGATTGGCCTTTGGATGAATAAATTAGACTGAAGGGGCACACTTCGCTACATACATGTCTCATTGGGGAAACTGAGGCAGTGATAACTGTAGTTCTGCACTTGGCCTCTGGGGAGGGCATGAGGAGTGATATGCCAGCTGCCCCAGGATAAGTACCCACCTTAATACCACTCTTGTGGAAAACTCCTACAGAATTTAACAGTAAGTGGTGCAGGTGGTTTTGAGCCATTCCACAGAGCATAACAGAGAATTATATCTGTGCTACAGAGTACTGCAGTGTGATTCCTAACCCACAGAAAGCAAATAGTAAAGAGAGATAACCTATGGGTTCAAAGTACTTTCTGTAAAAGTCTATAACTTTCATGCTTTTAACTTCTAGGAAATTTTT